>NC_090932.1:449256823-449561213 GCF_040938575.1 Ambystoma mexicanum | reverse complement strand
CGAACAGGGAAGAGTGTCCGCGGAGCCGACGTAGATATCACACATTTTTGCCTTACGTTTTGGTCCTTTAAAAAAAATTACTGGACGGATTTACACCAAATTAACAAAAGCACGCTTTCGGGACCATAACGCCGCTCCTGCTGCAAATTTGGTGAAAATCTGTCCAGCGGTTTGGGCTGTAGGCGTGAGCAAAGTTTTTTCCCATTATTTCAATGTGAAAAAAATACATTTTGGGACCCCCCCTATAACTTTGCCCCGCCTGGACCAAACCTCACCAAACTTTGCAAAACAATTCAGAGTGGGCCATATAGTTTTTTTTGCAAAGTTTGGTGAGGATTTGTCCAGGGGGAGGGAAGGTATAAACCGCCCAAAAAGTGCTCTTCCTATGGGATTAGCAATTTAACCATAACTACATGGCCGCTACCACAGGCCATGTAATATACACACCTTGGCGGCATCACCTGCAGTCTATTATACTACGTATAGCTAGCTTCTATGATCTACTTGCATTGCTGGCTCTGGTCATTCATAAAGTTTGATCAAGGATAGACGTCCCCTACCGCGTAAACCCTGGGGAGTAACTTAGACAATCAACAAGGGGGTGTGGGTAACACGGGGCAAATTGCTAGAACAATCAAGCAAAATATGCAACCATCATATGGGAGCCCAAATTAGGGGATAAGTCAGGTCAAGGATAATAAAAACAATTAATCTTTATTGTTTACATATCAAATCGCATAACATATGGTGCTGAATCCATCATAAAACAGCATAAAGAACAGACAGTCAATATAAAATATATACAGATAAAGTGCATGACAACCACCTAAGCTATCTGCAATGCAAAGAGCGAGATGGGGAGCATAAGAATAAAGAAAAGGATACCTTAGTAAGGTCCTAATACTAACCCCAATCTCAAATTACATGCACAATCCAAAAAACAATTCTGAGTCTGGCTGCAACTATTCCAACAATTAAGAATGGAAAATAAGAAAAAATAGAAAAATGCAAAGATTACTAAATTACGACACCTCTCCAGTATCATATTTTAAAGTGGCAGAAATTATTTTTACAGCTTAATGGACAAGCTTGCAGTGCAATATTTATAAAAAAGTGCCACCTGCAACGCTTGTCACCATTTTGAGCTAAACAGAGATTGGGGTTAGTATTAGGACCTTACTAAGGTATCCTTTTCTTTATTCTTATGCTCCCCATCTCGCTCTTTGCCCCTTTCCAATCTGCTCTGATCCTCCCCAGTAGATTGGTTCCCCTTTTCCTTTCTCCCTGGGGGGCTATTGCACTTTGCACTTTGTACTCATCCTGCATTGCAGGGAGCTTAGGTGGTTGTCATGCACTTTATCTGTATATATTCTATATTGACTGTCTGTTTTTTATGCTGTTTTATGATGGATTCAGTACCATATGTTATACAATTTGATATGTAAACAATAAAGATTAATTGTTTTTATTATCCTTGACCTAGCCTATCCCCTCATTTGGGCTCCCATATGATGGTTGAATATTTTGCTTGATTGTTCTAGCAATTTGCCCCGCGTTACCCACACCCCCTTGTTCACTTGTCTGTTCATTCATAAAACAATTTGCAATTTGCTCTGTGCTCTTCACACGTGTAATCTTCATTTTACACGTAAAAGGTCACTCGATTCTTTACTTTGCCATTGAATTCTATATGTTCTCAGTAAGTGCTTTATCATGATCTCTTCTCAGTGCATAACGTTACATCATGTTCTCTCATTCATTTTCTCCCACTCTTCAGGGATCTTCCCCAAGAGATTGTCAGCTCTTTGTTGATACATAAAGAATGGCTTTCTTAATGGGTAATTTGCTTCAAAGGCTGCTTGTGTCATTGGGATCATTACTGGTGTCATCTTTGCCACCATCTCTGGTTCCCAACATATAGGCAGGTTAGGGGTGGAACTTCTGGTAGAGTTTGTTTGGCTCCTCCTTTACACTACCACTGCCCACACTGCTCATCTTACTTGCTTTGCTTGCATGTTAATGCACCATACTTGCTAACATTTCCCATTCCATTCGGGCAACACTAGTTCATTCCTGGTTATAACTTTGCTTTCTGGAAATTGTGGTCCTGTGTGTGTGTACTGGGTAAATCCAGGACTACAAGTCCCAGAATGCAAAGTTAGAACCAGGTCTGGACTAGAATCACCCAAATGGAATGGATAATGTTGGAATGCTGGATGCACCCTATTTCTTTCATATGTGCCACAAGCTCAAGTCATCTGGTTTGGTGGAAGCACAGCAGGTTGGCAATGTTTGATGTAAGGATTAATGCAATTCAGTAATTGGCTGACTGACATCATTCATGGTGCTTGCTCCCTACACCTCACTTTATCAATAGACCATCATTTTAACTCCTCACTATTGGCTCCGCATGCAAAGTGTACATTGAACTGAAACAACTCGTTAATCAGAAAAACATATTTATGAGTACAAGATATGTCTTGATATTGAAAGAATATTTGCTTTGGTCACTCTGAGTTTTGTCAAGCCAGATTACCATACATTTATGAAAATTCTTGTTGTGCATACACCAGCCTTTGCGCATTTGCATTAGCACCAGTGCAAATGACTTGGACCTGAATTTGCACTACAGAAAATGTGATAGCTCATTTGCAAATTGCATTTGTGCTTCCACAAATGTATGATAATTGATATATTTGAGGTACAGAAATGCAATAACCGAATGACATGCACTTGCAACAATTCACACCCTGAACCTGAGTTTACACTCACTGCTATAAGGATAAAATATTTGATGCACAAGGACTCAAATCCTCTGATCCAGTAGGGGCAAAAGGACCTTACATTGGTGCAAGCATTTTGTGTATGAGCAAACAAAATGCTTGATTGTTTGCATTTGCTCAAGCGTTACTAAAACTGTGCACTCTGAAATTGCATTTACTGATGCGCATATGTGCGTTATCTGGCCCCATACCTCCCACACTTACGTCCTGTTCTCAGTCCCTGTTTTAGCAGCATTAGCTCCAGCAACATCTGGAGAATTCTTGCCTACTTAGAAAATCACTAGGCTGACTGCCTCTAACCAAAGCCTTTTCAAGGTGCTCCTATCTTTACTTTTCACAGATGGTGAACTTCCACTTGTTAACCGTATGTGGAGTACTCGATCCCCTCAGGTGACAGCCAGGAAGAGCTCTTTTCAGAGCCAAGTAGCTGCTACATATATCTGATGTGCTGTAAACAAAGTCCACAGTCTGATTTTTTTAGTTTTGATTTTTTGTCCAGTTTCCTCAGTACTTACCTGAAACTCAACCCCTACGAGACTGAATTCCAACCGCTGACTAACAACACAGAACACCCTGACATCCAGACCTGGCTTTCTGCTATGAACCTCAAGGGCTTCAGACCTCAGTGGGCCTCCTGCGCCAAGTCCATTGGGATTGACAACGACAGACGCTGCTCCTTCCAACAGCACATGGAAAGGAGGACACACTTGGCTTACTACCAACTTCTTTTCCTGTGGAAAATCAAGCCCTTCATCCCAGAAAATAACTTTAGACCTGCTGTCCAAGCAATGGTCCTCTGCCACCTGAATGGCAGCAACGTCCTTTTGGAAGGCTTTGTGGCGACTACCCTGGCATCCCTGAGATGTGTAATGCATGCTACAGCATGACTCATCAAAGATCTCTGCAAGTACCCCCCTGATGCTCATTGAACTGCAATGGCACCTGCTGAAAATCCATACCATATTCAAATCCTCCTGCATCATCTACAAGGCTGTCACCCTGAAGATCCCAAGCTGCCCCATTGAGAAACTGAGCATTTCCGGAGGCCTACAATCCACCAGGAATACAGATATATGCAGACTGGTTGTATACGAATTGTTCGAACTACAATTGTTCGAATTACAATTGACCTTTGCACAATTGACCGAATTGCGAAGGTTAATTGTTATATATATGCGGGGGAAACCCCCCCGCAACCCCCATTATATATATATATATATATATATATATATATATATATATATATATATATATATATATATATATTAATTACATGGCCACGGTAGTTATGGTTAAGTTGCTGTTTCCATAGGAAGAGCACTTTTTGGGCGGCTTATAACTTCGCTCTCCCTGGACGGATCCTCACCAAACCTTGCAAAAACAGTATTTGGGTCACTCTGAATTGTTATGCAGAGTTTGGTGAGGATTCGTCCAGGGGGGGCAAAGTTATAGGGCGGGTCCTAAAACCTTTTTTTTTTCCCATAGACTGAATGGGAAAAAAATTTTGCTCGCGTCTACAGCCCAAACCGCTGGACGGATTGTCACCAAATTTGGACCAGGAGCAGCGGCTTGGTCCCGAAAGTGTGCTTTTGCAAATTTGGTGAAAATCCATTAAGTAGTTTTTTTTAAAATGACGAAAAAGTAGGTAAAAAAAAATTAGTGATATCTGTGTTCGGTCCGCGGACACACTTCCCTGTTCACTCCGCGGACAGGGTCCTGATTGGCCAATCGGCTTGCGTGATGTTCGCGGACATGCAACGTTTTCGCTGATTGGACGGCGTGGAGCGTGAAGTGCATCAGATTTTTGGTAGAGCCCGCCATCTTGGATTCGCGGTCGTCCGCAGACAGCGCGGTGAAACTTTGTTCAAAATTTGTATTTAGTAGAGTGTGTTAGTGTGTAGGAGTGTTTGGGGAGGGTGGGAGTGTATGAGATAGGATGAAAGTTGTGTTTTTTATGTGTTAGACGTTCTTTTTGTGTTCGATTTGTCTGCGGACATCATGGGTGTTCTGAAATGTTCTAAATAAACTGAATGAGGGGTGTTCTGAGGACTCAATATGTGTCCGTTTTGTTCGCTAGCAAACTGAAACTGTTCTAAGAACACTCGCAGTGCCCTGAAATGTTCGCAAATAAACAAAATGGGGGTGTCCTGAGGACGCTGTCCGTATTGTTCGTTGTCAAGTTGAATATGTTCTAAGAACACTCGCGGTGTCCTGAAATGTTCGCAAATACACAAAATGGGGGTGTTCTGAAGACGTTGTCGAACACTCGCTGTGTCCTGAAATGTTCGCAAATATGAATGGGGTTGTGGCTGACAAGTTGAATGTGTTCTAAGAACACTCACGGTGTCCTGAAATGTTTGCAAATAAACAAGATGTTGGTGTTCTGAAGACGCTTCTAAGCACACTCGCGGTGTCCCGGGAATGTTCGTAGGGGGTGTCCTGAAGGCATAGTCTGTATTGTTCGCTGGCAAGTTGAATGTGTTCTAAGAACACTTGCAGTGTCCTGAAATGTTCGCAAATAAACAAAATGGGGGTGTCCTGAGGACGCTGTCCGTATTGTTCTCTGTCAAGTTGAATGTGTTCTTAGAACACTTGCGGTGTCCTGAAATGTTCGCAAATAAACAAAATGGGGGTGTTCTGAAGACGTTTGTAAGAACACTCCCGGTGTCCTGGAATGTTCGTAGGGGGTGTCCTGAAGGCGTAGTCTGTATTGTTCGCTGGCAAGTTGAATGTGTTCTAAGAACACTTGCAGTGTCCTGAAATGTTCGCAAATAAACAAAATGGGGGTGTCCTGAGGACGCTGTCCGTATTGTTCTCTGTCAAGTTGAATGTGTTCTAAGAACTCTCGCGTTGTTCTGAAATGTTCATAGGGGGTGTCCTGAAGATGCTGTCCGTATTGTTCTCTGTCAAGTTGAATGTGTTCTTAGAACACTCATGGTGTCCTGAAATGTTTGCAAATAAACGAAATGGGGGTGTTCTGAGGACACTGTCCGTATTGTTCGTTGTCAAGTTGAATGTGTTCTAAGAACACTCGCAGTGTCCTGAAATGTTCGCAAATAAACAAGATGGTGGTGTTCTGAAGACACTTCTAAGAACACTCGCAGTGTCCGGGGAATGTTCGTAGGGGTGTCCTGAGGACGCTGTCCGTATTGTTCGCTGGCAAGTTGAATGTGTTCTAAGAACACTCGCAGTGTCCTGAAATGTTCGCAAATAAACAAAATGGGGGTGCCCTGAGGACACTGTCCGTATTGTTCATTGTCAAGTTGAAAGTGTTCTAAGAACTATCGCGTTGTTCTGAAATGTTCGTAGGGGGTGTCCTGAAAACGTTGTCCGTATTGTTTGCTGGCAAGTTGAATGTGTTCTAAGAACACTCATAATGTCCGCGGACATTAAAAGTTTCCATAGACCATAGTTGAAATGTTTGACTCTATGGATGTGATATGCTGCGGTGGTTGTTGCCAGGGCATAGAGTCTTGGGTGCATGGCCATTTGGCCCTGCACCCAAGAGTTTATGCCCTGACAACAACCACCGCAGCATATCACATTCATATTTGCTTATAACTTTGGGTGAAAAACAAATGTATAAGGAACAAAGGTATTAGGTACTATGGATGTGATATGCTGTTATGGTTCTCCTTATTATTGTATACTTACTGTTTGGTCTAGTAACCGGAGTACATGTATTTCTTGTTAATTTCTGTGATAAAAGAAAAAAGCATGTTAGTATTAGTATTTTGTAATCACTTATTACATTCTATAATAAATGTTCTTTTTTTATTGGACCCTCATATTTAGTAGATTACAAATCAGAGTACTGTGCAATTTGCTCAGTTTCTGTATTTGTTGCTAAAATCATTTGGTCTGTGGGAGAAAAAAAAAATCCATGTTGGATTAAAAAAAAAACGTTTTCTGTTATGCTACAGTTTATTTGTTTGTTTGTTTTCAGTGTTCACTTGTTGTTTCTGGCTAATGCTTTATACTTTGGCTTGTTTTATTTTTTTGGAGCAGTAACATATTATTTATTTTTTTTGATATTATAAAATTTTTGACAAGTTAGATACCAATTGGCGTATTCTAACTGTCTATTTTTTTGATATATTTTAGTGGCATTGTTTTATCTATTTGGATATTGTTAAATTTTGGGACAGTTAGATACCAATTGGCGTATTCTAACTGTGTATTTTTTGGTCTAATTTAGTGGTATTCATTTATCTGATTAGTTGTTGTAGAATCTTTGAGCAGTTAGATAGCTTTTGGAGTATTCTAACAGTTTATATTTTTTAAACACAAGTTTACTTAGGGTTTAAATACAGTTTAGTTATCAAATTTTGGTTTTAAGAACATCAAATAAGCGTTTGTAAGATTTCCTGGTAATCTCTGCTTTAGAGTAATGGTACTATCATTACATTCAAACCATCCACATTTCTTTTTTATATATACAGTGTAGTGCCCTGAATTGGTTGTGGCTCCTGCGTGGTAGATTATACCTATTGTTGTGAAGGTTTTCTTACCAAGTGATATTTGACCATGTGTGAATCCAGTCAGCTTGCAGTTGTTTTTGGTACCATCTGCATTGTAACGTAGAAGCATTAGTATTATGTATTTACTATGTGTTTGTATTACTAACGTGGAGCGATTATCTGAATTGCAGGTAGAGCATAATCTACCATGGTTTGCATTTTGTACAAGTCGCTGAAATGGAATGGATTCACAATTTGGTATTGATATATATATGAAGCGTTCATTGGGGATTTCTTCTTGTGTCACATTGTTGCAGAGAGTGCATGTATGTTTCCACATGTATGGAATCTGAAAGATTTCATTTATAGGTATGTTTTTGTTTTCCAGTACTTGTAGTAAATACATTAGACATTCTTGTGGATCTTCCTGTGAGTTTATAATGAATTTCACCATTCCAGCAAAGTAGTCCAATAATTGTGTTATTCCATAAACACTATACGTGTTGTCAGGATTGTTTGCTGCATTTCTGTGAAGTACTAACATTTGCAAACACAATGGGTCTGTACTGTGTAAGTAAAGGTTGTCAACAATTGGTGGTAATTGAAATAGAATATTCATTGCTACATTTGCGTAGCAACTTACACCAACTATATTTGAGAATTTAAATGGTCCAGGTAGTTCTGTATCTAACTGCTTTTTTTGGAGTTTGTCTTCCTTCTTTAAAGAAGTACCTGGTTTACTTTCCCTAATTGATTCTTTTTTGCTTGTGGTACTTGATGGAGTATTAGTTTCTTTTACTCTCTTTGGAGGATTTGCAGTGACATCCTGTTGCATTTCTGTTTGATTTATTTTTCTTTTATAACTTTTTACTTTTTGTGGAACAGAATATGTGTTTAGGTGGGGGGTGTATAGTGAGCGAAGTCTATTGTAGCAATATCAGCGTTTATTTTACTTGCATCAAAGTTGATTAGAAATAGACCGTCAAGTGTACATAAGCGTGATAGTGCTACATAGCTCATGCCTTCTTTAAAGACTGTGTTACCAATATCTATCATTGCTTTATCTAGGGTGAGACCTTGTGATTTATGAATCGTGACTGCGTATGCAAGAGTTAGAGAAAATTGTTCTCTGCGTACATACATATCTTTGAAGAGAAGGAATCTAGCTGTTGAGCGTCCTATCCTTTTTAATTCTGAAAGTTTGTCAAAGAGTATATTGACAAACTGAATTTTGTTGTCGCGTGGGTATGTTTGAAAGCCAACAACTGTACCCAGTGCTCCATTAACTAGTCCTTGGTCCATGTCAAGGTTACGTTTAAGCATTACTCTGCAATTTAAGGATAATTTTAATATCTTTTCTAAGCCTGCTGTGTTTGAGATTGATTTTTCTAAACTATTTAGTCTTGTTGTGGCTTGGTCACACATGGGTAGTGTCATACCATGTACATCTAGTTTGTCTGTGGCGCTAATTTCCATGATGGCTTGCATTTCTTTACTTAGCATGATTTCATTGAATTTGAAACAGCTTGCAAGAGTTGGCATTAAGGCCATACAATTGATAATTTTGTGGACTAATTGTTCCATAACATCTGTAGCACATGCATTATCACCATAAAGTGCATTAATGTGCCGGGTTTTCAATATTGCTTCTGCTTCTTTAGAAAGTATACCAACTCTGATACTTTTTAAAATGTTGGCATAAGTGAGATCTGCAGATTGCAGCATGTTTTCTGTTAATTTTCTGTATTGGAAATGTTGCCAAAGGTTGAATTTCCAATGCTGCCAACAGTTTTACGGCAGAGTTTGTGTCCTAATGTTTTAAAAATAGGCTCACCTTTTACTGGTGTTAATTGAAGCAGATCTCCAAAAACAATAATGTGTTTTCCTGCAAAGAGCTCTTCATAGTCTGTTTTGAGTACTTCTTGTAATCTGAGGTGAATCAAAGCTAACATCAGGTTGGAGACCATGCTCACTTCATCTATTAGTAGCATTTTCATTTGTTTCAATACTCTGCGTAATTCCATTGCAGCTTCTGCAGAAAGTTTGTAATAGTCTAATTTGTTCTGGTGTTCTACTGGTAATAGTAGTAATCGGTGTAATGTAACACCACCTATGTTGTAGGCAGCTAAACCTGTGGGGGGAGTGACAACAGCTGACAGTTTGTTGTTTGTCAATTGTTGAAGGAACTTACTAATGATTTTGATTAGGAAGGTTTTGCCAGAACCAGCTTCACCACTGACGTACAGTAGTATAGGTTTATAATTATGGCAGGAACATTCTTTATTTTCATGTTTTACACCATGTACAATTTGTTTTGTTACTTCTTGAAAAATGCTACTTTGCTCATTGTTTAGTTTTGATTGTAGTATAGTTAAGTCTTCCTTATCTTCATACTGACACATGGTGTTTTCTACTTCTATCATAGCTAATTCTGCCTCATTTATTATTAGTGGTTCTCCCAGTGGTTCTTGGCTTCCTGTTACAGAAGGTTGACTACTGTCAGGAGTGTCCTTATCTAGTTGGGCTTGGAGTTCTTCTTCGTGTTGCTGTTCATTGTGCAACATTGTTTTGTACTGTGTAAAGTTTACATCAGTTATAGTGCTTTCATTTGCTTTGAAAGCATCCTCATATGAGTAATAGTTATCTAGTAATTGTTCTTCTTTTCTCCATGGTTTGAAGAGTTGTAGCAGGGACATGTAATATACTTCTTTATGTTGAGGAGTCTTTAATGACAATTTGATATGATTAATAAAATTTGGTTTAGTGAGTTTAACTAAGCTGCCTTCATAATTTGTCAATCTATATTTACCTTTTTTTTCATCAGGTTTCATATTATTTTTGTATGTGTAGTTTTGGGCTATGTGGTATAGACACATGTTTTCCAAAGTATGACTTCTGTTTGGGTAGTTTGTGTCCAATAAATTGTTTTTTAAAATGTCTTGGCTGTTGGGATCATGTTTGGTTATTGTTTCTAAATCTTCATATGATTTTAGAACTCTTTTTCTAGATTTAGCTGGACCAAGACTTAGCCATACTATATTTTCAGATGTACCATACAATGCAGTACCAGTTAAACGATCAGCTGCTTCATATGATCCACATTCTCTATAGGTGAGCATTTTTATGCCCAAGCTGTATAATTTCTGAGATACTGTTTTATCTGATGACAGGTCATTCCAGAGGTCTTAGAGCTCTGTCTTTTCTGCTTTAGTTAAGTATGCTGTGACATATCGTGCATCTGCAGTAGAATTGTCTGCAATGTACTGCACATCTATGTTTGCATTCCATAAGTGGGCAATGATTGCATTATAATCATTGATATATTTTTCTTCTTCTTTTCTTTTTATGTAATATGTATTTTTAGGTGACTTTCCTTTAAAATTATGTCTAACTGAAGACATGAGGTTGTTCACTTGACCTGTATTTGTAACTGGTCTAGGGAAACCAAATTGGCATTTGGTGTAGTATTTCCCTTTGTTTTTGTATTTGCGACAATATTTTCCACATTTGTGTCTTTGAAATTGTAAAATTTGTGCATGAAGATCACTATTTGTGGCTTCTGATGGAATTTCACAAGTGACATATTTTTCAATAAACTGTAAAACAGTGGCATCACTGTCTTGACTAAATTTAGGAGCATCTTTAATCCATAAATGCATGTGAATATGTGGTGCTCCTCTGGCTTGGTATTCTTTTCTCCAAAAGAAGTGTTGCACTTCTCCGAGGGGAGGAACAGTTTTATTACAAATAAAATGTAGCATACCAATGAAGCAATGGTGAAAATATCTTGAAACATTAACAGGATCAAAAGAACAAAGTTCTCCAGGTGTTAGTATATCTATGTTTGTTTTGTTTTTATTTGATATGCGTAGGAAATCATGTAAATCTTCCCATGCATATTCTGCACAACTTAATGTAACAAACCAAGTGGGTGGGCCAAGGTTTCTGATCTTACAACGTACATCTCCATGACGTCGAAACCAGTACTAATTAGTACCACGCATATTTGCTAATAGATTTGTAATATTTGATTGTAAAACCTCATCCTTTTGTTGCACTTTTTCTAATAATTGTGTAGCTGTCATATTTTGAAAGTGTGATCCTGATTTTAATATGTGTGCAACTCCGTAAAATAAAGTTGCTAGTTCACTTTCAAAGAGTAGGTGGAATATGTATTCCACATTTTGTCTAAATCTGGGATCTTCAGAATACATCCGTAATGAGCGGTATTCTGAAGCTGATATTTGAATAGGTCTATCATCATACCTTCCTCCTTTGCCAGTAGGAAAGAGTAGAGGAAAAGCACGTGCTTCTATACTTTTTTCCCATATGCTGATTGGCGATCCTTTTGTTTGACGCATTTGGTAAGTTTCCAGTACATCTTCTACGGTGTCATTACAGTGCAAAGGATGAATTGTATAATGGTCTAAAGTATTTGATATTGTAGCAGGATCTAGTAGCTCAAACTGACCAGCTTCTTGTGTTTCTTGAATTATTTCAGTTGTATCTTTCAAGTTTTCTACAATATAAATTTCTTTGTAATATTCATTATTCTCTTTAAGATATTGGAAGGCTTGTCTAACTTTATATAAATCTACCAGCTGTTGCCATATTTTTTTGTCTTTTGTAGGTACTCTATTTACTAAGATAATTAAAGATTGCTGCATTGGATGTTGCACTCCTAGAGTATGCACATTTTCTTTTAGATCTAATGGTAAATAAACTACTTTTCCACGAATGCCTTTTACCAATTCAGAGGGAGGTAATTTTGCTGTTTTTTGTTGAAGGCGTATTATTGCTTGAAATGGGTGTACTGTTTGAATTATGATGCTCTCATATAAATTAAGTTGTTGTAGGGGTTTTGGTACTGGGTATAATTCCAAATTATTTGTCATAGCATGTGAAGGAGTTTGGCTGTTGTCAAGTTTTGTAGTGCAGTAACTGCAAAGTATTAAGGGCTCAGTTATTTCATATTTGTTTTCTGCTACAAGGTAGAGAGCTAATTCAAACCATTTAGAATCTTCATTGTCTTCTATTTTGTATGATAGGTCTACAGTTTTTGTGTTACTTTTATAAAAAGTTCTATGGCAACATACACATACATGGTTTGGTACTTCAGCTGATGTACTTTTAAATTTTAGTATTTCTTTTTTGTATGTGTTTAGCAAAAGGTTGCCATGGTTAGAATTGTTGCTTAATTGGTTTAAAGCTATTTCATTCTGTAAATGGCTTTCACTTCCAAAATATTTTTTCTGGATATAGTGAATTTCTTCAAGTAGGTCTTTTGCTGTACCATGTAGAAGGATGTTATTTAACTTTGCTAGTGCTAAAGCAGGACTTTTAGCATAGTACAGTTTATAGACTAGATTTCTTATAGTTGAATGATGTGTTGATATCCTTTTGATATCAAGGAAAGTGGTTTTACAAGTAGGTCCTGTAATGCAGGCCAATGAATGTCCTTGTAGTCGTGTGTACTTGCGCACTGGACAGGTATCCATATTTTGCAGTAATTTAATTTTGATTTTGTCTTTGATTTTTACATATTTATTGAGGAATTGGCGTAAAGATTTGAAACATTGTTTGGGAATGTTATACATTGACGTGCATGGCCATTTGTACACTAGACGTTCTGATTCAGTTGAATGGAGGGGTAATTCTATGTTTTCAGGGCATATTTTTGTAAGGAGTACTTCTTGTTCCATTATGGTATTATTCACTTTTTCATAACCTCGACCACTGCTATGTCTGGCAATTGTATTTGTTTGCTTTTGTTTGTACGCTTCTTCGTTAAAATATGGTTCTGTGCTTGTAGTGTGATTCCATTCACCTCCGCAGATACTTAAGAAGTTCTTTCTGTTGACATTTCGCTTGTTGAGAAGTCTTTTTTGTAATTTAGTTATTAGTTTTGTTAGTGGTTTCATTTTGTTTAACAGTAAAATAAATAACTTTCTTTTGAGAAGAATTGCACTGTCCATCAATGCTTCTAAGATTCATTTCCTATGATAGGTTTTAAGCATTGAACCTGATTTCTCTCCTGTTTTCATAAGATTTTGAAGGACTTTGTGATGGTACATTTTGGCTAAAATACTTTTCTTGGTATGCTTACTTTGCACTATATTAACATTTGATGCACTATATTAACATTTGAAGAAGTAGTTTTATCTGTAGTGATAGCTGATTTTCTGTTCATTGTTTTTTGGTTTGTTTTACATTTTGATAGAGGAGGCAAGGTTTTTGTACTTGAAACTTCTTGTGTTTCACTAAATTACTGTATTGGCTGTTTTGTTTCAACTTTTTTTTACAAATTCTGCTAGAGATGGATGCTTATGTTGGACATTTTTATTTTCATTTGCTCTACGTTTGCTTTGCTTTCCACGGACTTGACTTTTGGTAGGCATTCTTTAGGGTCTGTTGAAAAAAATAAAGAAGACATGGGTTGGGGTGTTCTGGAATGTATGTGTGCTGTGTGCATGAGTGTTTGAGTAAGATGATAAAGATGTATGTAATGGTGTGTGATTGTGCATTGGGAACTGCAACTAGTAGGGATAGGTATTCTTGAATTTATGTGTTACTAAACTGGGGTTCAGATGACAAAAAAAGTAAGCTAGTGGTGTGGAAAAGTACAAATAGTAAATCTAATGTATACAATTAAAACAGTTGTTTGTTCTATAATATGAAAATTGTAGTGGTTCAGTTGGGTAATTTGTGTGTCCAGAAATAGGAATTTGTGGGCCATTCTGGCTGTAAATCGCTGTTTAAGACATGGAGATTTTTTGACAAAATGGTACACAATCTCTATTTTTAGGCACAGAAATAGCTTGTATTAACGTTATAGTATGTTTGATTAATAGTATAAATATTATGGTGATATTCCACTTACTTTTTTTCTTAAATTAACAGGTAACTTCTTAGTTCTTCTTTGTTCTTCGAATTCGGCTGCTTCTTTTCAGGAGACTGGTCTTCACTGCAATTGTAAAAGCTTCAAATTAGTCACTTTGTTTGTATATAGCGCTGTTTTTAATTTAGATATTGATTTTTTTAATTGAAATCCTCAGTGCCTTTCTTTAAAACTATCAAACTAATTTATTTACATAAGATACATTGCATCAGTTCAGTACATATGATATGTTCTTAATGAACAAATTGTATTGAATGACTAACTGTAGCAAAAAAAATATCTCTACTATGTCTTGTGAAATTTATAATATACCAGTGAATACCACTATTTCTGTAACTAAGCTGTTCTAGGTAATAGCGCCTCAATGTCATGTCTAAATTAAAGTAATTAAGTAAATAAATAAATAAAAACAAAAAAATATGAAATTGTATAAGTATTTTTTTAAAGATTTAAACATAGATTGTGCTTGCATGCAATTTTGTTTGAATATATGTAGTCTATATATTTCATTTAAAAAATGTTAGTTTAACATGATTTGAGTGTGTGTGTATAAAGAAAGTAAATAGTATAAAGGTTTATAAGTGATAGTTGATTTTAGGAAATTGAAAAAAATACAGTAAATTCATTTTATAGATTACACAAACTAAAAGTCTGTTTGAAAATGTGTTCATCTACTGTACAGAAAATATGCATACCTGAAGTTTGTGTTCATGCATATGGATATGCATGGAGCTGCAAGTAGAAATCTTGGAGTCTTGTACAGTATTTCTGGTAGATGGTGCTTGCCAATGATATGACACTTGTACTCAGAGAGATTCCCAGTACATTTGCAGTGCTGATCTATGATGATGCAGTTAGATGTAGAGGTCTTGAATGTGATTGGTGCATGGTCATGTGATTTCTTAGCTACATCCAATGAGGGAATGGCAGAGAGAGTGAAGTGGAAATGGTAGAAGGGCTGTTCATGTTACGATATGTCCGCGGACATGGCGGTAGTTTGCAGACATCGGGAGTTACATCCGGGGATTTGTGGGTTCAGAAATCATGCAAATGAGAATGAGTACTAAAAGGGATTGGTCAGGAAAGTTTAGTGGGTGTGTTGTGCCAGAAGAGAGTTTCTCATATACTGTTTTTGCTGAGAGAACAACAGATAGCTATGTCTGTGTATTTTAGGAAAAAGATTGTATGGATTTTGGGAGATTCATGGATATATTGGTTGAAGGTGCATGCAGAAAGCTGTGGAGTAGGTGTAGATCTTGGATTCCCACATGTGGAAGTACACTGGCATGGAGTACGTGGAATGAAGTGGTTGGACTTGCTACCTCTCTGTGCTACTTTGGAGACAGAGCAACATCGAGACATAATTGTAATTCATTGTGGAGGGAACAGTTTAGGACATGTGACTGGAATATTTTTGCAATTTGCTATGAAAGAAGGACTTGGGAAAGTTATGGACATGTTTCCTAATTCTCAAGTGATATTTTCACGGATTGCGCAGAGACAAATGTGGCTTTGTTCTTCTTCATTTGATCCACAAATGGAAAAAGCAAGGCGCAATGTTAATAAAGCTGTTTGTGCCTTTCTAAAAGATTTTGGCATGTCTTCTTTTCACAATGAAAATATTCTGTTTCGTAGTACAAACATTTTTCGCAAAGATGGAGTCCATCTTACTTATGGTGGCAATCAGATTTTTCTGATAAATGTACAAAATGCATTGCGACCTTTTTTGGAATGACAACATCCATTTTGAAGTAGGTGTTAAGCATTTATAATTTTTGACTTACAAACACCTCCCAAAGGCTCTTTTCAGAGCCACCACTTCCTCCCAGAGAAAATTGCAATGTTTGTGATGGGGTAGCAACCCAATTTTTTAAATGTTCACAAACTGTCCGCGGACTTCTAAAAAATACAAAGGGCCCTGCTTCATTTATTTTCACTTCTATTTTTTAACTGTGAAAGGCGGCTCTGAAAAGAGCCTTACTTTTTTTTTACTTTTGATATTTTGTATTTTTTTTGGTTTTTTATACACGACACACTAGGAGAGGAGGGGAAAGGAAGGTAAAGGGGGGACACCAACCACAGGGATAAGAAAGGGCGAGCTGAGAGAGGAAGATATAGATTGGGTTTTATTTGGGTAGTGAGCAGACCTTCTCGTACTTTGAGACAATAGTCTCAAAATCACTACAAAGTCGCTCCCCCCTGCAGAGTACTGTGTCACAGTACATACATACAACTGTGACCCTCGAAAGGTAAGGGTCATCAGCATTCTGTATGGCCTGTGAGGCAGCAGGAGGAAGACGCTGTCCCACAGAGGTGGTCCTTGTGGTGACAGGATCAGAAACAGAGGATGAAGTAGAGGAAATCAACCTGCTACGTTCTTCGCAAGGTACAACCCTGCGAATAGCCCCAGAGTGAAATGACCTCAGGTGTCGCTTCATAGTAGTCGTCCCAAAGCTGTACTTACCATGCTTCCCGCGACTGAGTATCATTTTGCACTCATTGCAGGTAACACGGTTCGCACGAGCCTTAGGAACATTCCCATGAATGGTAAATAACCGCCACACCCAAGACTCACGCATAGTGCGGTAGTAGGGTTTTCCTCTACCTCATTCTCATCATCCGCTTCTTCCTCCTCCGCATCCTCACTCCTGTTCCCCTCTTCAGGCCCTTGGGGAGGTGGTGGTGGTGGAGGGGGTGGGGGTGGTGCTGAAGCAGGTGCAGCAGCAGGTGGCAGTTCAGCAGCCAGGTATGCCATCAAAGATGTGATGGAAATCTGCAGTTGGCAGCAAAAATCGCTGTGTTTCGAAGAATAGCCAGAAACACAATGAGAATAAGCTCTAGGGCGTGGTCTTTTATAGGGGTGCTTGTACGCGGTACGCGGACATGCGCGCTGTCCGCGGACAGATCAAACACAAAAAAAAGTTTGAAAAGTTTCAAAAGATATGTAGAAACTCAGGATTACTATGTGGGACTTGTGCCATGGTGAGATTTTATTGAAAAATATTATGGATTAATTGAAAATGTACTTTTAATTTGTTCGGGGACCCGAACAGTGTCCGCATTCAGACCACGCGATCAGCGTGGGTGCGGTTATATGATCCGTTCGCGAACAAGTCCGTGAAGGAAGCGCATGTCTGCAGGATACCAAATGCACGTAGATTGGCTAGCGCATGCACGTTGATGTTCTACAGACACTGTTCGGGTCCTGAACTAATTAAAATTGCGTCACACGTGAAACGAACATTTCAGGACACTGCAGAACAGTTTAAATTTGCTAGCAAACAGTAAGGACAGATATAGTGTTCTTCAGGACACGTTCAATTTCGTTTATGTATGAACATTTCAGGACACCAATTGTGTTCTTAGAACATTTTCAACTTGCTAGCGAACAGTACGGACAGGTATAGTGTTCTTTAAGACACCTCCATTTTCGTTTAATTACGAACAATTCAGGACACCGCGTGTGTTCTTAGAACAGTTTGAACTTGCTAGCGAACACTACGGACAGATATTGTGTTCTTTAGGACACTTTAATTATTTTTTTTAACGAACATTTCAGAACACCTGCACTGTCTGCGGACACCTACATTGTTTTTTTTTTTAAAAACTAAACTATTTACAACACAATATAAAAATTAAACTTTATTTAACATATATTAATAATTTATGACAGAGAAGGTGAGGCAGAAACAGAACAAAAACAGGAGAATTAGGGGTTTCATCATGATTGTTATTAGGTGAAGAAGGGATGGAAGTCTCATCAAAACGTTTTGGGTTATGGAGAGGGTTTGGGGATAATTGACTGGGATATGGTGAGGAGGGACAAGTACATGTGGGGCAATGGTACGAGGTTTTTGGTTTAAAATGATCTTCCACAAAAGTTTTCAAATTATTAAAATTAGTCAACAATAAATCCATTTTTTCTTCTATACTGTGAAAAGTGTTATGGATAACAGGTTTTTCTGAAGTATTTTCTATTTTGGTATGCTCTGTACAAAAAAATATATATATATATGTTAAATGTATACAAAATAATAATAATTAAATGGTTTATATTATAAAGTGTTTACCATTAGTTTCACTATCTTGTGACATTTCTTCATGTGGGAAATGTTCATCTAGCCATTCCAGAGTACTAGACATTTCCGTGAGAGAAAGAAAAAAGATAATATATTTCTTTATCTAGTACAGAAAGTTTATAAATATATGAATAAAATTAAGTACACTTACTATTTCAGGTAAGATATGTCCTACGTACTCAGTGGGTCTGCTCTTGTTCTCAGTTCTGTCGTGTTTGTGAGGTAATTATGTTGGAATCCAATTTATTTTCTTGTGGTATATTCCATTTTAGAACATAGTGCATTTAAATTAATGGTTAGTGTGTTGTATATATGGGTTACATTTCTTATGTATTAGTACATATAATGTGTTTGTGTGCTTCTTTTTGAATTTGTTAAATGTTCCTATGTTATGATATAACAATCAAACATACCCCCCCAGAGTTTTTAGGTAGTGGTACTGTTCTTCGAACATATCCGCGAACATTAAATGAGTTCACGGACATCAAGTACAGTAGAAGAGATTCAGTCAGTTCCATATGATATGTATATAAGGTGAAAGTCATTATTGTTAAGTTGCACTACTAAAAATCTATGAAATTCAGTGAAAAAACTTTGTTAAAGGGACGTTATGGTTAAGTTGCGCTACTAAAAACCCATGAAATTCAGTGAAAAAACTTTGTTAAAGGGACGTTATGGTTCCAAGTAAAACCGAAAAACCCTTGAAATTTGCCAGTTATGGTAAGCTAAGCAACCATAACTCGCGCCACCACCATGCACTGCTAAGACTAACACCCACGACATCAAAGATGACATCACAAATGTCATTGATGACATCACTGATGACATCACATGTCTGGCTCACTCTTTTTTCTTTTGCTGACATATCTAGGCCACATGGTTTTCTTTAGTAACAGTCAGGAATTAAAAATTTTATTTTATTTGTAGACGTATTCTTCAAGTAGGTTCTTACAGTAATTCCCTTAGAGTCCAGTCACAACATATGAAACATATACATACGGGAAGACACAAGCTTGAAAGACAGCAATCCTTTTTGTGCATAAAGATAATCAATAGACTTATGAGCACTTTGATAGTTCTGTTTTTTGTTTTTTTTTATGGCTGTACTTTCCCTGTGGGTCCAATCACATCAAGTGATACATATGCATAGGGTAAATAGCAGCTTTGAAACAGAGCAATCATTTATTTGCATGAAAATAATCAGTTAATTTATGAATTGTTTCTGTTACTACTTGTGCTTTTTTGCTAACTTCACTTTCCCTGTATATACCCATATTGGTATGTGTTCTTGTGTCTTTGTGTTTTGTCTATAGTAATGCAATTATGTAATACATGTGTTTTATTAGCTACGTATTACATATTTCACAGTACACAAAAATCTATTAAGAAAACAATTATCATTTCATTATTCAACATATTAACATTACGAATATTATACCTTCATCTTGTACGCTGCACACAATTTTATGTTTCTGTATGTGTAGCTTAGTATACTAGATAGAACCCCATAATAGAATGCTATTTATATCAATGCATCATTCAATGCACTAATTAGGGTATGATATTTATTGCAATGATCCTTGACACTTGTTTCGCAACATTATAATAAGAATCCCTTGTACACATATTTCATGAAAAGTACATACACATGTGATGTCATCAGTGATGTCATCAATGACATTTGTGATGTCATCTTTGATGTTGTGGGTGTTAGTCTTAGCAGTGCACGGTGGTGGCACGAGTTATGGTTGCTTAGCTTACCATAACTGGCGAATTTCAAGGGTTTTTCGGTTTTACTTGGAACCATAACGTCCCTTTAACAAAGTTTTTTCACTGAATATATATATATACATATATATATATATATATATATATATGGTCAATTGTGCAAAGGTCAATTCGGACCCTCGACTTTCTGTCAATTAGGTAATTCGAACAATTGTGTTCGAACAATTTGGGTAATACCGTGCAGACTTGTACTGCACCGGTGCAGGAAAGAAAGAACCAGAATAAAGGCCTTCACTGTCTATGCCCGAAGAATTTGCAACCTTCTGCCTGTCCTTATTTTTCTCATTCAGAGATAAAAAAAAAAGCGCTCTGCATTTCCGCACTAAGCCCATTTGGGCACTGAGGCACTTTGGTTTCCTCGTTGTGCTTTACCAACAGCATGTTTTTTTAATTCATGAAATATTCACAGTTGGGCTTTTATGCTGTATGGCTCAACATTCTTCGCTTAAAAATGACTGCTGCCATTCTCTGCATCACAATGCCTTGCCTGCATCCGCTGGAGCCCACCCTGCATTGCGGATTGGTTGTTGCTTCCTTATTCTGCTCCAAACCTTGGAGCCGACAGGCGAAGCCGGCCCCCTACACAAGGCCCACTGCTAAGCCCTTGTACTTTCCTGTCTGACCTGTCCGGCCATAGCCTCATTGCTGCCGGCTATCTGCTCAGCCCCACATGCTTACCCTACCTGTGCAGGTACAGTCCGTTGGGGGCCGGCCATCAACTCCTGCACCAAATCGAATGGTAAATGCTTTGCTAACTTTCTACCCGCCCTTGGCTCAGCAACCTCCTTCCTTCTGAGTCCTTGTCTGGTTCCCCCTACCTGCTGTAGGCACACATCATCGAGTTCATCCTTCAAGCTTGCAATTCCCTCTACCCTACTGCCGCAGTCCTGCGGCCCGAACCTGCCTTTATCCTTAGGCACGCATGAACTTGCCCCAAATCTCTCTCCTGCTCAACTACATTGGACGTGCATTAGTTTCTGCTGTTTTACCTCTTGAAATCAATCAACTCTAAACAGCTACTTTACCTCATGTGTGCAATCTGACTCGTCCTGTCCCTCTTCATATGCACACTGGCCTGCATTGAACTCATCTTACATCAGGAAATTATCTTCCTCCTCCTGTGCATTCTATGACCAATGCTGAACTCTTCATTTCCTGAAAGACTTGGGCTGTTTGGAAACCTGCTGCCTTAACATAAATGTTGACATTTTTCATGTCTTTTTCGAATTGCAGTTTGGGTCTTCCAATTCTGCTGCCCTGTTTAAATGCTTGCATTCTTCATATATTTTTGAACTTCAAATCTGGGTAATTTAAAAATCAGCTGCCTCTGTTGAATTGCTGCAGCTCCCTTCTTTTTGGAACTCCAAATATTGGTGTATTTAAACCCTGCTGCCATGTTTATATGCTGGCATTTTTTGTGCATGTTGGAACTTCAATTCTGGGCTCTTATATCTGATGCCCTGGTTTTAATTTTGATTAAAGTACTGACTTGTGCCTGTTTGGCTGCTAGTTCACCTGGTGAGTTCTTTCGTGCGCATTGCAGCTCTCCTTCTCTCTCTCTCCGATGGGCATCCTTCTGTCCCCCCCTTATGGTGCTCTCCATATCCCCTATCTACTCTAATTGCTACTCTATCGCATATCCCTTCTTCTTTCGAAGCCTGGAAGGAAAACGTTTAAGAAGGGCCTCCTGGTCTCTAACTCAGGCCTGCCTATTGCACAAGAGACGCTCTTAGATGGATTTTGGATGTTTCCATTTCTCCCATTGAAATGCATGACACGTTTAATCAGTATGCTCCGGCAATGCAAAGGAAAGTGTTACAGGTGATGGTAGAGTATCTACAAGATTAATTTATGAAGAGAAAGGTTTATTGTTCTGCAGATTTGATGGTTATTTATAGGAGAGCATTTTTGCCCGATACTGCTTTGACTTCTTTGTCACTTGATTTAGCCTTGTTGCTTAATAGACGTTCAGATTTGCCTACCTTACAATTGCTGATGAGGGAGTTTCCTGCGACATTAGTTCCGAAAGTAGAAATTCCAGCTAATGCGCAGCAGAACACCTGCCACTACTATTGAAGCACATTCTGTCTCACAGAATGTTCATGTCCCATTTTCTAGACAGGAAGTGAATAAAATTAGACAAACTATTCCAGATATTAGGAAGAATCCTACAGGATTTTATAAAGAAATTGAATCTGTTTTGCATTCATCAGTTTTGACGCTGAGTGATATAGATTTGTTGTTTCCCGTGATCCTTCCTGCTGATTTATGGAAGCAGATTAGAACTGTAGATGATCAGGCAGGGATGGGTGATACATGGGATGCTTTATTACGAATAGATGGGGAAAGGAATGCTGGTGAGAAACCGCCACAAGTGATAATAGCATTGCCAGACAGAATAGTGATTAAATTAAAAACTATGGTTCCTGAGAAAAGAATCATATGGGATTAATTTACGGCTTGCATACAATTAAAGTCAGAGGGTGAACCTGAGTATTTTAATAGGTTTGAGCGAGTGTTTTCAGATTTTAGTGGTCAAGACTTAAGTACAGATTCAGGAAAAAGGTTGTTTGTTGACAAGTTCATGCGTGGATTGTTGCCTGAAATTCAATCACAGATTATGACTTCTGAGAGTGCTTGCAGCAAATAGCTAGAGGAGCTAGAGGTGGGAATACACAATTTATGCAATCCTTCAGCAGAGATCGAATAGCACATATGGTGCCATGGGTAGACGATCCAGGGGCCGTCCAGGGATAGGGGGTCCTGGTAGAAGTCAGTTTGCACAGAATCAACAAGCACCATCACAAGATAGTCAGCAACAAAGTGTTAATAGTGGGAACATTTTTGATAATCCTTCGACTGTCTATTTTTCCGAGGAACTTACATTTGAGAATATACTGTTCCATTAGGACAGCCCAAAGCATTGTCTGGAACCGGTACCTATTCCCATCAATCAGAAAGGGCCCTACATTGAAATGAAGGTGGGGAATAGGGAGCATCTATTTTTGATATACAAATTGTGGCAAAATTTGTTGGGATTAAATTTATTAAAGAAGTTGAATGCTGTGATTTACTGTTCTCCGGATGGAGTGCATTTAACGATTTCACCTCAACAAACCTCTGTTCCATAATTTTTGTCTAGGCCTTTACTAACTGAATTGAATAGGTTCTGATATGTCTACGGGCAGTTAATGATAATGACGTTGGCATTTTACAAATTGAACCAGTTAACATTGTGTTGAAACCAGGTGTTAAATTGCAGCATATTCCGCAATATAAGATTTCGGTTGAAGGTGAATAGGCTTTGAAGAGTTTTATCTCAGATTTTGTACACATAGATGTGATTGAGGAAATTGCAGGGAGTGTGCGTAATAGTCTGATTCTGCAGTTCATAAGAAAGGGCATAATGCGATTCCTTTTCGTTTCATTATTGACTTGCGCACCATTAATAAGGTTGTTGCTCCACAGTTTCCGATTGTACCTGATGTTACTACAATATTGACTATGATTCCAGCCTCGGCTAAGCATTTTAGTGTTGTGGATTTGAAAAACGCTTTTTCCAGTATTCCTGTACATGTTGAAAGCAGATATTTGTTCGCGTTCACCCTAGTGGGACGCTCGTTTACATTCACTCGTGTGCCACAAGGGTACACTGAGAGTCCAAGCATCTATATTAGAGCATTGAAAGAACAGCTTGAAATGCTTGAGTTACATTCTACTTGCACTTTGTTGCAGTATGTTGACAATCTACTTCTATCTGCTGATTCTGAAGTTGGTTGCAAAGAAGGCACTGTGTTGCTGCTTATTCATCTAGCAGACCATGGGCATAGGGCTTCATTGAAAAAGTTTCAGCATTGTCAACAGGAGGTTGCCTATTTAGGTTATCTCCTGTCGAAGGAGTGAAGAAGACTGACACCTGAACGAATACAAAGCATCTCTAATATGTCTGTCCCAAATACACAGAAAGAGGTCAGAGCTTTAATAGACATGGCTTAATATTGTAGACAGTGGATCCCGAATGTTTCATTAATGATAAAACCTATGTTGGCATTGACAAAGCAGGACATTTATTTGCCTTTACCGTGGAACATGGATTTCCAGAATGCTTTTGATCTGCTCAAGGCTGCGTTGTGTTCAGCACCGGTTTTGGGTACAAAGTACATCAAATTACGAAAAGATCTTTGTGTTGTATGTGCATGAATGTGATGGATGCCCTCTGGCTGTTTTGATACAGGAACATGAGGGCAAGAATAGCCTGTGCAGTTATTTTTCCTTCATGTTAGACCCTGTTGCATGCACTTTGCCGAGAAGTTTGAGAGCTGTACCTGCTGCTGCATCCGTGAAACAAAGTGAGGGTATGGTTTTAGGTCATTCTTCAACCGTGATGGTTCCCCACTCCGTAGACATTCTATTAAACAGAACACAAACGCTACATCTCACATCGGCTCGGCTATCAAGGTATGAGCTCATTCTATTTGCTCCGCATATCCAAATTAAGAGATGTTGCTCATTAAATCCGGCTGAATTATTGCCTCTTCCACAAGAAACAGACTGTAGTGACAACATGTCACATGACTGCCTCTATACCACAGAACAAGAAACGAAGGGCAGAATTGATTTAAGTGATACACTATTAAAGAATCCACAAGGGGAGCTGTTTTGTAATGGCTCCTGCTTTAAAATTGCGGATGGTACATCCACTGCTGCTTACGCAATGACCACATTAAGCACTATTGTGGAAACCAAACGAATTCCACATAATTCTGCGCAGGTCGCAGAGATTATTGTGTTAACCAGAGCCTGTGAACTTTCTGAAGGCTTAGTGTGAATATATACACAGACAGCCAATATGCCTTCGGGGTGGTCCACAACTTTGGTCGACCATGGGCTGAGAGAGGTTTCTTGACCTCGCATGGAACAAAAATCCAGCATGGCACTCTAATCGTTCGGCTACTTTCAGCCTTTCAAATCCTTTTGGCCACACAGAGCGCTGTACGGTAACTAGGAAGAAGCACTGGATCCACGTGACACTTGTGAAGAGGATTCCTTTTCCTCTGCTCTATGACAAAGGGGAAGAGAAGAGAATTGGTGATCTTAACGCTCACAACGAGCCTGCTCTAATCGACACCAAGGGTGTCACGGAAATCCTTCCTGAGCCTGTGGGGCCTGGGGAGATTGTTGCTTCTCCTTCAAATTCTTATTCACCATCGACTGATCTTGCTTCTGCTTCTTCATTTTCTTCAGGAAACTACGATGCTTTGTTCACCGACCATTCCATACCTGGAGTCTCAAGGTACGATTTGCAACCATGGAATCGGATTTAGAGATGCTGACATTACATTAATGTAAATAGGATAGGAAAGTGCAGCTAGGCTGTGCCCACAAGAAACCCACAAGAAACCACAGTTGAGCCAGTCCCTCGTCATTCCTCTTCTGCATATAAATAAGAGGCAGGGACCAGCAAAGTTACCTTCAATCAACATAGGCCACATGGTCAGGTACCACCCATGGATGAACTAAAAAAGCCTAACAGTGAGGCCTCTTAACGGACGCTGAGAAACTATGCCTATTTTACAGGCCACTTGTACAAAAAAGGATGCTGGTCACTTTTCTGATCAAAAATCTGCTCGTCAAGGGTCATGGTCCCCTAGGACCAAGTGGACACTGGTCACAATAACAGCTTGTTTTATAATTGGAATGACATTTGGAATTTGGAAAATGCACATCCGCTTGATGACTTGTTACTGACTGCTAGTATCCCCACTGTGTCTCCACCTTATGTGCATTTGCACACTCTTCATCCTCGAGATCTCCAACACAGAGGGGGCTATTATAATAACACTCTTTTAATTATTATGAATGCAACCCATGCCATTCTAAATAAGATGAATTGCTGGGTGTGTTGGCATTTGCCACAACATGGGGAAAAGGGACTGGGCTGGTATATACATCCACCCCACTATACATAACTAAATCCGAAACGTCATCTTGCCTTAAGCGTTGACTTGATGAATTAGGCATATGGATGTCACAAAACTGGTTGGAACTTAACGGTAGTAAAACCGAGGTTTTCGTTGCAGGCACTTCCAATCCACAATCCTTCTGGACTACTGAGTTTTGGCCTCCCTCGGTCCCCTTCCTTTACCGGTATCATCAGTACGCAACCTTGGCATGTGGATCTCAGCCACACTGACTAGGGACAACAGGTCAGCGCAGAATGTACATCCAGCCATTTTAAACTTAGAATCCTACGTATGTTTCTTCCATTCATCCCGGCCATCAACCAGGCTCCCGTAGTTGCAGCTCTGGTATTGAGTGTGCTGGATTATTGCAATTCGCTATATTTGGTGCAACCCGCCCACCTGACAGGACGGCTTCAGCTTCTGCAGAACGCGGTGGCCAGATCCATTCTTCACCCCACTTTTGGTGCCCACATGACCCCTCTGTTGCGGCAGCTGGACTGGCTGCCAGTCACCCAGCGAATCGTGTTCAAGTCAGTGTGCATGGTGCACAGGGCCTTCTACGGCGTTGGAGCCGAATAGCTGCAGGCCCAATTTAATTGCTATCAACCCACTCGTGCCCTCTGCTCTCAAGGGACTTGTCGACTGTTGCTCGCAAAAGTGGCCGTGCATTCTCGATAGCAGCGGCTAAAGAATGGAATAATCTGCCTCTATCCTTGCGTGAGACTATCGACCATCTTACTTTCCAGCGCAACCTGAAAATGTTACTGTTTTAATTAAGCTCCTGGCCCCTGCTGGCTCTTCTCTTTCTTCACCTCTCTCCTAGTGCCATGATACCTACGGGTGAGCATGAGCTCTATAAATCTCAATAACATAACACTCCCTTTAACTACTGCTTGCTATGGGAATTTTGATGGGACTAATCTTAACGAATTTGAAAAGCAAGTTTTAACACCTCTAGGATGTTCTTTTTTTGCAAATAGTAGAAAGCTAAATGTTGCTTCTATTAGGCCTTCTGACAGACTTCCAGACCTTTTCAATCATTGATTACCTTTAAAATGGCTCCCGTAGGTAATAGGGATGCCATGCCTCCTTCCTATAACATCAACCGTAGTCCAAACTCCATCCCATTCTGCATACAAAGAAAGGGTTCCCAACGAATGGGTACATTTGAGGAATGTACGAATACTGCTGTACTAACCAGTGAGGATAGACCTCTGTACGTAGGAGATCCTGTTTACTTTGTTTATGGTGATGAGGCATATCTGTGGTTACCCAGAGATTGGGAGGGTACTTGTTATTTGGGTATATTGTTGCCAGGAGTATATGTCGCCACCACTGCTGAAGTCTCTAAAACTCGTCCCAGGGGCGATGAGAATGGTGACACTCCTTCACAGATTCTGGGTGATGTTGCCAAATCCTTCATGCCATTTTGGGGACAAATAATAAACTCCCAAGATATTAGAAAATTGGCAAGGGTGTTAGAGAAAACCATCAATGAGACCACTGACATCTTGTATAACATGACACTATTGTAAAAAGCTATTATTGTAGTGGCTCTCCAAAAGTAGGATGGTGCTAGACATCATTCTAGCTGAGCGTGATGGTGTTAAGACGGATTTCTGAACTCTGTCCTGGTGGCGCAGAAGTTCAGAAGGCCAACCTAATTACTTGGAACAGGGTAACCTCTGGACAAGCCAGACCAATCAAGGTAGCGATCGCGGCGGTCAAGACTAGGTCTCAAGAGGGGTGAGGGTGACTGAAAGCCCGCAATGAGCACACAAAGCAAGAGCGCTTACAAACTACTCCAAACAGTTGTTATATCAAAAATAGAAACACATTTATTTTAAGGCCTTTAAAACAACGACCGTAGCGAGAAAATCACAATATCACAATATTAAACCAACACATACCATATCAACACAATATATATACAAATACACAGTCGCAAGCGTTTAAAGCACGAAATATGTAGTCCACCTGAAAGGAAAGGAAAACAGGCAATGCGATAACGCTTTAGACTCAGTTCGCCTTCAGAGGCACCTAACTAGATGGAAGTCCGAGCCCTGCGAAGAGTGGAGCCTTGTGCTCAAAGTACCTGCCACGCCGGTGCCAACGGGCAAAAGGGGAAGCTCTTCGGAGGAAGTCAGGCAGTTCGGGTTAGTGCACAGCAGAAAGAGAACAGGTTCCGCAACTCAAGCGCAGCCTCCACAGCGGGCAGAAGCAGAGCGCGAGTACGGCCAAAAGGGTGCTGTTTTTACACAGCAGGGAAAAGCAATGGGATACTGCAGGAGGGCGACCAGATCCTAGCTAAACTACTCACCGGTCCCCGAAGCAAGCAGACCCAGGCTTCTCCACGTTAGTTTCAGCAGCTGGCAGGTTCAGAAGAGCAGGGAACGCCTCGTAGTCGTGTAGAGCAAAAAGACGTCCCAATCGACGAAACCAGCACAGTTTTGTTGCTGCAGCAGGACAACGGAGCGGCCGTGTGTATTCAAGCCAAATGTACACTCCTCCCTTCAGACTTGGGAACGCCAAGTGTACGAAGCGTGGGAGAGTGACAAGGACTCGAAATACAACACAACCTGGCGGCAGTTACAGAGCAGGACTCCCTTGTAAGCTGGTCAGTCAACTGGATGGCCCAGAGACACTTCCGAAGGCTTACTTGGCAGGAGATGATGAAGTCGCCGGGAATAGCTGTTCCTGCTATTCCAAAGGTCGAAGCACCAGTACAGGCCTTCTGGTTCGATCCAAGGAGGAAAGGGCTTCACAGGACGACAACAGTGCAAAGGAGGATTCCTTCAGCGGGTCACCAGCGATTCCTCGGTCCAGCCTCTGGGTTGCAGGATACTTGGCTCCTGTATTCCTTCGTTCGTGAGAACTCAGGAGATCGACATGGTAGTGGTGTTTCCAGCTCCCTCTTATCCACGGTTCCCTTCGCGCCAAAACGGAGGGGAGCCAATGGGAGATCCGCTCATCAACACACATACCATACGTGGACCAATCACGGACCACGGTGGTCCCAGGCATTCACACCACCCCAGACTCTCTGGCACCCAGGATGTGTATTGGGACCAGACATCCCAGCCCACACCCTGGAGGCACACAATCGACATGTAGAAGCCCGCGAAAGCAACCACGTTTCGCGGGAAAGTACATGCCCAAATAAGGAAGGCCCCGGGTCGCCCGACCTGGGGAAGGTGAAGGGAGCAAGACGGTCAGTGGACAAGACAAAGGAGCCTCGTGGTCTGGCCATTTTGGAGAGCCAGGCCACCATTTTGGGTTCAGGGCAAAAACGTGCTCAGAACGCCAAAAGGAGCTCAAAATAAACAAAACGATCGCTGCCACCATTTGATCGGTGCAAGTCCCTGAATGACTTGCACCGATCAAATACCATCCTAAAAGAGTATCTAGGGTCTGTAGAAGGCTAGAGACCCAAGAGAGCTGTAACTTAGCTTACAGTGCCCTCTTGTGTCATGTTGCACTAAAGCCGCAACACGATAAAAGAAACTACGGGAAACAGCGTTCCCCGGTACTGACTGTCTTAAGGGCATGTCAGTTTCCCCGTAAGAAAGGAGCGAAAGCCCAGAGAAGTGCGGCAGAAGGCTGTACTTCTCTGGCAAAGTCAAGAACAAGGTTAAAAACAATAGCAAAAAGTTTAGGGGTTGCCACATGGAAGGAAAATTCCCTACAATTACGAAATCTTTCCTAACACTCGCCCCTCCCAGACTATGGACAGGGGGAACTAATCCACCCCTGGATGAGTCTCTTGTTCAGGTCGGTAAAACATTCTGGACAACCCATCAGCATTGCTATGTTGGACACCTGGCCTATGCTCAATAGTGAAGTCGAAGCCTTGTAGACTTATGGACCACCTAAGCAACTTTGGATTCTCCCCCTTCATGTTCATTAGCCACTTTAACGGCTTATGGTCAGTCTGCACAGTGAAGTGGGTCCCATAGAGGTAGGGCCTCAGCTTCCTTAGGGCCCACACAACAGAGAAACATTCTTTCTCTACCGTGGACCATCTGAGCTCTCTGTCCTTAAGCTGGCGACTAATAAAACCGATAGGGTGTTCCTTACCCTTCTCATCTACTTGTGATAGTACAGCTCCTATCCCAGTGTCAGAGGCATCCGTCTGCACGATAAAAGGTCTTTGATAATCAGGGGCCCTGAGCACAGGGGCCTGGCACAAGGAGTCTTTTAAGCCATTGAAGGCCTTCTCACACTCGTCGGTCCAAGTTACCTTCTTGGGTTTCTTCGGAGTTGTGAGGGCAGTCAGAGGAGCAGCTATGGTGCCATAGTCTGCCACAAAATTGCGGTAATACCCCGTGAGTCCTAAAAAGGCTCTCACTTGGGTTTGCGTAGTGGGGGTAGGCCAGTCTTGTACTGCTTGTACCTTACTGGATAGAGGCTGTCTCCTCCCTCCACCTACTTCATGTCCAAGGTAAACCACTGAGCCTTGTCCATTTTGGTGAGGGGCCACTCGGACACCCTCAAAAGAGCTAACTGAAGGACTGCTTGGGAACAGGTCGGGGAGAGGTTCAGACTCCTCTTCCTCAACATCTGAAGCCAGTAGCAGTGCTGCGATTTCGACGCTTGGGCTGAAAGCCTTCAGCCTATTCATGTGAAACACTTTGGGAGCCTGTCCAGGCCTTCCAAGGTCCACTGAATAGTTATCCTCACCCAGGGGCTCCACCACTGGGTAAGGGCCTGACCATTTGTCCTGTAAAGCTCGAGGCCTTATGAGATTCATGATCAGGACTTGCTGACCAAGTGTAAAGTTGATGAGGGAAGCTTTCTGGTCGTACCAATGTTTCCCCAGCGCTTGCCCTGCCTTCAATTTATCACTAGTCAAGCCCATCAGAAGTACCATCCGTTTTCTGAGCCCTAGCACATAATCAACTACATTGGTAGTAACAGGGGGAGTGGGCATCTCCCATCCCTCTTTGACGATGGCTAAGGGTCCCCGTACGGGATGACCGAACAGAAGTTCAAAGGGGCTGAAGCCAACACCCTCCTGTGGTACCTCTCGGTAGGCAAACAGTAAGCACGAAACAAGAAGATCCCATTTTCTTCTCTGAGGCTCCTCCAGAGCCCCAATCATGCTCGTTACCGTCCTGTTGAAACGCCCCCCCAGACCATCGGTCTGGGGGCGGTATGCAGAAGAGAACCTGTAGGGGACCCCACATTCTTTCCACATAGCCTGCCTATACTTCGACATAAAGTTGCTGCCATGATCCGACACAACTTCTTTAGGGAAGCCAACCCTAGTAAACATGCCGAGTAAAGCTTCTGCAACTGGCTTGGCAGTTACAGTTGTAAATGGGACGGCCTCAGGATACCTGGTTGCATGGTCGACCAGCACCAGGATAAACCTATTGCCTGAGGATGTTTGCGGGTCAAGGGGACCAACCATGTCGATCCCTACCCTTTCAAATGGTACCCCCAGAACTGGGAGCGGTACCAACGGAGCTTGGATTGTCGCGCCAACCTTACCAGACAACTGGCAGGCGGCACAACTCCTGCAGTGACTTTCTACTTGCTCCCCCATCTTGGGCCAGTAGAAGTGCATGGATAACCTTTGCTTGGTCTTCCTCATACCGAGGTGACCAGCAAGGGGAACTTCATGCGCCAACTGCAGGAGGAAGGGCCTAACAGCAAGGGGAACCACCAACCTCCTATGGTCTCCTTCTGTAGACTCTGTGGGCTCACTATACAGGAGTCCACCTTCCTGGTAAATCCTATGCATCCCAGGAGGTTCACCCTCAAGCTGGGAGCAGGCCTGTCTCCTTAGGCCTTCCAGAGATGGGCACTCACGTTGGCCTTTACTGAATTCGTCCCTATCAGGACCTCCTTCAACTAACAAGTCTTTTAGTTCAGGATGATCGTTGGGGTCGAATACTTTAGGCATCGCCACCTCCTCGTCAGGCCCGGGCGATTGACCAACTTCCTCCACCGCAGTGGTAGGCGAGCTCGGGGGAATATTCTCTTTCCCTCGTCTTGACTTGTAGACTCCTTTCGCCTTGGGTTTCCCCTTTGGCTGGGGCGGCGTATTGGACTTGGCCAATGCTGCCCGTGCTTGAGACCGTGTGTAGGGTCTTTCGGCAGGGTCTCCTACGAGCCCTAAAGCTCTGAGATCATTGCCCAACAAGACCTTTCCCGGGACGTTTCTCTGAATGCTCACTGGAATCCTGACTGCTGTACCATTTAAAGTAAGATTTACAGGGATCACGGGAAACATACGGAGGGGGCCGTCAGCCAACTTAGTGGGCATCAGAGTAGCTCTGGCAACTTCCTCTGAGTCTACCAAGGTAGAATCCACTACAGTTCGACTGCACCCACTATCCCTAAGAGCTGGAGTATCCACTCCATTGATCAGCACACTGTCTTTAAAGTAGTGCTTGGTATTATCCGGAATCCTAGCATAAGCCTCTGCGACTTTAGGCTCCCAGGAACCCAGGGACACTAAAACTACCTCAGCCTCTATTCCGCTGGGAAACGAGTCTGAGGAGAAGGATGCTCCTGTAATCTCTTCTTCCTCGTAGGAGGAGAAGGCCAGATTAGCGGAGTGGACCCCCAAAGGTCTAACCTTACAACGGGGATCCCCCTTCACATGGTCAGTTGCTCCACAAGAAAAACAAGCCCCAGTGGGTCTGTTTACGTAGGGAGGCTTATTGTAACCAGCGTTCTGTTTTGGAGGCTGACCTCCACTACCCTGTGAGTTCTCTTGTGTCTTACCCTTGTTTTTCTTTTTCTGGCCCTTATGGGAAGAAGATTTAGCAGATTCCCCAACCTCCATATCTTTGGACTTTTTCCCTTACTCCTGCTTACCAGGATGAGTTTTGTCCTTATGGGACACTCGATGTGACACCCATAAGTCTGCTACAATGGCCAGCTTCTTAGGATCTATCTCCTTCGAATCGGCCAAATGCTGCTTAAGCTCCGGGGAAGAAGAAGCAAAAATATGTTCCAGCATGACAAGATTTATCATGCCTTCGAAGGTAGAAACCTTATAACCTTCAACCCAGCCAGTTAAGTTTTTCAAAGATTCAGCGACATAAGATACCCAAGTACCACCTTCCTTTTTCTTATACTCTCGAAAACGCTTTAAATATTGGGCCGGAGTCTTCCCAAACTTTAAAATGAGAGTTTGGTTTAACATTGCGAAATCAGCCCGCTCAGCCTTCGACATTTCCATAATGGCACTGCAGCCAGAATGGGGCAGTCTACTGAGCAACCACGCAATCTTATCAGCATTGTCAACTTCTTGAACCTCGCATGCATACTCAAACGCATTCAGCCAGTCCATAATGTCATTCCTTTCTTCATACACACTGAGCAGATCTTTTGGAAACCGTGGATGAGAGGAAGCCCCAGACCCATGTCTAGGACCCTTGGATCCATTTGCAACCTGAAGCTTGGCCAGTTCCAACTGGTGATCCCTATCTTTCTGTTTTTCTGCCTGTTCGATTTTTAGTTTGGCTATGCTGAATTCAAGCTCCTGCTGCCTAAACCGCAGCTCTTGCTTCTTGAATTCAAGCATAGCCTCCCCATCAGCACTGGCAGAGGAAACATTAGACAGCTCGTCATCCCTTTCCTCGTGGTCGCGATGGATCAGTGCGGCGGCAGAACCGTCGGTTCTACCAGTGAGAGCAGCCCCACCACCTTCCGCACTGTCCTCAGAAGTTATAGCGTCAAGCTGCGCTTCTTGCCACGCCACGATTCTTTGGATCATTTCCAATTTAGTGCCTTGAGAGGAAACACCTCTCTCTGCACACATCTTTTTCAGCGTTTCTGATTTGGAAGCATTTAAAGTTAACAAGGTATTTGCTTCCATACTGTTTGATAGGACTATGGCCTTTTTAAAGTTATATTACAACAATTCACTACGTGCACTGTTTGGAATAACCTGAAATGCCTTAGTTCGAGCGCAACACTGGATACCTTCAGTCGTATCCCACCGCTGTACACCAATTTGTTAAGACGGATTTCTGAACTCTGTCCTGGTGGCGCAGAAGTTCAGAAGGCCAACCTAATTACTTGGAACAGGGTAACCTCTGGACAAGCCAGACCAATCAAGGTAGCGATCGCGGCGGTCAAGACTAGGTCTCAAGAGGGGTGAGGGTGACTGAAAGCCCGCAATGAGCACACAAAGCAAGAGCGCTTACAAACTACTCCAAACAGTTGTTATATCAAAAATAGAAACACATTTATTTTAAGGCCTTTAAAACAACGACCGTAGCGAGAAAATCACAATATCACAATATTAAACCAACACATACCATATCAACACAATATATATACAAATACACAGTCGCAAGCGTTTAAAGCACGAAATATGTAGTCCACCTGAAAGGAAAGGAAAACAGGCAATGCGATAACGCTTTAGACTCAGTTCGCCTTCAGAGGCACCTAACTAGATGGAAGTCCGAGCCCTGCGAAGAGTGGAGCCTTGTGCTCAAAGTACCTGCCACGCCGGTGCCAACGGGCAAAAGGGGAAGCTCTTCGGAGGAAGTCAGGCAGTTCGGGTTAGTGCACAGCAGAAGGAGAACAGGTTCCGCAACTCAAGCGCAGCCTCCACAGCGGGCAGAAGCAGAGCGCGAGTACGGCCAAAAGGGTGCTGTTTTTACACAGCAGGGAAAAGCAATGGGATACTGCAGGAGGGCGACCAGATCCTAGCTAAACTACTCACCGGTCCCCGAAGCAAGCAGACCCAGGCTTCTCCACTTTAGTTTCAGCAGCTGGCAGGTTCAGAAGAGCAGGGAACGCCTCGTAGTCGTGTAGAGCAAAAAGACGTCCCAATCGACGAAACCAGCACAGTTTTGTTGCCGCAGCAGGACAACGGAGCGGCCGTGTGTATTCAAGCTAAATGTACACTCCTCCCTTCAGACTTGGGAACGCCAAGTGTACGAAGCGTGGGAGAGTGACAAGGACTCGAAATACAACACAACCTGGCGGCAGTTACAGAGCAGGACTCCCTTGTAAGCTGGTCAGTCAACTGGATGGCCCAGAGACACTTCCGAAGGCTTACTTGGCAGGAGATGATGAAGTCGCCGGGAATAGCTGTTCCTGCTATTCCAAAGGTCGAAGCACCAGTACAGGCCTTCTGGTTCGATCCAAGGAGGAAAGGGCTTCACAGGACGACAACAGTGCAAAGGAGGATTCCTTCAGCGGGTCACCAGCGATTCCTCGGTCCAGCCTCTGGGTTGCAGGATACTTGGCTCCTGTATTCCTTCGTTCGTGAGAACTCAGGAGATCGACATGGTAGTGGTGTTTCCAGCTCCCTCTTATCCACGGTTCCCTTCGCGCCAAAACGGAGGGGAGCCAATGGGAGATCCGCTCATCAACACACATACCATACGTGGACCAATCACGGACCACGGTGGTCCCAGGCATTCACACCACCCCAGACTCTCTGGCACCCAGGATGTGTATTGGGACCAGACATCCCAGCCCACACCCTGGAGGCACACAATCGACATGTAGAAGCCCGCGAAAGCAAGCACGTTTCGCGGGAAAGTACATGCCCAAATAAGGAAGGCCCCGGGTCGCCAGACCTGGGGAAGGTGAAGGGAGCAAGACGGTCAGTGGACAAGACAAAGGAGCCTCGTGGTCTGGCCATTTTGGAGAGCCAGGCCACCATTTTGGGTTCAGGGCAAAAACGTGCTCAGAACGCCAAAAGGAGCTCAAAATAAACAAAACGATCGCTGCCACCATTCGAGTCCCTGAATGACTTGCACCGATCAAATACCATCCTAAAAGAGTATCTAGGGTCTGTAGAAGGCTAGAGACCCAAGAGAGCTGTAACTTAGCTTACAGTGCCCTCTTGTGTCATGTTGCACTAAAGCCGCAACACGATAAAAGAAACTACGGGAAACAGCGTTCCCCGGTACTGACTGTCTTAAGGGCATGTCAGTTTCCCCGTAAGAAAGGAGCGAAAGCCCAGAGAAGTGCGGCAGAAGGCTGTACTTCTCTGGCAAAGTCAAGAACAAGGTTAAAAACAATAGCAAAAAGTTTAGGGGTTGCCACATGGAAGGAAAATTCCCTACAATTACGAAATCTTTCCTAACAGATGGGGTATGCAAAATGGTGGGATCTGCGTGTTGCGTCTTTGGACCGGATTCCTCCCCTATCATATTTAAGGCAATTAAGAATGTACATGTCTTAAGTATTAAAGTACACGATCCAGAGGGAAACTGGGATATTAGTACATGGTTCTGGGACTTGTTGCGATCTTGGGGTTGGAAATTCTTTGCAGTCTTAATGGTAATCCTTATCATTATACTGTTCATCTGTTGCATACAATTTCTGCCTGTCATTTGTTCTATGAAAGGAGGAAGTTGTGCACAGGCAATAGGTACACTAGAACCTAAGACACACATGACTGGAAACATTTCTAATGCCTTAGTGATGCAGGATATTACCATCAAGGAGTTAATGGTGATTAATGTTTTCGAAGACAGCTATTCAGGATGTTTTGACAATGATACATGGTTTTCGGATAATTCTGATGTTTGAATAAGTGCTCTTGGCTTAGGCCAAAAGGATGGTTTGTTAAAGTATATTTCACATAATACCGCCTAGAAACGAACATTGACCTAAGCACATTCGCATCGCATTGAAAATCACATTTGAATTAACCTGAATAAGGCTGACTATGCCGCCATTTTCAAATCATCCACCATTTTGATTAACTCCTGCTTTCTGTTTCATGTTAAACTGTGTTTTTGGCTCCAGCAGAGAAAAATGAACTTTGTACTGTGTCAACGTAGATAAAAATTTTGAGGCTGCTGAAAGTGGATTGTTTGTCCTGCACTCTATGAAACCTTGGAGCTAAACTAGAGTTGAACTGAACAGTAATTTATATGTTGTCTGTATCAATAGCGTCATACTCCTGCAAACAGTGGAACAGAATGTTGAATAGCTGAAACCGTGTGCCTTTGCAGAACTCTGTGTTCATTCATTGAAACTGGATTAACTTTAAGCTTGAAAACAAATGTTACCATTGTATCTTATGTGCAGGAAAACATGTCAAGTGTTTGAGGAAAATATTGAACAATGTATAATTGTTTAAACCTGTATTAGTTATGTGAACTGGCTACGAACCCTAGTGAATGTGTAACATGAAGAGGGGCTGGACGATGTGTCCGGGATTAGGAGAACATTTATAAATGCTGATGTTTTTGAGGTGTCCAGCACTCTCTCCCCACACAGTGTCTGCTGGTACACACTGCGAGGCATTGGGAGCCAGATAGCTATCTGACCAATACACTGTACATGTACTTTTGAACTTGTGACTCGCATATTTAATTTTTGCTGGTATTAAGCCTTGATATTTCTTTTGATTTTTCAATCTTCCAACTGATCCTTCACACAGAAACTGTTGTCTGTCTCCACGACCATCAGTCTGGCTTAAATGCAGCCAGAGGCACGGAAACTGCTCTCCTGAACACTCATGAGGACCCACTCTCAAACCTCAATTCCATCACTCCATCTATTCTCATCCTCCTCGACTTATCCTCTGCCTTCGACACTATCAATCATGCCATCCTCATAAATCGGCTCTGAAATACCCTTAGCATCATGGACTGGGCACTGGACGGGTTGACCTCTTTCCTTTTTGATCGACAGACCCAGGTTCAACTGGGCCCCTTTCACTCCTCCTCCTCAGTCTCTAATTGTGAAATTGTTCAGGGCTCCATCCTTTCGCCCTGGCTTTTCAACATCTACCTTGCCTCTTTTGCCCACTTGATCTTCATCTTCTCTCCTCATTTCCAGTGCTATGGGGATGACACGCAGCTCTCCTGTAATCCCTCCTCATTTACCTCCTCAACATCCGCTCTCATTCCCTACTGACTGCTATTCAGGCATGGTGTGCTGTTAATGATCTATCTCTGCCTTAATGTTAGTAAGACTGAGAGCCTTCTCATTGGGACTCCTGCCCTTCCTTCTTGCCTACCAACTGGCTGCCATCCTTTGGGCCCTCTCTGCTTGCGTTAGACAAAAACTCTGGGTGTCATCTTCGACTCCTCTCTCTCCTTCTCTCCTCATATCGCTGACCTTGCCAAGAAGGCCCACCATCAGCTTCACCGCCTCAGAGACATTCTCCCTTTCCTCGCCTTCGCCCAGAAACTCAACGTTTCCAGAGCTCTGGTTCTCTCCAGGCTGGACTATTGCAATAGCCTCTTCCTCAATCTGCCTCTTTCCTCCCTCTGCCCTCTTCAACTAATCCGGAATAGGACTGCAAGACTTATCCTTGGCCTCAAGCCCAGGGACTGCATCTCTCCAGCCTTTAAATCTCTCCATTGACTCTGTGTGGCTACAAAGATCACATTCAAGACCCTCTGCATCATAGCCAACTTTCTCTGCCTAAATGCCTCCCTGCTAGAATCCTTCTCTAGGTCCAACTCTCTGCAGATCAGACGTTTCTTCAAGCAGAGGGTGGGGGTTAGAGCTCTTTCTTTGGCAAGGGCCTCCCTCTGGATTGGCTGCCAAGCCCCTCTCAGATTTGAGCCTTTTCTTAAGTTCTGGAATGTCCCCAAGACCTTCCTTTTCTCCTCCTTCCCTCTCCCACTCCCTTGCTAATACCCCCTAGTGTTGCGACTGGTTGCTGGTCCCTTAAGAGTCTTACTGGGGCCATGCCCTCTTTGACCAGTCCCCAACAAATCCCCCCCCTTTAACCAGCACTTGCCCCCTAGCAGCTTTCCCTGACTAGCCTGCTAAGTCTGTCCCACCTTACTCGCACTAGTCAACCCCCACAGCTGCTCCCCTTGCACTTGCCCGTCTTAGCACCCCCCTGCAAATCTCCCTTTCCCTCTCCATCATCCATCCTTCCTCCGTGACCTGCCCCCTCCCCATGCACTTCCTATTCTGCACTTGCACGATCCAAATGTCACAAGGCCTGATAGGACTGTTATTGTTTTCCTCCTCTGTCCCCTCATCTCCGACTTGTGGGGCCTGGAAACACCTTGGCTGTATGCTTCAAACAAATGTTCAATAAAGAAAAACATCCAACTCACCCCTTCGGTTTTACAGTTCAGGAAGTATCTCAAGACCATAGTCTTCAAGGAATGGTTGCTCCCCAACACCGAGCTCCACTCACCCTCAACTTCCCACCCTATGTGAGACTGGGTGATCTGCTCCCCACTTTTTCCTCGCCTGGTTGTTTGTAAATCCCTTGCTGCCAAATTGACCGCCCTCTCCTCCCCTGTTAGCTCCCCACTCCCTGTTTCTCTGCTTCCTAAGCGTGTTCTTCCCTTATGTGTTTAGAGGGTTCTATTGCTTCTCGACAATAGGTTTGTGCTCAATAATTACAATAATAATACTAATACATTATATGTTGAAAGAAAAAGGCAGAAACAGATATGTTCGTATCAAATTGCACTAGCCTTTTATTAACAAAACAGTCAACAATAGGGACGTATCCCAGCTTCTGCCATGAAGTGACAGATAACTAATGCATTCTCAATGTGAGAAAACGTGAGAGAGAGGTCCAGTCAACCACTTACAGTGCAAGGTGGGGATGTGGCTGAGAGGATATATAGCACAGGGCATTCAGTGGGAAGGTAATGAATGAGGCAGAGGGATTTACCCAGCACAGTCAGTGCACCTCAGGCCTGCTTCACTAGGCCCAAAAGTAAATGGGAAGCACATGACGTTAAAGGGTTGGTATACAATGAAGATACAGGGCGTTAAAGAGTTTAATGCACTTTGATGTGTAGGGGGTCACAAATATCAAGGACACTCTATTTCAAGGAATGCTTAAATTGCAGATATAGCATTGAAGTTGCATTCCGTTGCTTGGTTACATGCGTTATCTAGAGTCCTTCTGATGAAAAGGAAAAAGTGCTGCAATGCGCGAAATCACCTTAACATCTCTTTTTTGCACTCCATTTTGCAGAGTGTCCTTGCTACACGGCAGACAGCCAGTACAATGGACTCCTATGGAATCTGCCAGCTTACCACAGGTGCTAAAAACAGGGGAATTCCATAAGAATCAATTGAGCATGCAAAATGTCATGCTGGCGTGCAGCCATATAGTTTTTGCAGGGGGAGTCCGAATGCGCAGCAGAAACCGCCTACAAAAATGTTGAACGCCCCCTGAACCAGCCAGGTTCAGCACCATTCTTATGCTCTGGAAGACATGGAAATGAGACCCACAGAGATTCAGCAATACTACCACGTGATGCAAAGATGGCTGCATTTTCATGGACGGCTTTCAGAACTTGCATAAAGTAACACCGTTAGGAACATAACCGGGAGCATAGACCTATTTGAGCTTATATATACACACAGACACACACACACACACACACACGGTTAACAGAAATTGGGTTTCACAGTTTTCCCACTGGTGGCAACATGCACGTTGTGCATACTTTTGAAGAGGCATGGAGTTTCATAGACAGCGAATATGAGGCTGCCTAGAGTTACAGGAGAGGGATATACAATGCTGCATGGAGTAACACACATGTGGCACACAAGCCTGGACGTAATTAAAACACAGAACAGCATTTACGATGCTTCCTGGAGCAGAATGCATAGGGCATAGGTGACTGCATATAATTATAGACATACGACACAAGGATGCACAGCATACACTTGGTACGTATGGCTATATAGAGTAAGGCATGCAAGGCACGTGTAATTGCACACAGGGACTATTGGGATTTAAGTAGTAACATATGTACGGTATCCAAGGCTGCAGAGTGTCAAATAAAGCATCCAGTGGTTAAGTAAGTGCACACACTGGTATTAGAGAGTGCATAATGTAATGCATGCAAAGAACACAGAGGTGCATACATTCAAAGTTAAAAGGCATACGCGGGTGCATGTAATCAAGCACACACACAGACACAAGCACACATGGTAGAGACATGCCAAGAGCTACATGAAAATGGAATATCTAACTATACTGAATTACATATACAGGGCATGCAAGGTTTTGTGCGGTCACATGCAGGTATTTAACAAGGCTGGGGGAGTTTTGATGGATTTACATGCAAAGGTTATACAAGGATTCCTGAGGTAACATACACATGTTAAAGAAGGCCACGTGGTGCTGCATGCACAGGTTAAACACACCTGCATGGAGTACAGCACATTGGATATCCAAGGCTTTAAGGGTATACAAACATGGTTAGAGGTGCAGAGGCAGCCATGCAGAGACAGCCATACAATAAGGTGTGCCATTTAGCATGGCACTAATTATGCCTCACAACCTGTAAGGAGAAAGGTAAACAAGATATGCAGCGCTGCTTGTGGTGACACACACACAGGATACTGATAGGGCTAGAGCTACATAATAAGGGGAAACATGGCTGCAATGAATGTGTGTTGCCAGGGCTCAAGTCGAGGGTACACGCGGGTGGACGGAGTCCACCTATTTTTTCAGAGTGCACCTTGATATGCTAATTTCTGGTGATGCCACATTCAATTTGTATGTTAATGAGTCCCCAAGGACTTGACCCCTGTGTGTCACCACAGGATGTCTGCAGTTACAAAGTTCACGCCATCCCAATAATAGCAAATGGCACTGTGGGAGTCAGATCGGCTCTGCCTTTGCAAAGACATGCTGAGTGTTTTAAATCTGATGGTTGTTGCCAGCCCTGAGTGCCTGTACTTCTTGTATTTGAAAGATAGAGTACTGGCCCTTCTCAGCAAGAGGCCAATGCATTTTAATGGAGGAGTAACGTACTTATCAGCAGTAAGCAGTTCCCCTTGGATAGCGAGTACCTGCACTTCTGTGCTTCCATTTCAAGCACAGCATGTGCTGCACAGGGAAACGCATTCACTTATGTAATAGATGTTAGCAGAAAAGCGCACAGGCTCTCTGGTGCTATGAAAAGTGAGCTACGTTGCGGTTCAATGCAATATGGGTCAAGTTGCCAGGTGCTGCAGCTTCCAATCAAAGCAGACGTGTCTTTACGCAGATGCGCGGCAAGGTCATGACGAGGGTCTCCATCAGCCCTGCTTACGGGATCCTGCCTTCCGGCGCTTGCCAGGAATCCGCTTCCCCTTGCTCTTTTTGTTTTTCCTATTGAGAAAAAGGGAAAAAATACAAATATTAAAAGAGGAAAAAAGTGACATTCCGAGGGATACACATATTATTACTTTTAGGCACGTGTGTGGTCTCCCAGTTTCAAGCCCAATCACACCTTGTAGACTCAGCAAAGCATGCCCTTGTGTGGGGTTGGCCATTTTGTGCTGTAAATCACTAATCAAAATTGGCCCTCAAATATTTGCCGGGAAAAGCTCCCAAAGTTTGGTGTCAGGCAGGCCGAGCCGGCCCGAGGCATGGGCAGTCTGTGCGGTGCCCCAGAGCCCTACTGTCAGAAGGTGCCCGGTAGGCACCAGTGCCTGCCTCAACTATACCAAGAATATTGTTTTAAGGGGGGCTGTGTGGCATCCATGTACTAAGCTTGTGTCGCCTCCCACCCTCCTGTGGCTCTCTAGAGACCAACACCCACTCCCAGTGGCCGATGAGAGGCTGCAGACCCCTTAATGACTACTCATCACTTTCTCTCTTCAAGCAGAGCATTTAAAGTAGGGACGATTTACAAGCGAGGAGCTGTTTGTAACTTTTCTGCGTTAAGAAATGCAAATAGGCATTTTCATTGTGAAAGCACACACAAAGCACCAGTTAGCTGCCTAAATCTACCCTCTCCTCCAGGCCAATTACAGTATATCACTCACTTCTACTGGGCAAATCCTTTTATCACATTATGTTTTATCTGTCAAAATTAGAAGTCTGTGCAAGGTAATTGAGCTGTCTCACTCCTGATATTGCCACAGAGGTAAATAAAGGGTCGGACTGAGCCATAAAATTGTCTCGTGCACCAATGAAAAAGTGGCCCACTGCTGCAAATGAATATTCATTCCTTTTGTGACACTGTTTGAATCTTAACCAAGGGGGAGTTTTTTGATAAAATATGATGCAAATTTTGCATTTTATAGACTATTTATTCACAAAACTGGTAAAAAATGACTAGCTGCATAGTAAAGTAACTCATCACACTGGCCCACACTGGCCAAAAAACTGGCCCACACAAAGCATCCTGCGTTTTTGGTTCGGCCAGGGGCCTATTGCCCTATAAGGCAGTCCGAGCCTGTGTAAATATTAATATCGACAATTCATATACTGGACATGACAGTGTATTTGTCTACTACCTTAGGCATGGCAACATGTTTCTAATTTAACTTCCCATGATACATTTGCATACTAAAGATTAATTCTGTGATATCACTGTGTCACTGTTTTTGCAAATTAGGGGGGCCCACACATCTTTTGCCACCCAAGGCCCCACAAACTCTAGGGCCGGCCCTGCATGCAGGTCACATTTGTGTAGATGAAATAGACAAAGCGACACCCCTATGAGGGCCCCCCCCACCTATGCACAGTACCCCAAGACTCCCTCACCAAGAAATGGAAATATGTTTTTTTCTATTGGAAGTGCAAAAGCACCAGAAACAGAAACAAAGTTGAACAAGACTCTTTTCCCTGCGGGGCATACTAGGCCTCAGTGTGGCTGTGGGCCTGTGGTAGGGTGACCAGATGTTTAAGATGAAAAACCGGGACGACCAGCAACATAAAAGAAGGACTACCCACTCACAGCCCATTCCCCAATCCCAGTTCCCAATCCACCCCTCACTCAATCCGTCGCCCCCTCTCCACCTCCTCCATCCCACAGTATTTTCAGAACTACTCCTTCATATACATTGCATGGTTTTGACTGTGGATGTAAGCATACTAATATAAAGGAGCTTTTGTTCCGATTGATTTTACAGGCCTTGCTGTTCATTCATTTACCTATCAGTCCCTGTGGCACAATTAGATAATGCATGGGAAAATTATGAGAGTAGAACTATGTTTATTTACTTTATAATTGTTGATGATTAAGTTGGTCACCCTTCCTTTCCCCAAAGCCGGGACAGGAATCTTTAAATAAAAAAAGCTATCGGCACGGGTGGATAGACGGACAAATTCCGGGACCATCCCAGCAAAACCGGGACATCTAGTCACTCTAACATTACAGGGCCATTTGAGCCTTTTTTTGGTCAACATTGACCTTCTTCGTAGACATTTTCAGAAAAGGTCAAAGATTTGTAGGACCTTGAACCACCCAAATTCTGTACAGATAGAGTTACTGTATCCCCAAACCAGGTCACCCTGCACTAATCATTAGAGAAAACTACCACAAGTCTGGGGCATGCACTACAAATAGAGAGGAGCTCCTACAGATGGGACTTCCTGTTAAATAATCTGCAAATTAAAATGGGGCTCGTGGGACAGGAAGTAGCGGGTTTGCATCCTTCCTTTCCTCTAACCCACTCCCTTTGGCTTCATGCCTTGAGCGTAAACGTACACCCCCACATCACTGGGCAATGTAGACACAATGTCGACTCTCGGCTCCCTACAATATGTACCTCACACTTGAAGCCTTCTCACGCGGGGTCCAACAGGATCATGAGAAAAGAATGACATCGCCCGACTCCAAGTAGTGAAAAGCATGGACCTGCTTTTGTGGAGGACGCAAGTCCCGGCCTATCCTCATGCTACCGGAAATGGCCACCTTTCTGGAAAGTTACTAAAACACAATTTTTTGAATGAAATGCTAGCATGACATCTGGATGAGCGAGGCAGTAAAAAAGCTTGTAGGCGTAGTAGATCCTGCATATTTGATGCCACACAAGACTCATAAATCATCTACATTTGAGAGTTCCTTCACACCTACAGTAGTTTTACTCATAATCCCCTTAAACTGCACATAGAAACATGGACTCAGGGCATCATATATGCAACATATGAGTTAAGGATTTAAGACCTTATGGATTCCCATCACAGAGACACCAAGATTCCAGCCCTGTGATTTCATTGACCACACTGATGCAGGATGGGCCAGAATACAGCGGTCAGGATCAGAATGAGACATAAAATAGGCTGGGGGACCAATGAAAAAATGGCCCATAGTGACAAATGGCAATTGGTACCTTTCATGGCTGGCTGTTTGAGGAGTACCTAAGTAGGCAGCACACACTGGTGATTTTTTTGGTCAAATGTATTGCAAACAGTGCATTTTAAAGAGTATGCGTTCACTAGTAGTGGTCAAAACTATCATCTGGACAGCAAAGTAACTCATCCAAATGGGCCCACTTTGGCCAAAAAGATGATCCACTCTGACCCTCAAAACTGGCTCCCACTAGCATGTTGCTCCTGCACTTCGGGCACGGGCATGCAGGCCAGTCCGAGCCTGACAGTGCTATGCCATGGTGTCCAGTGATGTTCCATGCATAGTAATAATCCTTCCCAGCTCAACTGGAGAGTGCATATGAATCCCTTATACCCACATTTCAAGGCAACCTTAGTAGTGCCTCTCTTTCACTGTGGTCACCATCTACAGGCCGCCTGACCAGGCCACCCTCTTCTTCTCTTAGTGAGCTGACCACTCCTCCTCGTTCATTGCCTCTACCTTCCAACTCCTCCACCTTGGAGACTTAATCATCCTTCTTCAGGGGTCTCTCTCTCTCTCTTTCTCTCTCTCTCTCTCTCTCTCTCTCTCTTTCTCTCTCTCTCTCTACACCCTGGATGTTCTGATCTCTTCAGACCTTCCCTAACCCTCTCACCACTCCTCTCTCTTGGAGTGATCACGTTCTCCTTTCTTCCCAGCTCTCCCTCTCTTTCCTGTAGGTCAGGCCGACTCCAGCACTGCCAACTAACTTCTCGGTCATCTGACCCATGAAGCGTGTGTCAGTTGAGGCTTTTGCTGCTACTTTCCCTCCTCATCCTGCACCTTTGGCTGACTCACACCCTGACACAGCCCTCTCTAACCTTCATCTCTCTATCTCTAACACCCTGCATGTCCTTGCCCCTGTCATGAAGATTTGCTTAAAGACCAAATCTAAGTGCAACTCTTTGTATGATTCTGACCTTGCTCCCTTTAAACGCAAGTGTAGGGTGGCAGAGTGGAAGTGGAGGGTCGCAGGCACACCCACTGACAAACTGGCCTGCCGCCTGCTCCAAAGGCAGTACAGACTCTGTCCTCCCTAAGAAGAGAGCCTAAATCCAAGCCTGCATCTCTGCGGCATCAAACAACTTGGGAGAACTTTTCAAAATCTGCGAGGAGCTGGCCAATCTTGCTGCAGTCTCTATCTCTCCTGTACCCTCCCAGGCTCTCTGCAAGGCCTTGGCCTCTCATTTCCCTACTAAAACCCATGACTTCCTGTCCACCCTCTCTTTCTCTACCTCCTCCTCCTCCTACTCTACAACTCCTGGCCCGTCTCAGGTCACCTCTCCTCTTCCTTTCTCCTCTTTTCCCCTGCTCACCCCTGACAATGTTTCTAGACAAGTCCGGTCTATGAAAGTCTCAACAAAGCAGATTCTCCCCTGCTCATCCAGAACTATCAAGGACCACATTGACACCCTTGCTCCAGCCTTGGCCGATTTCTGCAATCAGTCCTTTGCCACTGGAACTTTCCCCTTAAGCACTCTCTTGTGCACCCCGTCTAAAGAAGCCCTCTGCCGATCATTCCTCTACTGCTAACTATTGCCCGATCACCAGCACTCCTTTCGTGGGCAAACTCTTGGAAAATCTTACCTTCTCCCAGCTTAATCTAGATACTGAATCTGTTGGTTGCCTCCATGACTACCCGTTTGGCTTCAGAGCTGCCAGAAGCACGGAAATTGCTTTCCTGAACTCTTCTTGATATGGCCAACCATGCTATCCTGCTCAATAGTCTCCTTTACAACCTTGGTATTACTGATTAGGCCCTTGCCTGGTTGACCTCCTTTCTCAAAGACCGACCCTCTCAAGTCCAACTGGCATCTTTCCTCTCTTCTATCTCTCTGTTTGTGGTGTCCCCCAGGGGTATAACCTCTCACCCTGGCTCTTCAACCACTACCAGGCACCTCTTACCCACTGCATCGCTACTTTCTGCTCCAATTTTCAATGTCATATGGATGACACTGAGCTCTCTTTCAGGCTCCCCTCAGCCAACTCTGCTTCTTCTCTCATACCAGACTGCCTGGCCACAATTCAGGAATGGTGTGCCACTAATGATCTCTGCCTTAATGCCAGTAAGACTGAGATTCTCCTCATTGGGACACCCGCTCCCTCCTTTCCCCTCTCTGTGGCCGCCCACTGTGGGCCATCTTCCTGCTCCTTCCTGTGAGGCTAAGAACCTTGATGTCATCTTTGACTCCACCCTCTCTTTCTCTCCTCACATCTCTGATGTCTCTAAGAAGTCAAACTATCAGCTGCACCTCCTCAGAGGTATTCTTCCTTTTCTCACTTTCCCCCAGAAGCTCACTGTCTCCAGAGCTTTGGTCCTCTCTAAGCTGAACTATTGCAACAGCCTCTTTCTAAATCTTCCTGCCTCTACTCTTTGAACTTTACAACTTATCTAGAACAGGACTGTGAGACTTGTCCATTGCCTCAAGCCAAGGGATCTTATTTCTCCAGCTCTGAATTCTCTTCACTGGCACCCCGTGGCTGCAAGGATCAACTTCAAGACCCTCTGCACTGTCCACAAGGCTTTCTGGGGCCTGGGACCGCTCTAACTCCAATTTTCTCTTCCAAAACATCTTCCTTCTCAAGCTCTCTGGTCATCCACCTCCAACTATCTGAGGGTCAGACGTTTCTCCAAGCAGAGAGTTGGGGGCAGATCTATCACCTCGGCTGGGGCCTCCCCCAGGAACAGCCTCCTTGCCCCTCTCAAACTTGAGCAGAACCACCTGCGGTTTCCGGAAGCAACTCAAGACCTTCCTCTCCTCTGCTGATGCAGCTGACTGCTCCGCACACTGCTCACCTGGTCACCCTCTGAACTCGGGCCCAGGCTCCTGCCTGTCCAGTTGCCCTTGCACTGTCTCCGGGCTCCCCACACTTAAGGTTCTGTATCTACAACCCTACAGACCATTCTCTCTGCACTTATGAGCCACCTGCTGGTTGCACTTGTGAGTTAACTGCACTTAGCCCTTCCCCTCCCCCCTAGCACTACTCCTCTTTCCTCTTCACCACACTTGTGCGATCTGAATGGCACAAGGCATAGTAAGATCGTTATTTTGTCCTCCCTTGTTGCCCCTTCCTTGTCTTGTCGTTCCTAGAAACAATTGTGTACAGGCGTGTTTTAAATGCCCTAACATATATTGGCTACTCAGCTTTTCCTTAAACAGGACCATTTCTTACAAATGTAGCATCTAAAACAAAATGTGGTGCTTGACACAATAACTAAATATCTTTTATCAGGAAATTAGCTAACAGCGGGATGAATTAATGTCATTGCACAATTTGTCAAGTTTGCTGATTTGTGGGGAACTTTAAGACTCTGTCACACAGTATTTGTGTTGTATTTGTGTTTCATTGGATTTATAAAGCGCAATACGTCACAGTGGATGAGTTTTCTAATTATGCTGTCACGTTGGTAACTTAGTGCCACTTTCAGAAGGGAACCCACCCATAGTTTGACTTCCTTGGCTCTAGGAAGCAGTTAACCCTACCATGTCCACATCATCCATGATTGACATATACCCCGTCATTCTCACATTAGCCATGAGTTACACACTCCCTCCGATTCCCGCATTATTCAAGAGTTACACACTGCATGAAATGTCCACATTACCCAAGAGTTGCCTGCTGTCTTCTGTTCTTGCATCACCCAGGAAGCAATTCATACACCACGTTTGAGTTACACACTCCCAGCCATTGCTGCATCACCCACAAGTTACATACTTTGACATTCCTGCAGCACCAACCAGTTGCATTCTCCCTGCCATTCACATAATCCAGGAGGAACATTCTGTCGGCCAGTCCTGTAGCACCCATGAATTAGATTTATTTATTTAATGTATTTATTGTGCATTTGTAAGGCACTTATACATCTCCAAATTGTGTTTCAAAGCGCCCACAGGGCAGAAGAGAGGGGTCATGGGTACAAAGGCAAAATGGAATAAACTGATGAACAGGAAGGGGCCGGTCCTACTAGGCCTTTTGAGCATTCAGAACATACAAGTACAGAGAGAGAGAGAGATGACAGGGAAGGGTGTAAGTGCTAAGAGTTCCACAGAGGAAAGTGCAAGAAGTTCGTTGTGTGCAACAGTAAGTGCTTGGCAGAGATCTCTTGGTACAGAAGTGATTGCCTACCAATAAAAAGCCTGTGGCAACTCAGGCCAGTGGGTGCCCAAAGGCAAGTGCTAGGGTGGGGCGGAAGGCTGAGAGCGATTGGGCGGGAGGCCAGGGCCCAGAAGGACACCTAAGGTCCAGGACCACCAACCTCAGCGACTGTGGGGTGTTATCACAAGAGCGAGAGGGGGAAGGAGGAGGTGAAGAGGAAAGTCTTAAGGAGCTTCTGGAATTTGAGGAGATCCAGCTCAAGGCCGAGGGGAAGGGAGAGGCTGTTCCAGAGGAGGGAGCCAGCTGAGGAGAGAGATCTGCCACCAGCTCGCTGCTTGGAAAAGTGCTTGACAGCGTAGAGTTGGAGCCAGAGGAGCGTAAAGATCAGGAAAAGAAGGTATTTGGTGAGAGCAAGTTGTAGATAGATTGGTCCACGGCCCCAGCCAGCCTTATGGATGATGCAGAGGGATTTGAATTTGATCCTTGCAGCAACCGGGAGCCAATGGAGGATTTTTAGGGCTGGAGTAATACAGTCCATGGGCTCGTGGCCAAGGATACGTCTCTCAGCCCTATTTTTGATGAGTTGGAGGAGGTGGAGAGAGGAAGAGGGCAGATTGAGGAATATGCTATTGCAATAGTCAAGCCTAGAGAGTACCACAGCTCTAGAGACATTGAGCTTCTGGGGGAAAGTGAGGCAGGGAAGGATAGAGGTGGAGTTGAAAGTGGGCCTTCATGGCAAGGTACAGGATGTGAGGAAGGAAAGAGAGACCTGAGTCGAAGATGACTCGAAGGTTTCTGGCTTCTGGTGCTGGAGAAGGGGTAGGGTCCATAGAGGGTGGCCAGAGTGCAATGAGGAAGGAGGGAGTGGAAGTCCTAATCGTGAGGATCTCTGTCTTGCTGGCATTAAGGCAGAGATCATTGGAGGCACACCAGGACTGGATACATATATACTCTGCTATTTCTGCATTTGTGATGCGAGAATGCTATGGGGCAGGGAAGGCTGAGGGTGTATCTCAGCTCCTGGGGGACCATTTCAACATGATGTTTGGGGCTCCCCCTTGCTTTGAGCAGGGAAAAACAGCCCGATGCACCTTTGGGGTGCATACATTTTAATGGAGACAAAGAAATAGAGCAAGGTGGTTAATATCCTGCAGGTTATCACACGACGGGCATCCAGTGGGTAACTGAAATGCTAAGGGCCGGATCCATGGAATTATTCCTTAAGCGTGCAAAACTCTGTTCATCGATTCATAGAATCGACTATGTGGGACTTTTCCGGGACTTGCGTGGACTTCGCGCAGGTCTGGCATGCCTCTGCGAGCAGTCACTCCTCACAGAGTGTGGGTTGGGCCTACGCAGAGTCCAAAAGAAGGGGTGAAACATGCAAAATGAGGAAGAACGAGGGAAAATTTGGGCGTACTGAGGGAAGACCTGCCGCGAGGAGATCGCATGCCCACAACTGCGCAGAACAAATCGTATTCATGGATCTGCCTGCGCAACCTCATCTCGGGGAAATGACCACGCAAAGCTCCCAATTCAACCGCCACCCGAAGGCAGGCATACAGACACTTGTGCATAGGAATCACCGCGCACAGGTATGATCGCATGTTGGATTTAGGGATGCGTGCACAAAGTTGGGGTTCCAATCGAACTTAGAGGTGCACGTAAGCAGTGTAGAAGGGTGCAGGCACGGTTTACGGGGTTCGAAGGCATATTTAACCAAAAATGACACCTTTATGATACATAATACGCATGATGTGGGGGCGCTGAGAATAGTTACGAGGGACACTATGCAGTGTTGCAGAGATGCTGCCTTGGTTGTAGGGTTTTCATGCTGTTCTTCCGTGGTGCATGGGGCTCCAGCAAATGCAGCTCATAATACGCAAACTGCAAAGCGCACATTTAAAGCCCTGAATGAAAGGAATATATTGCTTTGCAATGAAACTGCTGATTGCCAACATGGGGCAGTTGCTGGGGGGCCCCTCTGAGGTCAAGCCCCTTTCAACTGAAAAGGTTGATAGGCCCTGATGCGGTACCTGCTATGGAATATGTCATTTAGGCGGTATTACCCAAGGATGACATACTCTTGGCCATGTCTACATCCCCTAGCATTTACATTTACTGTGTTTTTCTTGCAGCATCACAACCCTAACACTCCACAGCACCAAAGCATCACATTCTTACTGATTTTCCTGTATTACCGGAAAATAGCATATTTCATGTGATTCACACATCCCACAACATGAGTTACATAGCCTCCGCCATTATTGAGTTACTCAAGATGTATATACACCCTACATTAGTGGATCACCCAAAAGCTACTCTTCCATACCATTCCCCTATCACTGACATTTGCTGACATTTCAGCTTCATCCAAAGTGAATATGCAACCAACATTCCTGTACCACCCAAAAACGGTATACTCCCTGCCATTCTTGTATCACTCAAACATTGCATACAGTATCACCCAAAGTTGCATACTCTGCCATTTCTGCATCCCCAAGATTTACGCACACCCTACATTCCTATATCTCCTAAGGGTTAAACATCTGTCAACCATTATCATATCACACAAGGGATACAAACTCTGAGCCATTAGCTATCAGCCAAGCACTACGCACGCCCCGCTATTGCAGTATCAACCAAGAGTTACATACTCACCGCTATTCCTATATCACCAAATGGTTCCATAATGTTGCCATTCCCATATCACCAACGGTGACCTACTCACCGCCATTCCCATATCCCCCACGGGTGACCTACTCACAGCCATTCTTATTTTTCTCCGGTATTTATATGGCATTATGTAAGTAGTGCTGTTATTTGCTTTTACCTTCTTAGTAAAGCATTCCTCTAGCAAACTGTTCTACTATTGTCTGAGCTCCGGTCGTCTTGTTCAATTGAGCTCCGGTCGTCTTGTTCAATTGCTAACTATTGTCTTGTCTCTCTTTGTCTCGTCTGCTTGCGCCCCTCTCTGTGTCCTTCCCTAGTGTTCTCCCTGCCCCCACCCCCTTCCTCTTCTCTCCTCTCCCTGCCTACTCTATGGTGCTCTTGTCTCTTCTATCTTTTATAACTGCTTCTCTATCGACTATCCTGCAGTAAATCTGGTAGGAAGAAGTTTAAAAAGGACATCTTGGTCTCCAACCCAGGCCTCCCTATCGCTGATACCTATACCAGTGCATCCTCCAGGCAAACCCTCACTGACATCCTCTTTGTCGTCCCCTCACCTGACCTATGGACTCTCCATATGGTCTCTGGGCTTTCTCCTTTCTCTTCTTCTCCCATTAATGGTGGAACCCGGTGGGAGGCCCTCCTGGCTGCCTTCCACTCCTCTAAGTTCATCATAAATGCTTACTTGAATGGCACTGTCTTGGTCCAAGGCCCTCAGGCCAACCTTCTCCTCTTCGATAGACGCTTCCCGTGCCTCATAAATTTCCTCTCTTCTCCTACTGTCCCTTCTCTTCCCTCCATTGCTTCTTTGCCTCCCCCTGCTGTCTCCTCCTTGGCTTCCTTGCCCTCTCCTCCTTCCTCTTCTGCCCCCCTCAGGCTTCTTCTACACCTCCGGTGGGCATACCTCTGATTTGTATCCCTCCCCGGAAGTCTTTCAAGGAAGGCAACCTTCTCCATATTGCCACTCTAAACTCTAGCTCAGCTGTCAAACACTCCTCTGACATCTGTCACCTCCTTCAAGAACTTGACCTCAGTGTCCTCGGTCTCACTGAGACATGGTTCACAGCCAACTCTGTCACAAGCTTTGCCACTCTCCTCCCTGATGGCTACAAGATCCTCTCCGTGCCCAGACCCAACCGTTCCGGAGGGGGTGTAGCCATGATCTTCCCAGAGTCGATTCCTGCTTCTGTCATTCCTACGCAGGCCTACTCCTCTTTTGAATGGCTCGTCTGCAGGCTCTCTCTCCTAGCCATTTCCTTACTGTGGCAACCATCTATCGGCCACCTGGTCAGATCTCCTCCTTCCTCTCTGAGTGGGCGGACCTCTCCTCTTCCCTCCTGGTTTTGACCACTGAACTCCTCCTTATTCGAGACTTTAACATCCACCTGGATGCTTCCTGTCCTTCCCCTGGACTCTTTTGCGACCTCCTTACCGGTCGCTCTCTGGCCAGCCGCTCTTGGCCCTCTTCCTTCTCCCACCTGTGAGGCTAAAAATCTCGGGGTCATTTTCAACTCCACTCTCTCCTTCTCTGCTCACATCTCTAACGTGTCTAAGAATTCACAATACCAGCTGCACCTCCTCAGAGTTATTCTTCCTTTCCTCTCCTTCCACCAGAAGCTCACCGTCTCCAGAGCTCTGGTTCTCTCTAGGCTGGACTACTGTAACAGCCACTTTCTAAATCTGCCTGCTTCTACTCACCGCCCTCTGCAACTCATCCAGAACAGGACTGCAAGACTTGTCCTTGGCCTCAAGCCCAGGGATTTGATCTCTCCAGGACTGAAATCTCTTCACTGGCTCCCAGTGGCTGCGAGGATTATGTACAAAACCCTATGCATTGTCCACAATGCCTTTTGGGGCCTGGGGCCTCACTACCTCCAACTCTCTCTTCCTAAATATCTTCCTTCTTGAGCTCTTCGTTCATCCACCTTCAAATCCCTCAGCATTTGCTTCTCCAAGCAACGAGTTGGTGGTAGATCTCTTTCTTCGGCTGGGGCCTCCCTCTGGAACAGCCTCCTTTCCTCCCTGAAACTTGAGGAGAACCATCTCCAGTTCCAGAAGCACCTCAAGACTTCCCTCTTTGCTTCTGCTTTCTCTCCTCCTCTCTCCTGCTGAATTCCAGACTGAAACTGCACTGGTCACCTGGCTACCCCCCCCAGGTCCACTCCCAGCCAGCTGCACACCTGCACTGCCTCCCGGGCAACGCTTGCACTTGGGGGGCTGTTTCTGTATCCCTACAGTCCCCACTAGCTCCTGACACTTGATTTCTGCACTTACGCCTGCACTTGCCACTAGCTGGCCACATTTTTACCTTCGGTTTTATTTATTCTTTACTATTGATCCTATGTATTGCACTGCCCCCTCTCGCTCCCCCCCCGCACTTACCCTCTCCCACCTCCCCTGCACTTGCGTGATCTCAATGTCACCGGGCCTAGTAAGATCGCTGTCTTTGTCTTCCCGCTGCCCTCGTCGCGCCTGGAAACACTTGAGTATAGGTGCATTATAAATGCCATATCATTTCATATCATATCTATATCACCCACTAGTTACATACTCCCAGCTATTCCCATACGACCAAGCAGTGACATAATCTCTGCCATTCTCATATCACACAAGGGGTACACACTTTTGGCCATTCCCATATCACCCACAGATTATACTTCCCCTGCCATTTATGTATCACCCAAGAGTTGCATACTTCCCGCTATTTGCGTAGCACCCAATGGTTACAGTGTCTCCCCTATTCCCGTAGCATCAATGGTTACCGATTACCCCCACTCCCATATCACCCAATGGTTACATACTCTTGGTCATCTCAATATTACCCAAGGGTTACATATGCCCCGCCATTGCCATATCACCTAAGGGTTACATACTGTCAGCCTTTTGCATATCACCCAAGGATCCCGCCATTCCGGTATTGTCCAAAGGTTGCATACACCCAGCAATTCCCATCTCATTGAAGGGTTGCACACTTCCTGCCATTTGCATATTAGCAAGGAGTCTTCATACCACATTGAAAGGTGTGCCTACAAGGGATGTAGAAGTAGAATCAAGATCAAGAATGCATCCAATACCGGGAGAGCGTCTCCCCTTGGAAGCTGTGCAGAGGTTGGGGGTTTTCGCAATGGCTGAGTGTACACAACATAAAAGCAAATGTAGCGATGAGGGAAGTTCTTTGTACGTGTTTACATACCCAAATGCTTTCAGGATGCTTTTCACCCAGGGATCCTCTGGGTTTGCACACACGTTGAAATTTTCCTTCGTATGAAAGCTGAAAATAAGAAAACAAGACATAAACTTGAGAAAACCCTGTGTGCTCCTGCCCCATTACACACATAGACAGTATCATTTGTAAAGCTCTGCTGCGGCTGGGTGAAGTTCCCAACATGGACTACACCGTCTTCCGTGTTCCCTACCAGCTTCGAATGGTGGAGACCCTTCTTGGTAGGGAGGGGCCTGTGTGCTGCAAGTACTGACATTGTCCATGCACTTGCTTTAGCCTTCCTCAGCCCGGGATGACTATATGCCTCAAATCCGGAGAGGTCGTTCTTTGCTTTGACTTTCAGAACAGGATCCGAGTGAGAATTTAAAATGATCATTCAGAGAACACTTAGGGGTCTCCAACTACGGTCATGAAGAACAAAGCCCATTTCTTGTTTACAGGATTTGCACACAAAAAACTCAACTACAATCAGTGACTATAAATGGGAATTGTTAACATAGACAATGGTTATCCTGAAAACCTGTTGTGGTTGGGGGTCTCAATGGCAGGACTCTGAGACCTCTCAACCAGAGGACTTATACCATCTCGCTTTCCCCTGCTGACCTTGTCTGTAGGCTGGTATCTCACACTACTGCTTGGCACTGCTGGCTGGAGCTTATCCTGCTATTATGTTTTCAATCTTATCTCATGTTGACTCTTATCAAATTGCATATGTCCACTCATATCTCTCCTTATCGACCAGGGGTCTGCAACCTTTGGCTCTTCAGATGCTTTGGACTACAACTGCCACAGAACTAGCAAGTATAGTCAATGGTGAGGGATCGTAGGAGTCGTGGTCCAAAACATCTGGAGAGCCTCAGGTTGCAGACCCCTGTTATAATCTAACATACCTCAGTCTAACACCTGTCTCTAGGCTACACCACTCACAATTACGTATGCATGGCAAACAATCGCACAAAAGCCACATTTAGACCCTCTCTTTATCATGGCCTCCACAATGTATCTCTCAGAGTTCCGAGGAGTGCAAAGGATGCCCGCATCTACGGCCAACCTGTGTAGAGAGTTGGTCAAGCCGAGGCTACCTCGCTTGATCAATCCTCACTTCTGCTGGGTGTGGGATAGCGAACTTGGGCCACGATAGGACCGTTGGCTGTTACTCACATGATGGCGTCCATATCGCAGACGCCGCTCGACCTCTGCATGGTGAAATTGCTGATGTCCTTCATCCGCAGGAGCTTTTTGGTGTATGTGTAGCAGCAGTCTAGGTAGCCAGATGCTGAAAAGGAAACGCAGAGACAAAAAACAATTTAGCGGAGCGGAGCACGAAAACGCCTTGACGTTGACCCTTTTTGCCTCTTCCGCCTCCCCCTTTTTGATGCTAATCCACGGGTATGGCTCAACCAAGGGTCATTACGCCGTGATCCAGCTTCATTTTTGTGACCAGTGCACTCAACCAATCAGTATTCAATGCACACACTAATGTGAAGGTCTTTCCCAATTTTTAAGATGGTTTGGTGAGATGCAGTGATATGTGCCTTACAAAAGCTGAGGCAGATCAGCTCCAGTGCACTCACTCTCCCCAGCATAGCTGTAATTTTCTTCTTTAAAAAAATCACAATTTAGGTACATACTACACGTGCAGAAGTCCACTTCTCATTTAATGACCGAAAACACAATTTCAGTGCCTTAATTGAAATGTTGTGTGAGATATGGAGGCGCTGCTGCTTTGGGCTACAGATATCAGAAACTGACATTGAAGTGTCCTTCAGGCTAATAAAAAATGAAAGGCAATAACATACTAACTTTCCTGCCTTTTTATTTGGCATTTCAGAACTGTTGTAGCCGATTTGAAAATGGCAATAATTGTATTTTTTGTGGCGAGTGCACCATCCCTGTACGGTGAATGGTCTCTTTAAAGTAGGCAACCTGTGTTTTGAAGACAGGCCAATCTTGCCTTAGTTACAAGAGAGAGCTTCCAGCATCTGTGATTAAACACACGCTCCATAATGATTTTCCTCAGAGTGGATGATGGGGCAATTAGAGCTGCAGCTGCCTTGCTTGGCCTTTGCTTCCTCTCCTTTATAGGTGGTCAAACTTCCCAAATGTGCCCCATGGGACAGTTAGGCTTTTCCTGGAAGGTTCCACCTGTGCAATGGGATTTCCAAAGTCTCAAACCCTGCCACGAGTCTCTATTGGGGTATGAGGCTTGCTGCCCAATTGTAAAGCCTGAGACTGTGGCAGGGGGGTTGGACCAGCCTATTGGAGGCCCTCAGCCATTCTAAAACAAATGTGAGGGCCTTTAAAAGACCCACCTTGCTCCCTGCTTCCTTTGTGGGTTTTTTGGCTTTCCAGTTATGAGTGGACCGGACAGACCGTCAAACTATTGGTTTTGGATGGGTTTTTAAGTACTTTTGGCAAGTTTAGGAGTGTTTTGGAGTTATGTTTTTGCTGTTACTTAATTCCTGCTTTATCTCCTTGTGTCTGTATGTTCTTTAGGCTCCCTCTTTAATTTTCCCTTCCACACGTAGTCCCTTTTTAGTATTTAACAAAAAAGGTGCCTCTGGAATATTCCCCTATCCTTTTGTTTCACCCAATAAAGTTAAAAATAGAAATATTCCTAATGCTTTGCCTTTCCACTGTGCTATGAAGTTGTCTCATTGTATGTAAATAGTTATAGCCATGCTTGATATTCATAGAGAGCAGGGTGTTCAGTGTGTATGATGTAGCACAGTTCTATGTGGAATGTCAGAGTGTAATATAGTTCTGAGCAGGGTGTCATTGCCTGCCTGTGGCCAGAGAATGTTTACTCTTAATGTTAACAGCTTCTATTACTGTTTTCACTAGCCAGCCAGGTGTAAGGTTGAGCTGGGGGTCTGTACTTCATGACCTGTAATAAAGGTTATTTTTATCTTACTGGAAACTGCGTGGGACTATTCTTCACACTGTTTGTAGAAAAAACATTTGTGTGTGAATCGAGAAGTCTTCCTTTGCTGTCCACAGTCACTTTTCATACTGTTGTGTGTTTTGACAGCCCTTTTCCATTGTGTGAGTCTTACAAGAATCCCTTTGTTTGCCGTTGTCACTTGTTTTGTGCTTTGCGCATTGGCACCATGGACACTTTAGGCACCTTAGGCACATTGCACATTGGGGAGATGCCTTACTCCATACCATGGCGCGAAAGAGACGCATCACTCTACCTGAATCCTGCATTGTCACTCTACCTGAATCCTGCATTGTGCTTCCTTATTCACATGGAGTGAGAAGCTACACTCTACCCCGCAGCGCGTAACAGATGCGGAACACTAATTGAGTGATGACACGAGGCTGAACACCACCCAAGAGCAAGCCCATCACCATAAACCTTTGGGTGCTCGAGGCTCCTTACTGATACTAGGTTTTGCACAGAAAATACTGATTCTGTATACACTCCACACAACTGTATTATCTGTGAAGGAATACATAGCGTCCATTTAGCATTTGGGCTTTATCTTTCCTAACAAGTCTATAGGTGATAGGCCGCATAGGCCATTGCATTTACTCCACCCCTCAGCCCCCCTGAATAAGTTCCTAGAAATGTGGTACAGTGCAGAAAAGGAGCGAAACATGTTGGGATTAGATAGGAACACCTACATAGATGTGGTTGCGTAATAATAAACTGACTAAAGACATTGAGGCAGAAGAGAACGTTGCCTTTATATGCACTCAAGACTAAGACATGACGATAATTTGTGTAATTATTAAATGTGCAATAGTGGACTTTTAGAAACAGATTTTTAGAATACACTGCGTAAATTGAATATTTTGTGATGTGTACATGATTTTTTACCAATTGCTGTACTTTACAGAAGCAAAGTCACGTTTGTGGTGTGATGAACTTGTCACTTTATAAAGCACTCATATTGCTAATAAATTAAGTGGCCAAATGCACACTTGGTTAAGACACTTTTATTACACTAGTAGTTCATTTGAATCAGACATTTAGCTAATAATGATCAACATAATGCTTGGAAATTAAACTGGCAAGCCCTATGGAGCACAGGGTTTGAAGTTACCACGTGACAGCACTAACTTAAATAGATCCCAGGAGAGTGTGCATTGTGCTCTGAGAGACAGGTACTGAGTGGAAATGGCCAAAGGGTCAAGCATGGGCAAACGTGGCCAATGGGTGGGTAAATAGTCAAACGACACCAATGGGCTGTGTGTCCCTCCTCACATCTCCGGTCCCTCCTATCTGTACTCCAGTGCAATCGTTTCCGCGTGTAGCGCCACCTAGCAGCAAACAAAGAAAGTGGCAAGTGTGTGGTCAACATCTGGACAGTCTCACTTGTAGTGAGCAAGTTGTAAGGCATCTTGGTAGTGCAGAGAAACTCTGCATTTGCACAACAAGCTTTGAGTGGTTGCCTCTGCAAGGGCCCTGCAAAGAAGTATTGCACTGAGGGCATGGGCCCTGTACCAAGAGCACATGCTTCCCATGTATCGGGCCAGGGGCTCTAGTCAGTGGCTATGGAGCATAATAGGGAGGTTCCATTTCATGCCAATGCCTTTCTATCACGCAAGAGTGGCTCCATTTTCAATGACCAGTATTTTTATAGCAATATAAGCATTGTCCAATTTTGCTCAAAACCACAACAGGGTTGCACTTAGAGCAGCACGTCTAGCGGGGCAACTGTCAGCACTTCATAGGATGCCACATGCTGCACTGTGCCAAGGATAAAACGTCTGAACATGTTAGAACTACCATAGCTCTCGTGTGTCCTAGTTCCATGGGCGAGAAACCGTCCAGTTCCATCTTTTTCTTGGAATTCTGGGAATTGTAGTTTTGCCTTTTCCTGTTTTACATTTTGGACTACAAATCCCTGAATTCTAAGAAAACAAGAATTGGCAAAGCCAACCTTTGTGGCGTGTGCATAGCTATTACATAGGCATTTGCCAGGCACTGCTATCATATTCTCAGGTGCATGAACCATTTGCCAGCTGTTGCCATTTTATGAAAAGATAGGACCATTATGTCAGTGCCTGGAAAATGTCAATCCCATGCCTGCACAAAATTCAAAACTGTTGGCTTGGTCAATGGTTATTTTAACAGGAATTGTGTGCAAGGAGAAAACGTGAGGGAACACATACTGCTTATAAATGAAATGGCTGAAGCCACCCTTGGTAAAGATAGTTGTACTACGCTAGGAGTGGCTTGGCTGGTGTATGTCTACACTTAGAAGGGTGCCTTTCAGCAATTAGGTCTGACTCATAAATCCGGACGTCTAGTCTACAAACAATAAGCTCTCTCAAATAGAATTCAACTTTACAAACTTGCCCATCATTTTAGTTCACAGAATTCCATCTTACTGAAAAATTCCAACTTATAAGAAGGAACGATTAGGTCCAAAATCCTTCAGTGTCCGGGGTTCCAAATTCTAACATAAACTCCCCATCCTGTTAGGGACTGTACCTAACTTGTTTATAGAAGAAAACTCAAACTTCTGTTATTTTAAACCATGCAATCCTCATTATGGTACACTAGAATCCATTCAACGCGTAACACGTGCAGAAGCTGATTCCGCCATTACGCTGCAGCGCTAAGACGCCTTCAGGTGCATATCTGTGCTTTACAAAACTCTCAAACTCAAATCCATCAAATCATGAATTTTAGATTGAGAGTGGGGCCTCCATAAAGAATTAGCATAGCCATGGGCGGTCAATGGGTGGGTAAATAACCAAACACTACACCCATGCTGTATTTCGCCCCTCACATCTCATCTCTCCCTCACATGACAACAGTTTTGGCACTGTCAGGGTCGCCCAAAAACCTAAACTAAAAAGCGGACATGCGTTGTGTGCGCTTCTTGTCCCAATTCAACACAAGTACACTCAGGTCTAATGAAGCATCATCCAAAAGGTGATGTAGATCCATTATGATAACGTGAAACTTTTAGTTCACACAATTATCGATACCATATAAATTAAATGGTGTTTATAGAAACCTCCTTCGAGATTTGGGTGTTATTCTACTATTAAAACCAGCGGGGAGATGGACCCAGGGACGTCATTTCACCAAAATGCCAGGGATAGCGGAAGTGACATCACACGACCCTTGACCCCCTGATGACATCACAGGAAGTAATGTTATTTGACCCCACCCCAAAGTGATATTGCGGGAAGCGATGGAACACAACCTTTAACCAGTTGACAAAACAGGAAGTGGCATCACATAGCATTGTACACTTCGAAAAATATGGTTACGATATCACTATAATGTGATGTACATGTCATACAAGAATGGATCATCATATGTATCATTAAGATTAGTGTGTATAGGCCCATATTACTCTGAATGCAAGCAGACGTCCATGACCAAATGACAATGATGTGTTATTATATAGCACATACGCTTATGCACTTTATATAGAAAAAATATACACCTAATATCACCCAACCTGTGTTGGTACTCATTTATCGACCTCAGAAGTATGAACGGCTTAGTTGAGGTGTTTAAGAACAGACTAAATCAGTGACTCACCCCCTGAAGTGTGCCTGAAATAATCCTTCAATGAGTCTAGCAATTATTGTATAGAATTCCAGAAAAGCACATTATTTGTTATTCCTATTCTTTCTTATTTAGGGTCAGTGCTGAAAGTTAGACTTGTGGCACTCCTGTTCTTATTTTTCTTATTTTTTTAAAGGGCCTGGACAAGAAAGCCAGCCACTCCAGAAGTAAAGAGCCACATGGTGCTGGCCACAGCCCAGGAGCTTGCATTACCAAAAAAAACCAACCCCTTTCCTTTTTTGCATTTAAGATTAGAGAATTGCAATCCACAATAATTAATTTGAGCCCTGAACCAATAAGGACTTGTCTGATGGAGACTTTGGAGTGTAATTCAGAACATGGTCAGAGGCGCTGGTCAGCGTTGAAAGTCGGAGCATCTCTAGAAAGCAGACAACATAAATAAACAGGATACACTTTTATTTCGCAGAACACCCCCTGCATTGTGCAAATGGGGAGTGGGGAAAAGCATCTGAATGTGCGCCTCTCACTTGCGCTAAAAAAGTTCTGAGAATTTGCCCTAAAGTGTTGCTAAATTCAGTGCACTTGATAAATGCACTTACGCTCCGTGGCATCGCGGTGTTAAAATGTGATTAGCATGCACATACAAATCCACCCCAGCACTTTTACTACTCGACCTCGGCGTGCAAATACTGAAATGACAGGAGGGAACATGATTATCAGGAAATGCAAACAGTGGTTAACAAGGAACAATGGCTGCCATAAGCCCTTCTATTTTACTCCTCCTAGCAGCATGCATATGCCAGCTGGAGCAAAAATAAACCATAGCTGCACGCTTTACTTTCTACCGCTAGAGGGCAGACTCCGACTGACATGTCTTTGTCTTTAGCCTTATTTATAGGGTTAGGCAGTGCAAGTGGGGTAAGATATTGGGCGGGGGGGGCTCATTTGGGGGCGTGGCTTCCATTGTGGGCATGGCCTAAAAGTGCACAAACCATACTAAGGTGCACAAACAAAGATATACATGTATGTAAGCATTTATATATTTGTGTGCGTACCTTACTATGGTTTGTGTACTTTTCAAGCCATCTTTTAGAAACATAGAAATGTTACATATTTCTATGTTTATAAAAGGTGGCTTGAAAGTGCACAAACCATAGTATAAACATAGACATTAGGAACATATTTCTGTTCATAAAAGATGATGGTTTAATGTGGGACACAGCAACAAAGAAGTGGAAATGGCTGCCATGTTTGTGTCTGGTAGCGACATTTTTAGAGAAAGAAAGACTTGTCTTTTCTCTCGTTTCCCTACCTTTCTTCTCGCAGATCACCCTATGTGATGGCATTGTGTGATCTTCGGCAAATTGCCCATATAAACATTACAAAAAAACGTGCGCAATACATCACCATACTGGACAAAAGAAAAACTCTGCACTCGTAATTGCATTTTCGTGCAATGCCTCGTGGTATTTATTGAGCGTTTAAAACGAGTTGAATTGTCAGAGGCAATCAGTATTACGGTGACAGGCATATATTATATAGTGACTCGGAAAATACCATACCGGAACAAAGCTATGTTATTTTAGCCATTTTGTAAATGATGAATTCCTCTACTTAAATTGGAGGAAGAGCTGAAGGGTAAATGCGCACGTTTCGGAGCAGAAACCTCTTCGTGCAAGCTCAGCCTTTCATCATTGGCGGGCAATAAAAGGAGTTACATTGAGCAGGGCATTAATAATGATACTACCAATGCTACTACTACGACTCATAATATTATTAATAATACAATAATTACAGACGTCCCAAGCCAAAGGTGGGCGGGTCTGGAAGGAAATGTGCAGAATATCTCATTGCCGGTTTTTCTGAAAAGCAGCACAGAATTTACTCTGCCCCAGCCCTGCCGACTTTCCAAATGGATGCATACAGTACGTCAGGGCTGGCAACATCTCTAGACATTTTCTACTGGTCAATCTGTCCGTCGCCAGTTGATCAAAACGAAACACCTCTTGCACAGGTAAACGTCGCCTTAAACACAGAGCAATCCCAGCGCGGTAAGAATTGGGGCGGCACACTTACATTGCGCACAACTCTCGAGATGCAACAACCCCAGGACGACGCACAAGGTCAAGAGCACACAGGGGCTGTTCAGTGCAGCCATCGTCCCCGGCGGAGTCTTGGCAGCGAGGGTGTTCTCTGTCGCAGGAAGTGAGGCGAAGTGAGGTCCCTCCACCAGGACGACGGCTTTTTATAACATTCAGAGGGGAATTTTTTACGCAGCCACGTTCCAGTCCACCCACCACTGCGCAGCTTCTGCACGTACAGTTCCCTAAATTTCCCCTCATAACCTGGCTGGGTGTTTGGTCTCCGGCTGCGGAAGTTGTTGCCAGGGTGTTGCTATGGTGTTTTTTTTCTCCCAAAGTCACCTGCTGTGGCGTTGAGCAATTACTTCCGTCGCCTGTTCACACCCAGGGAAAGTCCAGGGGCCTTTCCTGTGCAATAAAGCGAAGTGCGGCCTGCCGTGTCTTTCGGAGTTACGTGACGTCACCTTTGACACCCGGTCCATGCTAGGGAAGTAAAAGGGATTCCACAGGAAGTGGGGACTTCACCGCGAGAAACCCGTGGCATAATTTACGTGTTGGGAAGCAAGTGTTGTGTTCTCCTAAAGTGGAAGAGTGTGGAGTTTCCACCCCCTCCGTTCTACCCCAAGAGTTGTCTGGGTTGGATACATAATGTAAGTATTATACATAAGGGCACACGCACGCACACCTACAATTCCACATCCGCTCATTTAAACATCCCATTCACCATGCACTCGCTCATTACATGCGCACCCAGCCCCCATACAACATACATTACACACACTCCTTGCACACATGCATAGTACATACATAATGAGCCAACATGCAACACCCTTTAATATTGCTGGTTTTCAGAAAAGGCTTCCCTCGCCTCTCTCCTGTGCACATCTGCCTCGTTCCTTGCAGGATGTGAGATAACTCATAACGTTGTTATATGTTCGCTTGCAAGCCGGGGAGGAGGCCGATGTGTGCATTTGATTTTTGTTAGACAGAAGCCTTTCTTGAAACCAGCAGCTTTGCATTTTCCCTGCGTTTGTGCTAATACATTTTTGTGCACGAACACAGTAACACTTTAAAGCCGCCAGTTTCAGGAAAGTCTTCTCTCCCCTCTTGGACTAACAAAAAGCTTTGTGTGGAAGCCGCGCCCCTGAGCTCACATTTCGGGTGGGCGGAAGCCTGTTTAGTTCACTGGTGTTACGCACCTGGTGCATCCTTCCCTCTGCCTCCCCCACCTTTCCAATGGGACGTCATGGTGCAAGTAAGCAGTGGTCAGCAGTGTCGACTTTTTCCCTGTAATACTTTGCCCATTTTTGGTCAAGACAGAAGGGGGCTTTCAATTGTCCACTTGGAATGGTTGTCTCCCTCACCTCTCAAGGGCCCGCTTGAGCACAGCTTAAGCCCATCCTGCAATCACACAGGGCCATACGGCTCCAAGCCTACATATTACCGCTCACGTGAAAGCTATATATTTTACTACACACTACCACACTCTTTTATGTTATAGTTTTCGTATACTGCACACAGTTGCCACTTGCGTGGTTTCTTGGCGCACTCGCAGATCTGTAAAGCAAGGGCGGAGGCGGAGTAAGTTAGGAGGACCGAGCGGTAGCAAGAGCTGTGATGTGCTGTTGGCAGCTTCAGTTCGGTTGACATTGCTCGCTGGGCGTAGGTGTGTTTTTCGGTTGGTAGCTGAAGTGCTGTTGGGCGAGGCTATGTGTAGTTTGTTTAGTTGTCGAGGTATAGTGAAGTGCGTGTGGTTTGTTGTGCTGTAGTGGTATGGTTGTGTTTAGTTCATAATTTGAGAGATGTATGCAGAAAGGTGAGTTTTTAGTAGGGTTGGTTAGTGGTCATCCCCTTTACTACCCCCTCTGTTATGACTAACTGTGACCCATATCCCTTCCCCTGTCTTACATTCTGGTGTGCTGCAATTGCCACCCTTACAGTGTATGCAGAAGTGTGGGTTCCCAGCAGGGTTATTCAGTGTCAGCACCCCTTCCACCCCCAGTGTTCTGGCCAGGTGACACCCATGTCCTCTCCCCCTTTAGCACACCCTGGTGAGCATTTCCACCACCCCCACTGTAACGGTTTATTGGGAAGCCACCCTCCACACGGAGTTCCTTCCCTTCCCAAGCTAAGTATCACACAATAAACAGTTAATGTCGGTTCTTTTTATTCAGTCCTATCTCCAATTCATCGAATACCCCTTGGATCCCTCCCCCTGAGCTACCAAGGAGCCAAGAACCAGAACAGTGTGCAGGAAACATATTTGTATTTATTTGAATTAGAAGTAATAGACATCACACTAAACTACACACGCCACCTTCTTTGTAGCTCACCATTAACATCTTTTTACACAAATCAATTATACAAATTAGATTAAAAAAAAACACAAATCACAATACTTGATCTCAATTTCAATGAAAAAAATAATTAGCGGTGGTCAGTGAACACAATTTACAAATGTAGTGCTGTGCAATTTCGATTTTCCTGCACACTAAAAAGGCTAGAAGTTTGGTTTTTCAGATTTGGACAAATGCATATGGCAATTATGATTTCACCCACACTTTTGGATTAAAATAAATGCAGGGTGATTTAGCAGTTTGTTTTTTGACCCCCCTACTTTGGTCTGGCTTGGGGGAAGTCAGACAGAAAAATTATGGTGATTGAAAAATTTGGATTTCAGACCCCCTCCAGTTAAAGGCCTATGTTGGGGAAGCTGGATAGCAAAAAGTGTGATGGTTTGCAAATTATGAATTATCAGTCGCCTCCCACCCCCCACTTAAAGGCCTGTGTTTAGGGGAAAGTTGGACAAAAAAGATTGGACTAGTTAAGAACAAAGACACCCCGCTTCCTTAAGGAAGTCGGGGTCAACAGGACAAAAAGGATTACCCAATTAAATTATAGGCTATAGTTTTTCAGCGCACACTGGGAAGTGAGCTTTGTTAATTTTGAATTTTAACAAAAAAAATCACCCCGTAGTGTTCTGCCAAAGAGAATTAATTATTATTTGTAGTTAAATATTCTAAGAATCTACATAGTTTTGTTCCCCCACCCCCACCCTCAATTAAGGGAAATAATTTAAAGCCAGCAGATTCCCCCACCTTTTGGTTGCAAAGGGTTCACTTCTGCTTACATAGAACACCTCTGTTTAAAATAGTTGCATGTCAGTGTCCTTTGGAAGGATAAAGCAGGAATTGGGTCACTCCTCTCCCCAAGATGGTCCCCAGCTCTCCATCATAGGGTCAAGTCAGTTTTTTTGGCCTCCCCAACAACATACAGCTCCAATAGATAGCTCCACCAAAATGCCATTTCTGCAATCTCTTCTGGTGTTTCCTTGTTGCTGTTAGATAGTGAGTGTTAGCAGCTCTCTTGATGGTCATTTTAGCAGCTCTCATCAATGGTAATTTTTCAGCAGCTCTTTCCCCTACTCATAGAGCATTCTACCTTATATAGCAGCAATGGCACACTCTTGGGGGAGTACCCTGCAAGAGTTCTCGCAACTAGGATTGGTAATGACAGGTAAGCCTTTTTCACATGACCTTCCACTTGGGGCCTTTCATTACACCCCACACCACGGGTCCCTCCAGGGGCTAGGGGAGTTCCCTGTGCCCTGCGGTCCATCCTTTTCAGAGATCGGGACACCTCTCTCTCCCCTGTTTCTGTCTTAGGTCCTCTATCAGTGGTCCAATTAAGTCAGGCACATCTCCTCCCCTGTTTCCCCTTTGACCCTCAATGGGGAAGGGTAGACCCTACCACCCATCCCATTCAGATGCCTCTCTTCTTCCCTGCACTGTACTTTGGTCCGGTATACTCCCCACTCCTTCTTTGTGTGTTCATTTCATGGTACTTGGGTGTTGTTCAGACGTTTTCATCCCGTTCGGAGCTGAAGAGCCAGGTTTTTATACGTTTACTGAATTTTAGACGGTCCTTCATGATTTGTATTTCTCTAGGGAGGGAGTTCTAAACATTTACGGTTAAGCAGGAGAATGCTGATCCACCAAGTTTTTTCCTCGTCTATGGTTTAGGTTCCAAGCGGATGTCGTCGCAGGATCTGTGTGTTCTAGTCAGCTCTGAGGTTGTGATTTTCTTTTGTATGAATTTTGCTCCTAGGCTGTGGATTGCTGTGTGTGTTATGCACATTGCTGCGAAGGTTATTCGTTTTTTGACTGGGAGCCAATGTAGCATCTTTACTGCTGGAGTGATGTGGTCCCTTCATAAGAGTTTGAGGAGAAGTCTGGCAGCTGCATTCTGCATTCATTGCAGTTTCCTCAATAAGTAGTCTGGCATTCCGTATGGGCTGTTGGCATAGTCTATCCTGGATACGATGAGGGAGATGGTGACCAGTGTTTTGTGTGCCGAAGGACAGGAATGGTAGAATCTTTTTTATTGTGCATAGAAGAAGCATTTGTTGATTATCACGTTTAGTAGTGATTCTAGGGTTAAATCATTGTCCATTAGGATTCCAAGGTTTTGGCAACTTTGGATTGTGTGGGCGGTGTTCCCAGTTCTGTGGGCCATGGGATGTACCGGTTGCTTCCTTGGTTGTTAGATGTGATCATGATTGCCGTCTTGCCTGGGTTGATTTTGAGGTTGTTAGTGTTCATCCATTGGTAGAGTTCTTTGAGACAGTCTATTAGCTTTGTGTTCTCTTGTTCATCATTGATTTTGTAGATGATTTGGGTACAATCTGCGTAGTTGTAGCAAGTGAAACACGTGTTTTTTGATGAGGTTGATTAGTGACATCAAGTAGATGTTGAAGAGGAGCAGGGATAATGAGGATCCTTCTGGAACTACACAGGTGGTGTCCAGCGGTGCAGATTTGAATGGTTTTATCCATAATGTTTCTGTTCTCTGAGACAAGAAAGATTTAATCCTGAACAGTGCAGCTTCAGTGATGCAGACATCCATGCTACCATAAACATTCCCCTTACCACGCTCCTATCAAAATGTTTTTGCATCATATAATTAATCTGCATCTATTTGTTAACCCTGTTTCTATATTGACTTCTATGTCTTTCTCTCAATCTCATCAATTTCTTACTACCAACAGACTTTTCCCTCGACGCAACCTGGCGGGGTCAAAATACGTCAACAGCAAGACAAAGCTAGGCACAGTAAATCCTGTGCGGTACGGTGGTGATGGGTGCATTATCAATATATTTACCATAACATAACAAAGCATGGTGGTGTTTGCTCATACAAAGAGGAATTACTATTTCTTTATGATGGTGTTTTATAATCCAATCAAAATGGCAAGACCACGTGTACGGCACCAAATATCTTCATGTTTAACTATTATTTTTCTGTTTTTCATGTCCATATATATTTTAACCTAGCTAGAATACAGGATCTACGTGATTTGCTAGAGAATATTCCTTTAAATTCCTTTTTTGTGTTATATTGAATTTTACTGTAGTTGTCATTTATATAGCGCCTTTTACCATTGTTATTGTGTGAATACGCTGGTAGTGGGAACATCCGCAGGGACAGGAGACCAGAGGGTTGGAGGTCAGAGTAGGATTAGAATGCATGTGTGCATTTAACCAAATAAGGTCTAGCTGGGCTGGCTAGGCTCTGGTAGATAGCAACCCACGAGGTAAGGCATGTGGATGGGTGCTGGGAGGAGTCAGGAGATAGCGTGAGTGCTAGAGACTCGCTGTGTATCCAGCAGCCCCAAATTCATCGTAGGTCTTCACTGCATACTGATGTCAGGGGTGTTGAGGCGTAGTCTGGTGTAAGTAGGCTTAAAACATTAGCTAGCTTGAATTTTGCCATAGGGTTTAGGTGCATTCTACTGTGAGTGGATGGATAGCTGTGCCTGCGGCAGATGTACTCCAAAGTGGTGCATTTATACGTACCAAGAGCACAGATGGGGCTTATCTTTGATGTTGCTGTGTAGTCAGAAAGTCTGTGGAAAAAGACCAGCAACCCTCATAGATTCTTCTAGGCACTATGGGGAGGGGGGCTACCCTCAATTTTTCTAAGCGCAATAGACTGGCGGACCTAGAAAATCTACCAGGTGGTTACCATAGGATATATGATTTTTTAAAAAAAATGTATTTTGTTGGCATTTGTACAAATACATATGCTTGGATAGTCAACAAATAATAACATAACAAACAAACAATTAACCAACACAGTCTTCGTAGTGCAATATAGTGTTCTTGACAATGTAGGTGAGGAGGGGGGCCGTATCCAGCATTTCAAAAGTCACGGTGGGTTGAGTTTCAGGGGTTGTCATTCCTGGGATAATTCTCAGTCAAATCGCTGATAGGGGTGTGTTCTCATGGGGGTTTATAGTCTGCGGCGTACTATAAACCGTGCAGCAGGGCCTTCCATGCTTCTAGGGTGTTGTTGGCATTATCGCCGCCTGAGTTGGTTCCATCTTGCCAGGCTCTGGTCTCAGCTTCTGTCCATCTTTCCAGGTCTTTAAGCCATCGTTCATGTCTCGGGCCCCCTGGTGATTTCCATTCCATCGCTATGGAACTTTTTGCAAGAATGCAGGCTAAGTCCATTAGTTTGACCAGGTGCTTGTATTTGCTCAGTCTGGGATGAGCTCCCAATAAGCATTCCTTTGGGTGCCATTCATATCTTGTTAGCCCCGCATTTGTGCAGGTGCTTTTCACCATGGACCAGAATTTCGCCATTTTGATGCAAGTCCACAACATGTGAACATGTCCGCATTGTCATTTCCGCACCAGGGGCACTCCGGAGATGCTTCATTATTGAAGGTGGCAACTCTTAGTGGGGTCATGCATGTTCTATATAAAACGTTTAGTTGGACTTGTTTGAATCTAGTGTTTCTTGACACCTCTTTGGGGTATAGCAGTATTCGCTCCCATTCACTATCGGATAGTGTGATTTCCTATCGGCTTCCCATTTTTGCCTCAGCGATGCGCTTTTCGGATTGGATCTGTCGTTCAGTTTGTTGTATAAGCGGGAGACCGGTTTCCAGCCGTCTGCTAGGTCATACATTTCTTGGAGGAGGGGATTTATTTATTCAAATTTGTAGAGCACGCGTCAGCGCGGAGGCATCACGGCGCTTGTTACAGGAAAAATCTTAGTTACATAGGGTACAGTAATTACATATAATACAAAAATTACAGTGGACATGTATACAATAGAGATGCAGTATATTTACATGGATTCCTGAGCGTTTTAGTTACTTTGCAAGGTATGAAGTTTTCAACTTCTTGCGAAAAATGGGAAGAGAGTTTTCCGCTCTAATGTCTGCAGGGAGGGCGTTCCAGGTCTTGGCTGCAATGTAGGGGAAACTTAGTCCTCCGGCTTTGGCTTTTTTGATGAGTGGGATGCAGATTAGGTTAGAGTATTGCGTCCTGGTAGGACGGGAGGAGGAAGGTTTGAGGATGGTTTCTGATAGATAGGACGGGGCGGAGAGAGAGAGGCATTTGTGAGTGAGGGTGAGGATTTTGAGAGTGATCCGTTCTTTGACCGGGAGCCATTGGGCTGAGTGCCTGGCCTGTGTGATATGCTCTCTTCTTGGGATATTAAGAGTGGCCCGAAGAGCATTGTTCTGCGTGACTTGTAGTCTGTTTATGTTTTTGGCAGATGTGCCGGCTAGGAGTGCATTGCAGTAGTCCAATTTGGCTCCAATGGTTGCTCTAGCTACAGAGAGGCAATTAGGTTTGGAGAGGTAGGGCTTGATGGCATTTATGAGCTTGATGGTGTGTGCGGAAGCAGAAGTGATTGCGCTGACTTGTCTGGTCATGGATAGAGAGGAGTCAAGGTACACTCCCAAGGTCTTTACGGCTGTGGATACGGGGATGATGGAGTTGTCAATGGAAAAGTTGGCGTATAGTTTGTCAAGTTTGTCTAGGGTGTTCTGTTGACCTAGTATCATGATTTCAGTCTTGTCACCATTGAGGCAGAGGCCATTAATTGCCATCCATGCCTTTATGACGGAGTAGATTGTGTGGAGTGCCTTTGCGTCTTCGTTGTATGATCCTGAAAGGGGTAGAAGTACTTGTGTGTCGTCCGCGTAGTTCGTGTATGTAATGCCGTATGAGTCAAGTTTGTCAAAGAGGGGCTTGGTGAACAAGTTATAGAGTGTGGGTGCAGTGCAGGATCCTTGAGGGACCCCGCAGTGTATTGTCGTGGGAGTGGCGTTGGCGATGCCTGAGAAGACTTTCATGGCTCTTCCTTTCAGGAAGGAAGAGATCCAGAGGGCTGCATCTTTGGAGAAGTTGGCTGAGTGTGTGAGGTGTGAGGTGAGGGTCTTGTGATCAACCAGATCGAAAGCGGCTGAGAGATCTAAAAGGAGCAGAAGAGCAGGCTTGCCTTTGTCCATGATTTGGGTGATCTGATTCTTCAGATCTACCAGGGCTGTTTCTGTGCCATGTCCTTTCCGGAAGCCTGATTGTCTAGTCCCGAGGATGGAGTGGGTTTCCAGAAAGTGTTGGATTTGGCAGTGTGCGGCTTTGTCCAGTAATTTAAGCAAAAAAGGCACTGTGGTTATTGGTCTGTAGTTGTTAGGTTGTAGGGGGTCGAGAGTAGGTTTTTTTAGGAGAGGCCGGACCCATGCCTCTTTGAGGATAGCTGGGATGATGCCTGTTTTAAAGGACGCATTGATGAATGCCGTGAAGAGCGGCGCAAAGCAGTCTGCGCAGTCCTTGACTAGTTTGGGTGGGCAGATGTCGCCTTTACAGGGGGAGGGTTTGAGGTTTTTTAGTAGGTTAATAACTTCTGATTCAGTGATGTCTCTGAAGGAGAAATCAGGTATGGTGCGCTTGGAAGAGGTGGGTGGGGTGTTGCTAGGTTTAGATCCTGTCTGTTGAGGAAGTGCTTTGCAGTGGTCTTTGATTTTATTTTGGAGAAGGTCAATTTTGTGTAGCATGGCAGCTTGAATGCTGGTACACCAAGCTTAATTTTTGATTATTTCGTCCGGTGTATTAGGGGGGGAGATGAGCTCATTAAAAATGGCGAAGATCTCTTTGGAGTGTGATTTGGCATTGGAGATTCGTGTGTTAAAAGCTTTGGCTTTGGCATCGGTGATAGCTGTCTTGTATTGGTGGGAGATTAAATTGAATTTGTTTTTGGTATTGGTGCAGGGGTCAGATTGCCAGTTTTTTAGTGCTGCTCTTTTGTGGGACCGCATAGAATGCAGCTCTTCTGTAAACCATGAGTTGGTGTGTAGGGATTTCTTCTCTTTTTTCCATTCAAGTGGTGCTATTTCATTGATAGCTTTGGTGAGGACATCTTTGTAGATGTCTGCTAGGATGTTGGGGTCATTAGCGAATGGAGGAGCTAACTCAGGGGTATTGAGGTATGGGCGCAGGTTCTCCTCTATGAGTTTTTTAGAGCTTCTGACTTGTGCAGCATTAGCAGGGGTCAGAGTTTTGTGGTTTTTGGTGATAGGAATAGAGAACTCGATGCAGTTGTGGTCCGTCCAAGGCAGTGACAAGTTGGAGGTGATAGTGGAGAGGCAGTTAAGGTCTGCAATCCAGTCAAGGATGCGGCCTTTGATGTGAGTAGGACTTTCTATTTTTTGGGTGAAGCCCAGGTCAATGAGTTCCTTGGTGAGGGAGGCTGCCGGTTTTTCCTTGGAGTCGTTGAGACCGAGATTGAAGTCACCTAGTAGAAGAGTTTTGGTGGAGCTTTTGATATTGTTGCTGATGATGTGAATGATGTTGTCCTGGGAGTCTAGGGTGTTGCCTGGGGGGCGGTATAGTAGGTGAATGTTGATGGTGCTGTTGGGTGACAGTGTGAGTTTGGCCGATAAGAGGTCAGAGTTATTGGTCGGGGGTGACTGACAGGTCGGAGCTGGAGGTTCTCTTTGTAGATGAGTGCTACTCCGCCTCCTGTTCGATCTGGCCTATCCTGTCTGAGTATGGAGAAGCCAGGTGGTAGTGCAAGTGTAACGGCTGGGCCTGATGCTTCATGTAACCATGTTTCAGTGATGGCTAATAGTTCAATGTTATTGTTGGTTATGAGGTCATGAATATCAGATGCATGAGCTGGGAGTGATCGGACATTGAGGAGTGCACATTTGATGTGGGGTGTGTGTGGCTTGTTTGTGGAAGTGCGAGTGGTGGTCGTATCTGATATGTTATGTGAGGTGGAATTGCGGGGTGTGGCAAGGTTAGTGGGTGGTGGACTGTGAGAGAGTGGGTATCCTGTGTGGGGGCGATGTGTTGAGGTGGTGCGGGAGCTCAGTCTGTAGTTTCTGAGTTCTGTGGGAAGGGGTAGTGTGCTACGTTCTGTGGTTCGTGTGCGGGCTCTAAGTCTTTCTAGTCTATGCATACTTACGACACAAGGTGTACGATTTGGCATGGTTAGTGTGGAGTCCGTGGTAGCGAGATGCTTGTGGTAGGGGAGTGGGCTAGGTGATGTGGGGAAGAGAGGATGGATAGGAATAAAGAGTTTGAGAGCAGTGAGAGTAGCGATGAGAGTGAGCAGCGTGGTGGTGGCAGCGGTGAGCTTGCAGGACGCTATGGGCATGATTGTATGATGGGCGGGGCTGTGTGTTGGGGAGGATACAGTCAGATAGGGTGGATCTAGCCTAAGGTAGGCAGGAGTGGATAGGTTCAGAGTGGGCTGAAAAGCATCCTAGGTACTAGGAGGTATCAATGTGGCCTGGTCGGATCGCTGGTGTGCTTGGGCGACCATAAGGCACAACACAATTTAAATGGGGTCAGTAGGCGACCATAAGGCACAACACAATTAAAATGGGGTCTGTAGGCGACCATAAGGCACAACACAATTTAAATGGGGTCTGTAGGCGACCATAAGGCACAACACAATTAAAAAGGGGTCTGTAGGCGACCATAAGGCACAACACAATTAAAATGGGGTCTGTAGGCGACCATAAGGCACAACACAATTAAAAAGGGGTCTGTAGGCGACCATAAGGCACAACACAATTAAAAAGGGGTCTGTAGGCGACCATAAGGCACAACACAATTAAAAAGGGGTCTGTAGGCGACCATAAGGCACAACACAGTTAAAAAGGGGTCTGTAGGCGACCATAAGGCACAACACAATTTAAATGGGGTCTGTAGGCGACCATAAGGCACAACACAATTTAAATGGGGTCTGTAGGCGACCATAAGGCACAACACAATTTAAATGGGGTCTGTAGGTGACCATAAGGCACAACACAATTTAAATGGGGTTTGTAGGCGACCATAAGGCACAACACAATCAAAAAGGGGTCTGTAGGCGACCATAAGGCACAACACAATTAAAAAGGGGTCTGTAGGCGACCATAAGGCACAACACAATTAAAAAGGGTCTGTAGGCGACCATAAGGCACAGCACAATTTAAATGGGGTCTGTAGGCGACCATAAGGCACAACACAATTCTGGAGCGGGTTCTTCTGGCCAGACGGTCCATTGTGTTCTGGCCGTCTTCTTAAGGCGGTGGTACCACAGAAATTGGCCACTCGTGATTCCTTCATTAGCTTGTAGCGATTCATGTTCTCTGAATATATGAATTCATAAATGAATATATGAATATGAAGAGGACCAATAGTGCCAAAGCCGAGGGTACAAGCCCCGGGAGTGGCATGAAACGTCTAGACAATCACAGTATCAATGTAGGGGTGGCATAGGGACCACTGAACCGATAGAGAGAGGTGACCCAAATTCAACACCATATCGAGGCGCAAAGGACTAGTGTGGCTGGGCTCGGAACCCAACGAGAAACAACAGAGAAGACCAGATACAATCTGTCTCCTGCAGCAATCCAGAGCGAAAACAGCCAGACGACAGGATTAAGAACCATGTAACTCATCAGGAAAAAATTGAAGATGAAAGACAACCTAAAGGGCCATGGAAGTGGCTAATGTCAAGCTGGAATACAAATAATGGTAAATAGCAACGACCAGGGTTGGCTTGCCTCGACGACAACACCTGCGAAAAAAGAAGTGAGCAACCCATAAAGGAAACCTGCATTCTGGGCTCATGGAACACGAGAGGCCATTCGCACCTGACGATACCTGGAGATGTCGATCTCGGTCTATACGACATCTTATGCCTACAAGAAACCTGGCTTGTTAACCAACCAACACTGGACGGTTTCTCAGTGGTGATCTCTCCGGCAGTCAAAGGCTTGCTTGGCAGACCGTCGTCGGGTCTTTTGACTGCTATAAAAACAGGAACGGGTCTGAGCGAACCACGAAAGTGGAAACAAGTCATATGAAATGCTGGTCTTGCTAACCTCTCAAATCCAGGGCAAGACTAAGATGGAAAACGGCTTTCAGAATCAGGTGGCCATTCTGAATTGCTATTGGAATCCACAGCGAATGTCAATAAAAACCTTTTGCGACAACATGTCGGAAACAATTGACCAGCTATATGCGGAATTCGATAAAATTGAGCTCATTATCTGTGGCTACTTGAACGCAAAGTGTACGGAGGCCCAGGCAAACCAACAACGCTCCAGCTCTCAACGGGGAGGTGTTGACTCCACCATGGAGAGAGGAAAGGACTGGAATGTAGCAATCAGCTCAAGAAGTATTCAGAATGTGGCCTCTTTGTTCCCCAATCAAAAGAATATACCAACGTGGGAATGTAACGGGTCGAAAGCCACGCTGGACTACATCTTTGTCTCTAATGGTCTCACTAAAGGTCTGACGGGTTTTAAGGTCCAAAAAACCATTCACAGTGACCACAACCTACTCTGCTGTACGTGGCATACCATAAATCCGAATTCAAGAACCTATGATTGGGCGATTGAGACAAATGCACAACAGACTCGTCTACGGCTAACCGAACAAGATATTGGGAAAATCAAACGAACCTGGGAGAAGAGAGCCACCGATCATGCCCGGAAGGACAGGAAAGAAATACCAAACTACCTGCCTTTATTACTACCCTTCCACGTAAAGGGCTCAAAGAAACCGAAGAAACCTGTCTACACGAACCATACGTATGACAAGGAGTTGGTGGCAAAAAGAAAAGTGGGCCGCAGACTGCTAAGAATAGCAAAGAAATCAAATGCCGCAGAGGACTGGATAAACAGGCGCCTGGAAGCTAAAAGCTATAAAAACTGGCGTAAACAGCACAGAGCCATTCAATATCAAAATGACGCCGAAGTCATGATGCAGAAATTACAAACAAAAAAATCGAGCGAATTCTGGAAGTTGATAAAAGAGTCCAACTCCACTCAGAGTGGCTCGCTGTCTTACGCAGTGGCCGAAGAAAGGTGGATCCAATATTTCGCTACAGAATTTGAGGGTACAACTACGGGCACTCAAAGGACAAAGCAGATCTCGGTAACACCATGGGTCGATCTTTCTAAGGTAGAAGACATCGAAGCATCCATACGGAAATTGAAAACATCAAGAGCCCTGGGTCCTGACGGACTAACAAACATGGACTTAAAAATGTGTCCAGGAAAATGGGTGGAATTGATCAGTAAGATATTTTCCGAATGCGGCAGAACGAATATGGTCCTGAAACCTGGCTGCAAGCGGTGATAGTCCCTATTTACAAAAAGGGTCCAAGACAAGAACCAGCGAGCTACAGACCGATCGCCCTGCTAGACATATTGGGCAAATTATACGCAACTCGCCTGCTGGAGCATTTCCGTGTATGGGCAAAAGACAGTCAGTCCAAAGACCATCTCCAAACGGGCTTTTCAAAAAAATGGATCCACCTTTATCAATCTAATGGTACTGAACATCTTGAAAGCAAAAGTCAAAGAGGGCGCGCCAAAGGTGTACTTGGCCTTCGTGGACCTCTCAAAGGCGTTTGATAAGATAGACTGACCCAGTCTGTGGTCAAAGCTACAAGGGTGGAAGTGTCCAACCAAATTATTGGACCCTATAATAGCTCTCCATTCGCATACAACAATTAGAGTCAAACTAAATCACCAGGTGCTCTGTCAGAGGAGATAAGTGTGAACCGAGGAGCAGGGCTGTCCCCTAGCGCCGGCTCTGTTTACAGCATTTCTTGGCGACTACCAACTCTCAAAATTCGCTCCTTTCCGCCAAAAATAGGGAAAACGGAGATTCCACGCCTACTGTTTGCTGATGATGTCATCTTGATCGACCAAACGAAAGTGGGCCTACAAAGAAAACTACGCAAACTGGAATCCTATATTGTTGAAAATCACCTCGAACTGAACAAATCGAAGACAAAAATCATGGTGTTTGAAAAAGTCCCCAGCAAAACAACGAACAAAATAGAATTGTTCCTCGATAGCACCAAAATTGAAAGAGTTAATAGCTTTAAATACTTGGGGATTCAAATGGATAGCTCCAGAACAGAAAAGAGTCTCCAAACCCAACTATGGGAAAAAGTGAAATGCCTGACTGCCCAAATAAGAACAGTCTATCGGAAGTTCGGAAAATTCTCTCTGATACCGGCAATATCATTCTATAAAGCCAAAGTTGTCCCGGCATTGACCTATGGCTTGGAAGCCTCGCTATACTTCCTGCGTAACACCTGGTGTAAACTTGAAGGTCACGTTTGGAAAACAGTACTAGGCCTACCGAAATCTACTGCTATGCCGGCTATCAGGAGAGAGTTGGGGCTGGTGTCCTTAGCATCAATGGTAGATCAAAGTGCCATGCGTCTATACAGAAGAATCATCATGTCGGACACCTTGCCCATCTTCAACATCATACGTGTCAAAACAGAAACAGGCAAATGCGAGGCCCTCAAAAACTGGGTAAAAGCCAGAAAGGACGACCTGTTGAAAATCGAATGCAGTGACAAAGAGTTGAAAGAAAATCCTGATCGAATTAAAAGGAAAACAGAAGACTTGGACTGGATTCTGACAACAGAGAAAGCAGTAGGGAACAAACTTCTAAATCATCTGCCTCCAACATTTAACACGGTGAAAAAAGCACTGAAATACTGTGTCAAGTTTCCAGATAAGAAGCTGAGAAATTCGATCATGAGAGCAAGGTTAAACCTGCTGCCAACTGGAGAAATCATAACAATCAGAGGAGCTGGTGCCGAGAAGTGATGCCGATTATATAAAAAGGAATTATCCATCGAGACTGTGATAGAATGCCCAAACACGAATGAAAATAGAAACACATACCTCCCTTCGCTGGCCGAAAATCTGTGGATATTCCAAACAGACGAGTTATGGAATAGATTAATTTCCGGCGAGAACACTAGATGGACTCAAGCCTTGGCCAAACTGATCAATCTAGCGTTTGACCAGATAAACCAGCTACGGCCCGATGGTCGATCTGTACTAGATCAGGAAGCAGCCTAAAGAAATGTCTCACAGTGTTCCTTCATGGAACTAGCCCTCCGGCTAGTTAGGTGGCTTGTCCAGTGCCTAGGGAAGGTGTTAGCCCCTCTCATTCTGAACTGAATCTGTAGATATGGAAGGTTTTTGACAAAACTTAGTTGTTACTGAATAAAGTTCAAATAAATAAAAATAAAAAAATAAAAATATGCCTTCTTCGAACATGTCCCCCCATGTGTAAATTCCGGCTCTTTCCCATTTTCTGGCTGTCGCAAGGTCCGTCTTGGTTTTTCAGGCGTCCACCAGGATGGGAGTATTGGGATTGTAGGGGTGTTTCAGTTGTCGAAGGAAGCCAGTTATAGCCCATATTTGCCTGCCCGGGGTAACAATCATGGGGACTTCGGATGATTGCTTCATCGGATTCCAAAGCATTTGTTTGGGGAATAGCTTGGAGGTTGCTTGTCGCATTAGTCCAGCTTTGGCAGACGGGTCGTCAGAGAGCCATTTCGTCACATGGCTGAGCTGTGCAGCTAAATAGTACCTTTGGAGGTCTGGTAGTTGTATCCCTCCTTCCTTGTACGGGAGCGTAAGCGTGGGTAAGGAGAGCTTGTGTCTGGATGACCCCCATATGAAGTCCTTGATTAAAGATTCCAGTTTTCTGAAGAAAGGGGGTCTGATGGAGTAGCAGACGTTCACGAAGTAGTATAAAAATTGGGGGAGAACTATCATTTTGACTATTGCTGCTCTGCCCATCACTGCGAGCGGCAGCTTTGACCAAAAGTTCATGGATTTGCGAAGGCCACTTACTGCTTTTTCCGTGTTATATTCATGCGTGAGTGCAGGGGTGTGACTCACGTCAACTCCTAGGTACCTAACCCTCTCCAGTTGCCATTGTATCCCGACGTCTGGTAAATCAGTCTTGTCCAAGTTCCTGAGTCTGGCCACTGGGAACGCACAGGATTTTAGATTGCTGAATGTTATCCCGGAGTATCGAGCGTAATTATCTAGGATGTCTAACGCAACTTGTGCATTAAGCTGAGGGTGTTTCAGGTACAGGAGAACGTGATCACTGCCCAGCCTGATGCTCGCGTCGAAGTGCTGTTTCCTGAAGTAGACGGCTACTGGTTCCAGGCCTAGAATGTATAACATCGGGGACAGTGGGCATCCCTGCCTAGTGCCCCGCTGTATCGCCCAAGGTTTGAGAACCGTTTCTCCGGTCTTCACTCTCGCTATCGATGAGTTATACAACACCTCGACCCATCTCACAAAGCCCTTGCCAAAGCCGAACTCCCTTAACACCTCGAACAGCCATTCCCAGTAGATGGAATCAAAGGCTTTTATGGCATCTAGCGATAGCACCGCTAGATCTTCGTCTCTATCATAGGTCTCTGCCATGATGTGCTGGAGTCTCCTCAGGTTTGCCGTGGTATTGCGTCCTGGAACGAAACCGTTCTGGTCCTCATGAATCAGGGTACCCACCACCCTTGCCAGCCTCTTGGCCAGGATCGTGGTCAGGATCTTGCAGTCGTAGTTTAGCATTTCAATTGGGCGGTATGAGTCACAGTTGTCACTAGGTTTGTTGGGCTTAAGTATAGGGATGATAATTGTTTCTTTCATGGAGTTGGGTAGGATTCCATTTTCGTATGCCTCCATATACACCTCATGTAGTATCGGGGTGAGGGTCGCTTCATATGCTTTATAAAATTCTGGCGGAAGTCCGTCACTTCCGGGGGCCTTGCATGTAGCTAGTGATCTGATCACCTCTGTCACGTCTTCTGCAGTGATTTCCACGTCCAATAGCTCTCTTTGGTCTTCCGTCAATCTTGGGAGCTCAATCTCCTCCAGGGTAGCTCTTATGCCCTCTACCGGTGTTTTAGTTTCATGTGCATACAGTTTAGAGGAGAAATCTGCAAATGCGCAGTTGATATCCTGTTGCATCCTGTGGGTTGTCCCCCTTTCATCTGTTATCTCAGTTGGGAGGTGTCTTGGGAACTCGCATTTGCATAGCCAGGCCAACATTCTACCAGGCTTGTCTGCTTCTTTGTGTGCCTTAGCTATATAAGTCATGTAGTCGAATTTAGACAGTCTATTCCAGGCAGAAAGACATTCCTCCCGGGTTCTTTTTAGTTTTGTCTCAGTGTCCGGTGTGGCGTCGATTTTGGACGCCAGGTGTGTAATCTTGTTTTCCAGATCCTCCAGTTCCGATTTCAGATGTCAACGGATGCCACCTGCTCCGGATATGACCTCTCTCCGTGTCACTACTTTCATGGCTTCCCATAGCGTGCTCCAACTTGTCACTGAGCCTTTGTTGATGTCTAGGTAGTCTTCCAGCTTGGTACCAAGTTCCTCCTTAAATGCATGGTCAGTGAGTGCTGCCGGTGACATTCTCCACAACGGGATCAGTGGTCTGGGTCCTCTGAGTGTCCATTGCATAACCAGCGGAGAGTGGACTGATATAGTTCTGCCTTGATACATTGTGGATTCCACGTGTTGAGCCAGTTCACAGTCTATGAGTAAATAGTCAAACCTCGTGTGGACCTTGTGTGGGGCAGAGTAATAGGAATAGCTCCTCTCGGTGCGGTGTTGTTCCCTCCAGATGTCCACTAGGTCGAGTTGTTCTATTGTGGTGTTTTGCACATTGGTTGCGGTGTTATTTAGGTGACGGGGAGTCCGATCTGTCCATAACTCTGTTTCTGATACAATTGAAATCGCCTCCCCATACAAATGCTCCTTCTCTTCGGAGAATCATTTTGGTACTTAACATTTTGGGGTGTGAAGGTATTCCGTGTTGTGGTAAGTATGAGTTTACCAGGCATACTTTAGTGCATTCGATAGTTCCCCACATTATTAGGAATCTGCCCTCTTTATCGGCTTCGTAGTCCAGCAGCTGGAAGGGCACGGTCGAGTTTACCCATGTGAATACTCCTCTGGCGAACTTGGAGTAAGGTGCCCCTCTTCCAGTCCCTCCCCATCTCTTGGATAGTTTAGCTGTGGATTCTTCCGTGAGATGGGTCTCTTGGAGCATTGCTATCGAGACCTTTTTCCTGCGCAGGTAAGAATGGATCCGATTCCTTCTCAGATATGTGCCCATTCCCCTCACATTCCACGTCAACACCCTGAGTTGGAATGCCATTGCGTTGGTACTTTGGTCTTTTTATTCTGGTCACCCCAGATTTCACGGGGCAGCCACTGCCTCAGGTGGTAAGGTTCTTTGCCTGGGTTCCGGGGTTCTCTCATCTCCGGTCCCCAAGGCCTTCTGGTCCCGTGCCACTCCCTCCTTGGCATTGTGAAGACTGTGTAATTAACAGAACGGTTAACAAAACTTGAACTGGGGCGCCCAGCAACTACATGTTCCTTCTGGTGCTCAGGCGCTCTCGTACCGTCTGGACCCATCCGGGTGTCAGGCACGAGTGAGGTCGGTCAGGCAACTGGCCTGTCCTGAAGTGTTTGAGGGGGTAGGACTCTGTGCCTGGCGTGGGCCAAGTGAGGGCCACATCTCGGTAGCAAGCTGTTGTGTGGTTTACCTTCTCTGTGTGTATTTGCCTTATGCCTGCGTTGGCTTTGTGAGTCATGGATCCTTCCATGTCTCAAGCGCAGACGAAGGTGATTCTTCAGCTTTCCGTGGGTTGGGTGACTTTGCATTCCGCTAGGTTGTTGTCTTCCAGCCACATGTTGGCGGCTGCTGGGGATTCCAAAAAAATCGCCCTGCCCTTGTAGATCACCTTCAGTCTGTAGGGATATAACAGCATATATTTCAGATTCAGTTGCCTGAGGTGAGCTTTAATCGGCACAAATGAGTTCCTCTCTTGCTGGACCTTCTGGGTGTAATCGGGATAGATGGCTATTTTGGGGTTCCCACGTTCAATGGGTCCCTCTTCTCTAGAGTGCCGCAGGATGGTTTCTCTGTCCTGGAAATTGAGTATTTTAGCGATTATACGGCGAGCATGTGAGCCCGGAGGGGGTCGTTTTTGTAGGGATCTATGCGCCCTCTCGACCGAGAATCCTTGTGTTAGCCTTTCAGCACCAACCTCTTGCTGTATCAAGGACACTATGTAGGCCGTCGGGTTCAAGCGATTGCTTCCTTCCGTGGCCCCAATTATTCTGACGTTGCTACATCTGGCCCGGCCCTCAGATCCACCACCTTAGCTTTCAATTCTGTTGCGTCGTCTGATGTTTCTTTTATGGTTGCCTTGGCAGCGGTCACTCTTTCGGTTAAGTTGCGGGCATCCTGGCGCATGAGTTGAATTTCGGATTTAAACTCTCCGAATCTGGAGTCCATAAATGTCCGTAGGGATGCGATAACTTCCATCACCTGGGCTTGATTTTCGGAGGAGTCGCCCACTGTGGCCTGTGCTATCAGGGGTGTAAGGACGTGGTTGCAGAGGGGATTTCGTTTTGGTGGGTACGTATGTGTCCATGGTACCTGTTTTCCCCTTATTTCTGGCAGCCATGGTGAGGGGTGTGCAGGGGCACTGCTCGATCCAATCCAGGGGTGGTGGCGTCAGCTCCCGGTGCTGATCCGGAGGGTAGTCCAGGTCAGTCCAAAGTGTGTGGGAACTGTTCACATGGGTCCCAGCACCCACTGTGCTTTGTGCAGGTTGTTTCCAGGAATCGGCTAGGAGATAGTGGATGAGGGCTCCCCTGCAAAGACCGCACCGGCCTGGTGAAGTTAGTGTTCAGGCTCTTGGGGGAGCTTTTGTAATTCCAGGGGCGGAAGTGTCAGCACCCAGTGCTGATCCAGAGGGTAGTCCAGGCCAGTCCACAGTGTGTGGGGACTGTTTTCGTGAGTCCCAGCACCCACTGTGCTTACCATAGGATATATGATAGTATGATTCTCTAGGCGCTATGGGCCAGCTACCTTTATAGTCTTACTAGACATCTTCCTGGCTCTAAGTAGGATCGTTAGTGTAATGGAATGTTTACCAGCATACATCTGGGGTGAAAGACAGGCTAACTTTATAGGTGCAGCACAAATTACCATTTGCAGATCAATTTGTGTGCAATGGCCACCCTTCAGACTATCCATTACTGTTCTTCCAAGAGCAATAAAGGTGCCTGCCCAGGTTTCTTCAGGATAGATGAGACTACTAAACCACACTATTTCTTTTAATTTAGGCATGTGCTAAACTTCACAATTCTTCAAGAGTAACACTTTTCCTCTAGCAATCCATCTATGTGTAGCACATTGCTTGTCTCTCACAGACAAGGATAACACATTTCCTACCCCAGCAAACTATCTAAGTGTAACACATGTCCAACCCCTCATAAACAAAGCATGAAATATTCCTCTGACAACCCATCTAGGTGTAACCCATTTCCAGCCCCAGAAGTCCATCTGAGTGTAACATCTTTGCTTCCCCAGCAATCCATCTGAGTGTCACACATTTACGACCCTCAAAAACAATCAAATGTAGCACATAGCTACCCCCAAATCCATCAAAATGCAGCACATTTCCTACCCCCCAATGCATCAAAACGCGGCCCATTACCTACCCCCAGAATCCATCTAAATGCGGCATATTTCCTACCCTCAAAATAAGCGTAAATGTAATAAATGTCCTGCTCCCCAGACCCGCCGAGAGCAATACACAGGTAACTCACAATACATCTAGCATTACTATTCGGGGATGCAGGGTCAATGTATACACTGTTGTAACATGAAGGTGGTAAAGTAAGAAGGAGTGACAGATTTTAAATGGGCACAGCAATGGCAGCGCTAAAATTCAACTTTGGCTCTACTATGAAAAAACACCTAGATTCAACATTAGCTGTGCCGCAGAAAAACACTCCGATTCACCCTTGGCAGTGAAATGAAAGTGACACTCAGATTCCACTTTGGTAGTACAATGAATACAAGTTACACAATTCGTCAAGGTGTATTTCGGTATGAGACCTTAGGTAGTAAGAGTGATGGGGTTTTATTGGAGTACATTAGTGGCTCTTACTCCCCGCCCACACCCCACTTATCTCATCAGTTGCTGTAGGCCCTCTACATCAGGCATCCCAGGCAAACACGGGCAAACACTGAGTGGAGCTGCTCAGTGGGGAGCTGCCCTTTGCCTCTGACCCTTAGCCGGCTGACTGCACGGGCAAGGCTGAGCTGGGGGGTCACTGTTAAGAAACAGTGTCCTTGGACGGAGCAGCCAAACACGGGTGCAGAAGTTGGGCAGTGGGCAGGAGGCGGATATGGGAGGGGTCACATAACATGCACAGGTGCGTCGGCAGAGGCCAGAAAAGGAGAAAGAAAGGAGAAAAAGAAAGAAATGAAGCAGAAAGATAGCAGAAGGGAGATGGGGGCACAGAGACTGAGAAGGGGGGCCACCTACCTCAACAGGCCAGTATACAATATGGAAAGAGTGCCTTGGTCCTTGATTCTAAAGGACGTTTTGGCTTCACACGAGGGATTAGCCAATCACTGGCGTGCACGGGGGTGGGAGGAGGACAGGGGAGGGGTTGCACAACAAGCACAGGTGCGGCAGGGGTTTGAAAAGGAGAGAGTATGGGGAAAAAGAAAGACATGAAGCAGAAAGATAGCAGAATGGAGGAGGCCTCAGTGTGCCAATACTATAAATGACAGGAGGCAACATAATTATCAGGAAATGCAAACTGTGGTTAACAAGGAACAATCACTGCCTTGGCTCAATCTATTTTACTCCCCCCAGCATCATGCATAGGCCAGCTGGAGCAAAAATAAACCATAGGTGCATGTTATACGTTCTTCCGCCAGAAGGCAGACTGCGATTGACATAAACTCTCTTTATCTTTATCCTTATTTCTAGGGGTATACCTTCACTTTAAAGCACACGGTTGTGATGGGATTTTCAGAGTGCACAATATACTGCATTACTGAGCATACAGAGACCAGAACTGAAAGGCATTACAAATAACAAACAGCTCGACCGTTTAGCAAACATATCCAAATCGGATAATGTGTCCATCCAGTCCTCTTCCCTGTTTAGTATTTTTAAAACTGAGGGTTTGATGTGGCACTCAGCCAAAATGTACTGAACGTGGCTGCCATGCTTGTGTTTGGTAGCAACATTTTTAGAGAAAGGAAGACTGGACTTTTCTCTTGTTTCCCTAACCTTCTTCTTGCAGATCCCCCAATGTGAGAGCATAACATTGCCTGGTGGTGTTTGCTCATGCAAGGAGCAATTGCTACTTCTTTGTGATTTCATACTCCAAAATTGCAAGGCTACTTGTAAGGCACCAAATATTTTCATGTATAAATAGTATTCTTTCAATTTTTCATGACCATATATATTCGAACCTGGTTACAGGTCAAAGGGTCGAAAAAAAAGGGTTGAATGACAAAAGGGTCGAGGCAATTCGACTGAAAAAAAGCATTGAATTTTTTATTTTATTTTTTATTTTATTTTTTGGGGCGGTCTCCCCAAACCCCTGTTTTTGGGGTAAAAACACCCTTTTAAAGCTATACTAGACCAAAAAAATTATGTATATTTTAAAAAAATTCGATCCTCTGGTTTTCGGTCGAATGTACTCGACTCTTTTGCATTCGACCCTTTTGCTTTCGACCCTTTAACTGGACACCTTTGAACCTCGCTAGCATACTGGATCTGCGTGATTTGCTCAAGAATATTTCTTTGAATTCTCTTTTTTATTATATTGTATTGTAGTTGTCATTTATATAGTGCCTTTTACCATTATTATAGTCTCAATACGCTGGTGGTGGGAATGCCCTAGGGGGCTGGAGTCCAGAGTGTTGGATGTCGCAGAGTAGGATTCGAATGATTGTGTGCATTTGGCCGAATAAGGCATAGCAGGGCTTCAAATTCTTTTTTTAAACACATTTCACCGATATTCAATGCAGAGAGACCCTCCATGTCCCCACGCCCATATCATTTCCACCTTAATTAATACTCTAACCCAACCTCCCATCTACATTGCAGCAAAATGTGGTAAAGAACATTCGATGTAATGGGCTTGGATGAAATGGGCCTGCCATGTAATGATGGAATACCAGCATTCAGTACCAGTTTACACAATGCCCAATATAATAACACTTAGGAGGTGATTGCCTCTTCCAGCATGACACATAATGATGTTGGTACATAATGGCCGATTTCCACTAAACCCAGTTAGAACATCATTAATCATTTGTCTTATTCCCACTTTGCACAAATTTTCCAGCTTTCGTTAGTTCTGTATCATGGCTAGTTTACATTGTGTCCGCTTAACCCATCATTCCCTAAACTTAAATCTCCCATACCAGCAGATATAACCTTTTCATGCCATTGCCATAAAGAGCAGAGGGATATGATCTTCATGGTGGTCTAGGACCTTGAGAACCACCAGTGGCCATATTAGTATAAGTTCTGCCTCCCTCCCTTCCAAGAAATATTTGCTGTTGGTTTTCAGGATGACTTGGGCAGGGCAAGCGGTCAGCTCCAGCCTGCCCCAGACAGACTGCAAGCACTTCTGACAACTCTGCTTCGCCCCCAGTTTACGCTTTAGTTAGCATTGTTTTGTAGCTAGTGGTCTTCGATGGTCCAATTTGTCAAATAGTTGAGACGAATATATCTATCGAAAGATTTTTTTATATTCCTCTACTCCCCCAAAGGCTTCAGGCCGCTCACAAAACTCACAGACATGAAACAGAAAAGAAAGTGCGTGAATTAACACACGCAGAAAGGGAGGGGCAAACCCCCACAGAAGCATGTGATCATGTGGTTATTTTAATCAGATTGCCTGTCAAAAAGAAATGTTTTTAGGCGTTTTTTTAAAGAAACTAATATGCCAAAACGTCTTTGTCTGCAGGATCTGCGGTTCAGTTTTACAGAATGTAGTCACGTTCTTCTGTGTCTTCATTATTTTTGCAAGGGAAACAGATTAGACAATATAGACTATACTAAATATGAGTTGCCACCTGTAAATTCTAGTACCGTTTACTAAGAATTGTAATGCTGTCATGGCAGAACCTAAGGGCCAAAAAAATACCAAACAAATCCTTCAGAAAACCTACACATTTAGCAGCTGAACACATGTGGTGACGATGTGAAAGGCAGCATGTAATGTGATACAAGCAGTGCAATGCACAGAAATCTACTGTCACAACAAAAAAAGGCAAGAAAAAATCACTCTTCTGGAGAAAAGTCTAACACAGAACACTGCTGACTCACAACTTATCATGCAAGGACTCAATGCAGCCCAGAATGAAAAGCCCCCTTACAGATTATTTGATAGAGGCACTTATTAACCTATTAAGACAGAGAAAAGAATTTGGCCCCAATGCAAAGAATGACCAGGACCAATATGTTTATCTTAGTATACTCATTAAGTTGCTGATTTACTATCAGATACCTAATCTTAACAGAACTGGTGTTGTGATGCACTGCACCGCAGACTGATGCAGACCATCTAGAAACATGGGGAAAATGTGGACCTCGGAGTGATGATTTCTCATTGAGGTTGAGCAGCTAATATCATTGTTTCCTCATCTAAAAAGGAAAAGGAAAGAAAGCCATGCTTATACTTCAATCTACTGACTGTTCAATGCAAATTAGTTTATTTCACAAAACATGGGAACCCTTTGGCCCTGAATCATGGAATTTGTAGTGCTGCAAATAGAGACTTTGCATGCCAAACCGTGCGTGAAACCCCTTTCATCGATTCATGGAATTGACTGCGTGGGACTTTCCAGGGACTTGCGTTGACTTTGCTGAGGCTAGGCACGTCTGTGCGAGCAGACCGTCGCTTTGCGCGAGGCTCCTTGCAGAATGTTGGCCGGGTCTATGCAGAGGCCCAAATAGGGGGCGGAACATGCAGAATGAGGAAGAATTTAGCAAAATGTGGGCGTGTTAGGGGACGGTCCACGGCTAAGCAAGTGTACGCCCAATCCTACGCAAAACCAAATGAATTCATGGATCTCAACGCACAATCTCACATTGGAAAATGGTAAACGCAAACTCCATGATCCATCCGGCACATGTTAGCAGGCGTAAATTTCAACACGCATTGGAACCAATGCATATAAGGCACGCAATGCACACCAAACTAACATCTACAGCCACCATGAACCCAGGAATAGTAGGAGCTAATGTGCATGGACACCTCAGGAGGAGGAGGATGCCTAGGGCCAGGATCTTCACACCACGCACCATGCTGTTTCGGAATGCCGGATGACCAGATATATGTTAGGTACAGGTTCCCCCCATGTAATCCTAGACCTTGTCAGGGAGTGGGAAGATGGCTTAGCATCACCCACCATCTGCTCCCAGGCCCTTACCCCCCTAGAATAAGTGCTGACTGCATTCCATTTCATAGGAACTGGGTCCTTCCAGTCAACCACCGCAAAAGTTGGTGGGATATCACAGGCCACCCAATCCGGCTGTCTACACCAGGTATTGTCATGCATAACAGCACATGCATGTGTGTGCAGGCACAAATGTATGCCCCGAACACTGGTGGAAAGGCAGACAGTGATCCAGGAATTCTATCTAGTAGCACACTTTCCCCATGTAGTAGGCGCAATTGACTGCACATATGGTGCGCTATGAACCCCCCTGATTGACGAAGCACATCGACCGGAATCAAAAGCACTGCACTCTATTAATGTGCAAGTAGTGGGTGATGCCAATGGAATCCTCTGCAATTTTTCCAGGCACCACACATGATAGCTACATCTTCCGTTAGTCACCACGTGCACTGCACTGGGCCCTGGCATCTGGAAAACATGGCAACACATGGCTCATCAGTAATTATGAACTGGCCACCCTGCCTGGAAGCCTGCACATCCGCCATAGGTGTGGATCATTTAGGAATGAGATGAAGAATACAAGGAAAAGACCACTTACATGTCCACTTATGCACACTCTCCATGAAATCCAATGTTGATTAATGTTATGAATGTGTGCTAATTCTGCAAGGAAAACTGGGTGAATCCAGCTTTCGGTGCAGGTTTACATCCACTCGCCAATCATGAATGCTGTCTGGCGTTTCCATGCCCGACAGAAAAGCATTTACAAGACTCTTTGTGAAATCGATCATATATTTGGTGGTGCAAAAATCATGCAGATTTCCATGCGAAAATGAGACTCTGCTCTCGTATTAAAATTCTATGCTGGTGGAGATGCTTGCGTATTTTCTGTAGGGAGCGTATGTGGGAGGCGGATGTGATCCTTACACAATGCCACCCAGTTACCTGGAAAAACTACAAAAAAAGATGTAAAAAGTGTAATAAACTGGTGAAAACCAAGACTCTGTCAATAATGTCCAGTGTGTGCATGCTAAAATGAGCAGCATTGCATTCCCCAACCTAACGCTTCCACCAAATTGCTGAACTTTGTCATAACAACAAGATAGAAGGCCTTCACCAGAGCCGATAAAAGAAAACCATAATATATTGATGGACATTTTAAGAAGTAGAGAAATGATGATGAACTTTGAGATGAGCTTGGAGAAGCGAGAGCGTACAGGAAGATCTAATATGATATGATATGATATGGCATTTATAACTCGCCTATACACAAGCCTACACACAAAGCAAAAGCCGACAGGAGCCAGTAAAGACAGAGAGCGAAAACAGTATTTCGTATTAGGGAATTTAGAAACAAGGAGATATTGATGTTGTGAATGCATTGCACTGGGGGTTACATAGATAGAGAGTTGGACAAGAGTACAGATAGCCACATTTAAAAGAAATGGGGCAAAACAGAGCAAGGTGGTAAGCAGGGAGACAAACCAGGAGAGCAGAGTAATAATCGAGACAGCAAAGAATAAGGGATGATATGAACAGTTTGGAGGCATGCAAATAAAGTTGCAGATATTGTAAGCTGAACGTGCCAGCTTCGGTACATTTTGGAGATTTCAATAGGGAAAAAAGAGAGGGGTCAAATATGGCACAAAGGAAGCAGAGATCGGGAAAGGAAAAAGCTAGAGCGGGAAGGAGTAGACAATTTAATAGTTACAAAGACTGCATAAAGGACCTCTGTTTTTGAGGCATTAAGATGCGGAGAGAGGGGAATGCAACCAAGATTGGATGTCAAGAAGAGAAGTAGTAAGAGGAGAGTGGAGAGATCAGTAAAAGAGGGGAATTAAAGATTTGGCAAGTGATAGGAGAAACCAAAGATGGTTACAATAGAGAAAAGAGGAATGTTGTAAAGTGTGAAAAGAACGGGGCAAAAACAGTGCCATCAGGATCACCACATTGAAGAGGAAAGGTAAGGGATACATTTTGTCAGCCCAGGAAATAGAAATAAATGTGGTGTGACAAGGAAAATTAATTACTACATGGCAGAGCCAACGAAACCTAAGGAGGGGAAGGTGGTTAGAGGAGTATGTTGATCAACAGTATCAAAGGCAGCTGAAAGATCAAGAAGAATGGGGACAGGAGACAGGTTTGCATGGCCAGCAGAGAGCAAGGAGCTGGTTAGACAGAGGAGGGCATTTTCCATTGATTTTGAAGGATGAAATCCAGATTAAAAGAGAGTAAGAATAGAATGGTGGTCAAGATTGGCAGCCACCTGAGAGTAGACCACAAGTTCAAGGATTCTAGAAAGAATTGTGAGAAGAGAAATATTACCATAGTGTGATGGGAGAGTGGAAACAAGGGACTTTCTTTTAAAAGTAGAGTAGTGGCATGCTTAAAACTGTAGGGAAAGACAGATTGTAGAGACTGAACTGTTGTAGACAGCAGTCAAAAAGGGGAGTAGGGCGGGAAAGAATTTGGGAATGAAAGGAGAGAGTAAGGGATCAACGGGGGAAGCATTGGGGTGTATCGGATAGCAAGAGAGCTGTATGTGATTCAGTGAGAAATGCAAATAAAGAGAAAAGAAGAGAGAGAGTCACAGATGAGCTTGGGGAAGCAAGAGAAGAACGTAGATAAGAGACCTTAATCGACAAGTAATCTGATGCATATGGTGAGAGGGAGAAAGAATAAGAACAGAGAAATGCTGTTTTTTATGTTTATGAGAAATACAAAAAGGATGAGCAGGGTAGGGGCAATCTACAGTGGAAAGAAGGTTGGAATTAAGAGACACAGAGCAACATCAGCAGAACGAAGAAAGAATTCAGAAGAAGAAGGGAGCGAAAAGATTAGAGGAGAAATAAACCGAGGAATGCCAAAGGACTGAAGATAGCACTGGGAAAGGAAGCTGGAGAAAAGCAGTACTTGCAGGGGAATGAGGGCAGATGGAAAGGGAAAGGAGAAGAGGTTTGGAAAAGTAGATTGGGATAGCAGGAACAGGGCGGTCTGAAGGAAAGGAAAGGATTATCAAATTAAGCCAAGAGAGAAGCCAGACGTCTAGGAAGGTGTGGAGGGATATGGATAGAGATGTCAAAACCTGAGTAATAAAGGAAAAGGAGACAATACGTGGATAGTAGAGAGTTGAAGATTTAAATCACCAGGTAGAAGACAAGAAATTCAAGGGAGAAAGGGGATGAAAATCCATGTCATCATAGATAGAAGAGAGTGGGGTGTGTGTGTGTGTGTGTGTGTGTGGTGTGTCTGTGTGTGTGTGTGTGTGTGTGTGTGTGTGTGTGTGTGTGTGTGTGTGTGTGTGTGATAATAAATGATCAGTAAAGGAACAGGGTTTAGAGAAAGAGACCAATAGTATTTGATGGAAAAAAAAGTGGACGCTTTGAAGCACTTCACTTGTGTATAAGCGTTGTACAAATAAATAAATAAATACATAAGGAGAAGGAGAGACAGAAGAATGAGACAGTATACCAGTACCAGCACCCTTACCAGTGTGGCGAGGAATGTGGTTGGAACTAGAGAAGGAGGAAAATAGCAAAGCAGGAGAAGTAGTATCGGTAGTGGAAATCCAGTCTCAGACAAAAAAAAGTGGAAGTTAAGCTAATAAAAGATATCCCAACTAGAATCAGATTTGTTACGCACTGTCCGCATGTTCAGAAGGCCAATAGAAATGGTAGCAGAAGTAGTGTGGAGGCCTCCGATAGGCTTAAAATAAGTTAGATTATGAGAATGTAGAGAATGTGGATGGGAGAAGTTCATGAAGAATAATGGACAGGGATATGGGTTGACATAACAAAGGAGAGCGATGGCATAAAAAGAAAAGAAGAAAAACAAAAGGGAGTTGAAAGAGGAGTAATGGTGCCAGTAAGAAAGGATGAAATAAATGTGCAAAGCCCTTGAAAAGGTGAGCCGGCAATGCCAGGCACCCAGCTGGTTTGGTGCATCACTGGTTGGGCCACATTGTCCAAAAAGATAGAAAAGGGGAACAGCCAGATTCTACACCTCCCAAACAGCTGCAAATAGACACAAGCAGGGAGAGGAAAAGCCCAATGAAACAGTGCCTTAGCAGAGGGTCCCCTGGGTGAGGAGGCCCAAGGAAGGGAGAAGATGAAAAGTTGGTGTGTCATTTGACGCCAGTCATGTGACTGCTCGTAGTCAGAAGAATGGGACAGGCGTATGTTGTGAGCTCGAACCAAGACTGGATGGATTTGGCCTGTAGACATTGGGTGTAAAAACCAGCACCAACCCAGAGCGCACAACAGGCAGTAAGAAGCAGTCCAGGACGTTCTGGCAGAGCACAGCACGAGGCCGAATGAATCATGCGACTCAAGTCACATAGCCACTTGGAATCAGAGGGGTGGGAAAGTACAGATAGGAATTCAGTTGGTCCCTCCCTTCCCAAACCCTTGTATAAAGGATGTTGTCCCAGTCCCTAGGGCACACTCCCCCTTGACCTGATGGTCTATGTGACCTTACAAACAGGGTCCTTCTGCTTTAGTTTCCCTGGCATTCCACGGCGAGGCAGACTAAACTAGGGTATTTGCCCTATTTTTCAAATGGGGAACATAAATGTTTGCTTTTATGCAAGTGTTCTACCTGGATCCTTCATAAAGGAGGCGACTGTCTGTTTGCAGCTAGGATATTGCACAGTATTCATACACCATCAGCTGGCCTATCCCCCCCAGCCCAGATCAATGGCATTCTACCTCTGAAACCTTTGACAGGTAGGTGGTGTACACAGGAAACCCAAATTGATTTCTCGTTTCTTTAATGAACTATACAGACCTCCGACAGAAATGGCATAGACCGTGTGGGCATGCCTTTTTGAAGGCTATGTGACGCAGCAATCAGATTCCTGGGCTGCATGGCACGATTCTTCAGTAGTATTCTATGTACTGGCAAGCCTCATTAGAGGACCTGCAATATAAGTGGGCAGCCATATGCAACCCGATAAAGCTAGGAGGTGAACACTAGCAATTGTCGCCCCTTTCCTTGGTATCTGGTCTTTCCATCTAATGCCATTGTGCTAGGCCATAGAGACGGTATATGGAAACTAAGGCACAATAACCATATACCCAAATGACACGTCAGTCGAGAGGTTCATTTTCCAAACAAGTCTGGTTTTATTCATAGTTTCTCAGTCGGCCGACTGGGTCTCAACGCCTCACAACGTGTGTTCCCAGACCCCGTGAGATGCGAGAGAGTGAACAGCACTCAAGCAGCAATATATATACATCATACATCAACCTTTGTTAAAGAAATTTGACCCACCCTCATACATGTCATACAGGCTAGGGTTCAGTGATTGACAATTATGACACGTTATGACAAGTCTTCATTCAGTCTAAACATAGGTATTCTAGCAAAGGCAGAAGAGGCAGCTTTCTGTTATGAAGAACATGGAGCCCTGGCTCGGTAAGGATATCTTGTTCTTAGCAGAGAAACATTCCATACTACGTTATCTGTTTGTTACGGCTCATGAGCAAAGGGTCAGATAGTTATGAAGCAGAAAATACCATCCTCCATGAAGGAGTACAACTAGGAGAATATAATTCATGTTTAACTGCCTTTTACAACAGTGCTTGCAAGACAAACCAGCACACGGACTACTGATTAAATGTGACTTCTGCACGACTTCAAGGACCTAATGAGAGGGAAAACAATGTTTTTCTGCACAGTTCTGTCTGCATTAGCATTTCAGAGTTCAAGCTGTGGCCTCGTACCGTGTGCAGATCTAAAGCATAGAACATATTTGCAAAGCGTTACAAAAAAGAAAATGGCCGGCATTTCACAAAATGGACTCCCTTTGGTTACATTCATGTTTCTCGCATTGCGATGTTTGTCACATGATGCGATTCGCTTCTGGCCAACATATTATACATATCATTTGGCTATGGGATTACTTTTCTGGTCTAACAAACCCTCCTTTTGGCCTTAAGCAAATAGCATCAGCCAATCATTGCGTCTTCATCGGACCACATGTCCAATTCCAAACTACCCATGTCTCTATCATCATCATCAGAAATATTAGTTGCCATACATTCTTTAATGATTTTGTTTTCGTGTTTTGTAGCATCATTTATCATATGAGGAGGAGGATTCGTACTGATTGCATGTACCCACTCATTTGTAATTTGGGAGCAAATAACGGGCAGGCATTGTATGCAACAACAGCAAAATATGAGGATCCCAAATATCATAACCAAGATTGCAATTAGCTTCCATCCCCAGGATTGTAGCAGTTCCCAGAACCATGAACCTATATTGAGATTCCAACCACCTATGGGGACATGAATTTCAGAGTTTAGGACATATAATTTCTTAATTGCTTCAATATCATCGTAGGGGAGGAGTCACTTACAAATACACAGCACGCTGATCCCACTACTTTGCATACACCTCCACGATCAGCCAAAATAATATCAAGCACCATTCTATTTTGGAGTGTAATAGTCTAATTGCTTTTTGTTCCAGTTTCATATTGTAAAGTATATCAGTTGTTCCATTTATCGTTTTCTCTAACACCCTGGACGGTTTGCTTATATTCCATGAGTTTATTGCCTGTCCCCAAAATGGTATAAATAATTCGCTATATCCCCAGCAATATGCCCAGCAGAATCATCTCGTTGTCGCCGAGATCTAGATATTTTTGCTATTTCAGAAGTTTTGGCAAGAAATACACCAGGTAAAAGTATCCCTAAATAACAGGTCCCTTCCCAGTTTCTAGGTAACCATGGATAAGCCTGATCTCCACACACAAAATAGCCAGAACCTCCTATATATAATGGCTTCTCTTCTTGTTCAAGCAACGCAGTATTCATACATCCAGTAAATGTTCCCACTGGGTGGGAACTCTTCTTCCGTAAGCAAAATGGGACAGAATGTAGACTATGATTAATAGTATAGGAGGGAAGCTCAGCGTCTTTGTTTCCAACCGGAGCCATTTTAAAAGTGATTTCTGACTGGTAAGGCCTTGAGAGCCTATCTACTGGACTTGGTGTTATAGTTTTTATTTTGCTTCTGCTTGCAAACACGGAACAACTCAATGGTTCCAATACCAATCTTTCAAATTCATTTATATTTGTTCCATCAAATTGTCCAGTGACACTATCATTCCATTTTCCGAAAAATAGCGCTCTTAATGATGCATAACAGGCAGTATTAAGTGGCAAAGGATGTACATACCAACCCATTCCTCTTTCCCCGTGCTGGGGTAAATGGGAACAAACCCAACAATTGGACCTATTCAAGATAGCATGGGTCATATTCATAATCAGCAATAAAGTGTTATTATCGTAACCTTTTCTATGTTTCACTTCTTGTGACCGAAGAGTATAAGAGAGCACATGTGCTGGGGTACTCATAGTAGGAGCAGAGACAATAGAGAGTTTAAGGGATGCATAGTCTCCAAGTACCAAAACATTGGGATCAGTGTAATCAAAATGCAAATTGGTATCATAATCAAAAGCATGTTATTCTTTCTAAACAAAGTTTTTCTTGAGGCAGACTTAATGTCAATCTTCATATCATCAACAGCATTGGTGCAGGAGGAAGCAGGAGCGAATACCGGCATCGTCTATAATGTTTATTTCAGGAAAAGTTTTTCAGCGTCCGTCGGAAAAGTTCTCCATAGCAACACACGTTAGCAACAAAAGTTCAGGTAAATTCAGGTTAGCCTGCTTAAGATGAAAGCAAGCTGATGCTTAACTTCACAAAGCTCCAAAAAGGCAGGAGCAAGTATCAATTTTATAGTGTCGGTACCATTTGCCACCGCTTGCTCACGCCAGGTTGCAAAGGCCTTCACTTTCAATGGTAGCACCGGGAAACCGCGTGTCAGAGCTCTCAACTGATACAGCTCGTACGCTCCTTTTCACTAGGCCTCCATTCCCAGCTCCATCCATGAGCTAGAAACAAAGGCGAAACAAAAGATGATCACTTCCGATTTCGTGAACGTAGATTGTACCTTACAGCTCCAGGTAGAGTAGGATCGATGAACAATGCACTTTCATCTCCAGATGCAGGATCAGTGCCAATTCACGATGCAATAAGTGATGATGAGGCAGCAGTCGAACAATGTTGAGGCAACACTGGTCTTTCAATTCTCGTTGCAATCTCCCCAGGCCCTTTCTCGGGCTAAGGAAGGACTTTTTACGGGAATTTGGCAGTGATATCTTTATGATCAGGTACAGCTGTCTTGCTTTCGACGTCAGGATCATCAACCTCTTTCTCATGTGGCAAAGGAAACAGAACTCTTTTCGTGTGTGTTGCGTGGATCGAATACTTTCGCCCATTCACTCGGACTACAGTCTGCGTAACCAGTAGAACCTGGAAAGGTCCCATCCAGCGCGGTGCAAGTGAAGATTTTCTTTCAAAATTCTTTACCAGTGTCCAATCGCCTGGCTGCAGACGATGTCCTGGGCCTGTATATCTTATAGGAAGAGCCTCCTGCACCTGCTGATGAATCAAAAGCAAGTTTTGATTCAGCTTTTTACAGTAATCAATAAGCAATGGATGCTCACCATCCCTTAGTCGTTTTGGACGCAGCACATTCTAGACATTGGCTGGTCTACCCATTACAATTTCATATGGGGAGAGGCCAGTCCTTGTCTGCACAGCTGTTTGCATGCACAGTAAAGCTAGCGGCAATGCATCGGGGCATTTCAAATTGCTCCCTGCACAAATCTTGCTCAATTTATTTTTCAAGATACCATTTTGGCATTCTACCAAACCGGCACTCCTCGGGTGTCTGGCCGAATGGAATCGCTTATCAATTTGGAGACCTGCGCAAATTCGCAATATCACGGCTGCAATAAAATGCGGTCCATTATCTGACCTATGACACGGGGTAGCCCGAATCAGGGAAATTACTCTTTTAGCATGGATTTGGCGGTGGACATAGCTGTACAATCTTTCAGGGGATAGGCCTCCACCCATTTGCGAAATGGACAGACCACTAAGAGGATATATTTATAGTTTTGGCACCTCTCCATTTCTATGAAATCAAAATGGATGACTTCAAATGGCATAGACGGTGGACCAAAACTTCCTACTGGTGTCACTGTTCCCTTTCCAGTGTTATGTTGCAAACAAGTCATGCAATTCTGAACCAATCTTTCAGCAATTTTTCTGATGTTCATATTTTACCATACAGAATCCAGGTGGTGAGTCATTTTTTTTCGCACATATGTGTTTTGGACTGTGAGCCATAGTAAACATTGCCATTACATAGGCATTTGGCAAGATGAATCGGTTATTTTTTTTGTCCACCCAACAACCCTCATAATCTAATTCTTCTGGACCCCCAGACCATTTTTTTAATTTCATCTAGAGTAGTTTCTGCTTGTGTCTGTTTAACTGTTTCAATTCCATTCTCTATCATGCAAGACACTACTTCTGTTGTTTGGACATACATTTTTGTATGCAAATCAGTGGAAATTTGTTTCGCAATTCTGTCTGCAAATGCGTTTCCCTTTCCTACATTACACGTTATCTTTTTATGTGCTTCACATTTCATTATTGCTAATAGCTTGGGAAGCGCAAGTGCTGCCAACAGTCTCACTACCAAAGTGCCATGTTGGATTTTGGTTCCATGTGATGTCAGGAAACCCCTTTCAGCCCATACTCGACCAAAATTGTGTACCACCCCAAAGGCATACTGACTGTCAGTATATATGTTTACACTGAGGCTTGCAGAAATTTCACATGCTCTGGTTAACGCTATTATTTCCGCAGCTTGTTCTGAGTTATATGGGCTTCGTTTGCTCTCTATAATAGTTTTCAGTGTCATGATGGCATAAGCAGCAGTTGATGTGCCATCCAGTAATATAAACAAGAACCGTCACAAAACAATTCTCCATCTGGCTCTTCCTGTGGAGTATCAGTTAAATCAATTCTTCCTTTTGTCTCTTGTTCAGTAACCATTAAACAGCCATTTGAGAATTGTTTTTCACCCCCTTTTCCACTGGGAGGAGGCATTAACTCAGCCAGATTTAAAGCGCAACATATCTTAATTTGAATATGCGGTGCAAATAGGACAATTTCATACCTTTTAGGTCTGGCTGATGTGAAGTGTTGCGTCTGCGTTCTATTTAAAAGAACGTCTTCTGAATAAGGTACCATTACGGTTAAAGAGTGACCTAAAACCATTCCCTCTTTTTGTTTTACTGAAGCAGTGGCTGCAGCAACAGCTCTCAAGCAACGCGGCAAAGCACATGCAACAGGATCCAACGTAGAAGAGAAGTAACCACATGGTCTATTTCTCCCCCGTGCTCCTGAGTCAAAACAGCCAAAGCACATCCATTATTTTCATGCACAAATAACTTAAAACCCTTGTCGTAATTTGGCATGCCCAAAACTGGAGCTGAACATAATGCAGCTTTGAGCAGGTCAAATGCTTCTTGACATTTCATGTTCCATGGCAAAGGTAAGGTAACATCCTTCCTTGTCAATGCCACTATTGGTTTCACAATCATTGAAAAGTTAGCGATCCACTGCCTACAATATAAAGCCATGCCAATTAAAGCCCTGACTTCTTTCTGTGTGTTTGGAATATGCATATCAGAGATGCTTTCTATTCTTTCTGGTGTCAATCTTCTTCCCTCCTTTGAAAGGAGGTAGCCCAAATAGGCCACCTCCTTGTGACAATACTGGAATTTTTTTAACGAAGCCTTATTACCATGCACCGCTAAATGTGTCAACAATGCAACAGTGCTTTCCTTACAAATGTCTTGTGAGTCTGCTGCTATAAGCAGGCCATCAATATATTGTAACAACACACACCCTGGCGGTAATTCAAGCATGTCTAGTTGTTCTTTCAATGCTCTACTATAAATACTTGGAGTTTCAGTGTAGCCTTGTGGAATACGTGTGAATGTAAATGGACGTCCTCCTAGTGTAAAAGCAAACAAATATCTACTATCTGAATGCACTGGAATACTAAAAAATGCGCTCTTCAAATCAATTACACTAAAATATGATGCGGAGGCTGGAATCATAGTCAAAATTGTTGTTACATCCGGGACTAATGGAAATTGCGGATCAACCACTTTATTCACTCCACATAAATCAATTAGAAAACGATAAGGTATATCATTACCTCCTTTCTTGTAAACCGGAAGAATCGGACTGTTGCAAATACTACCAGACGTTTCTTCAATTACATAGCAATCAAATCTGATACAATGCACTTCAACGCTCTTTCTCCCTCAGCCGAAATTTTGTATTGCGGAATACGCGGTAATGTAATTCCTTCTTTCAATTTTTTTTACTGGTTCTACTGATTCTACTTTCAAACAACCAACAACAAACATCATTGTTGTTTACCACCCATATACAAGCTGGTACTTTACTCAATTCATTTGGTAATGGCATGGATACGAATTGCGATACAGGAGTCTTTTGTGGCGAGATTGTCAAATACACTCCATCAGGAGAACAATAAATGACCGCATTCAATTTTTTCAACAAATTTAATCCGAACAAATTTTCACAGCAAGTTTTCGTCAAAAGAAATGGCCAAGACTCTGTAAATGGATTTAGTGTGATTGGTACTGGTTGTGAAACTGGACTAATTACTGCCGTACCTGAGAACCCTACTGAGACATTTCTATGCTCTGACAGTGGTATTTCGGGAACCTGCTGATGGTCAATCGAACATTTTGTGCACCTATGTCCACTAACAAAATGTGCTTCTTATTCCCAACCTTCATTTCTACGTAGAACTCTTTCTGGTCAACGGGAATAGTTACTGGTATCAACCCCTGTTTCGGGCTGTCCTAGTAGAACAGTACATTGTCAGATGTAAAATAGCCAGAGTAATATGCATTGGACAGATTATCAAAAACATTTCCACCATTCGTGTTGTTTCGTTGTTGATTCTGATTACCCGGATTAACCTGAAAGTGTTACTTCAGTTGATTTCTATTCTGCCCTACTATTCCTGGACAACCTCTATTCTGTCTTCTCGGAATAGTCCCATTTCTATTCTGTATATGTGGGCACTGTGCTCGCCAATGGCCTTCTTGTCTACAATAGGCACATTGATTAATACCTATTGTACCCCCTTGCATGTTGGACGTTAATGCAAATTGGACACTAGACGGTGCATTCCCACCACCTCTATCATTGTTCGCTACCTGCTGTAACAACACTCTTGTTTTCAAATCTCCTTTATCTCTTATTTCCTTATCCTGTTCTGAATTGACTCTGTTCTCATAATATTGGGCCATATGTAATACTTCACTTTGTGATTTCGCTTGCCATGCACTTTCAGATGTCATTATTAAAGTCTGAATTTTCGGTAACAACCCTCGCACAAACTTATCAACAAACAATCTCTTCCCAGGTTCGGTACTTAGATCTTGACCACTAAAATCTGCAAATACCTCTTCAAACCGATTAAAATAATCTGTTGCTGCTTCCAATTTGCCTTGTAAGCAAGCAGTCAATTTATCCCAAACTATTCTTTTTTCAGGCACTAAAGTTTTCAATATCTCTACTATTCGCAATGGTAAAGTCAACATCACTTGCGGTGGCTTTTCTCCAGCCTTTGTCTCACTATCAATTTTAATCAAATTCTCCCATGTATCGCCTAACATCGGTGCGTCATTTATATTTATAACCTGCTTCCATATATCTACAGGAAGAATCACAGGAAACAACAAATCAATGTCATTCAGTGTAAAAATTCAATTTCCTTATAGAATCCTGCCTGTTTTTTCCTAATGTCAGGGACCGTCTGCTTTATAGTATTTACTTCTTGCCTAGATAAAGGGACATGTACAAACTGTGCAATATAATGAGCTTCTATTGTTCATGCTGGAATCACTCCATCGGCAGCAACCTCTATTTTCGGGACAAACGTGGGAGGCACCTCCCTCATGGGTAATTGCAAAGTAGGGGATTGTACATTCATTCGCCTATTAAGCAACAAAGCTAGATCAAGAGAAAAAGCAGTCGTTCCAGTTTCAGGCAAAAATGCTCTTTTATAAATTGTCATTAAATCAGCGGGACAACACATCTTATTCTTAATACATGCATCCTGAAATACTCCACCATAACTTGTAACACCTTTCTCTGCATTTCTGGTGTATACTGACTAAACGTATCATGCACTTCAATGGGGGAAATGGTGGCATCCATAATCCATCTAAGCGCATCTCGCGTACAAATTCTCATCTCTTCACTAACAGGTTTCAACGGCGGTAAAAACCGTTGCTGAACGTACGACATATGCGGTTCATCTCTTTTCATTATTTCTTCATGCAATCGATCAAGTTCTCGCTTAAACACAAATATTCGCCCTACGTGTTCTCGTACTTTCATCGTATTATCTCGCAAATTTGAAAAAACAACCAAATCACGCAACTCTTGCGGTACCACTGTATCAGTCAAATCACTCCATATTTTAACAAGATAATGCCCCATATATTCTAAAAATACCTGTTGTTCACCAAGGCCTCTATGATCACAGCACAGCCGCTTCATTGTCATCATCAATATACGTTTTGGCCCACTCTTTCAGTTCTTCTTTCCTTTTCTTGCTAATCATATTACGAGTCTGTCTAATACATCCTCGTTCAGGCCCCTTTGCTGTAGAACTGCCTGCTAAAGCAGATAACTCATGCTCTGAAGGTGGTGGAGGAAATGATGTCACAGGCACAGTGGGAGAGGAAATGCTTGCTGCAGGTGCGGATGGAATCACAGTAATAGGAGGTACATAAGGAGGAGGTGCAACTGGCTCAGTACTTTGATGTTCACTTCTTCACTCCTTTAATATTTTGTTTATTAGTTCATCTGATGTATGCAAATCTTGAGAAGGATATATTTTCTTTATATCTAATTGGAAGGCCCTATTCATGTTTCTAATGGCTTCTGTCTGCTGATGCTGATCAGGCTCTAGCGCTTTCTCTGCATTTGTTTTATGTTTACGTGTGTGTTTCTCCCTACTTTTCAAACAGAGATTAGCTTCCTTCCTCCCGTCTCTTACAACATCGAACGCTGCAGGTCTGGCCTTTTTTCGTAGCAATACTGATTCTAAGTGTTCTATATGCACTAATTCAAAGCTCGCATTATTAGGCCACTGAAGGTCTGATACACGTCTGGTCTGCCTATGCCAAACTGCATTGAACACTATTGCCCATATTCCATATCTCATGTGCCGGCGACCCTTCAGGTGGCGCGACCTGGGCAGTTTCCAAAGATTGTCTACCACAGTGAAAAAAATCTTACTAAACAGGAAGACAATTTCCCAGGCATGGTTAAATCGGTATCCAGTTAAAATGTCGACAAAAGATTTCTGAATGCAATTATGTCGAAAAAAATAATGCAAATTTGAATTTGTTTTTTTTATTTGTATGTTTTGTTTTGGTTTAGCTAGTAAAAATAAAGTGTAAATAAAAAAAAAACGGGGGGTTGGGGTGGAACCCCAAAAAAAAAAAAAAGAACATTGAAATAATTTTTTTCCGCACTTTTTTTTACATAATGGCATTCAAAAAATGTCATTCGACATATTCACTATAAACCGGTTAAATCTTACCCTTTTCTTACCCTGGGCATTTGAACTTGCAAGTGCAACACTCAATCAATATCAGGATGTTTAAGAATCGGGCATGACTCACCTGATCAACCAATTCATCACTCAGGATGCAATTCGCCCGTATACAGATGCAACCAGGAATCGTCACGACTGCGTGTCTGCCTCAATTTGCCTAGTTTCCAGGACCCTCGCCTTGATGCTCTCTGGGTGCTGCTCGTCGATCAGGGATCGGCTGTGTACAGATCTGCGGAGGAGTCTCTCATCACTTCTAAAGGGGCGCCCCGAACACCTTCCGATCCCGGTCTGACGGCTTTGTCCTCGACTCGTTTTTTTCATTTGCCTTGCTTCAACGTCAACATATGCGATGGAGCATTAATGGGAGGGTCCCCATCCTGGCACCATATTTGCTAGGACATAAAGACCACATATGGAAACTAAGGCACAATAACCATATACCCAAATGACACTTCAGTCGCGAGGTTCGTTTTCCAAACAAGTCTGGTTTTATTCAGAGTTTCCCAGTCGGCCGACTGGGTCTCAACGCCTCACAACGTGTGTTCCCAGACACTGTGAGACGCGAGAGAGCGAACATCACTCAAGCAGCAATATATATACATCATACATCATCCTTTGTTAAAGCAATTCGACCCACCCTCATACTGTCATACAGGCTAGGGTTCAGTGATTGACAATTATGACACGTTATGACAAGTCTTCATTCAGTCTAAACATAGTTATTCTAGCAAAGGCAGCAGAGACAGCTTTCTGTTATGAGGAACATGGAGCTCTGGCTCGGTAAGGATATCTTGTTCCTAGCAGAGTAACAATCCATACTACGTTATCTGTTTGTTACGGCTCATGAGCTAAGGGTTAGATAGTTCTGAAGCAGAAAATACCATTCTCCGTGAAGGAGCACAGCTAGGAGAATATAATTCATGTTTAACAGTGCTTGCAACACAAACCGGCACCTGGACTACTGATTAGACGCGGCTTCTGCACGACTTCAAGGTCCTAGTGAGAGGGAAAACAATGTTTTTCTGCACAGTTCTGTCTGCGTTAGCATTTCAGAGTTCAAGTCGTTGCCTCGTACTGTGTGCGGATCTAAAGCAAAGCATTGTAAAAAAGAAAATGGCCGGCATTTCACAAAATGGACTCCCTTTGGTAACATTCATGTTTCTCAGATTGCGATGTTTGTCACATGATGCGATTCGCTTCTGGCCAACATATTATACGTATCATTCGGGTATGGGATTACTTTTCTGGTCTAACAATTGCATCTAATGTCATACCATCACATTTTTTCCATCTAAAAACTTTGCATCTAATGCATTTTTGGTGGGGGGGATAAAGGGTTAATTTTTGTTTAGGAGCATTATAAAGGGTAAAAAACAGGGGTAGAGGGAGACCATCCCCCAACAAAAAAGAAATTTAAAAAAATGCATTAGATGCAAAGTTTTTAGATGGAAAAAATTTGATGGAATGGCATTAGATGCAATGGCATTAGATGGAAAGACCATAAACCCTTTCCTTTATCCTCTTCCTCTAAAATATGTTCCTGGTCATGGAAAAATATATGATTTTTCCCTCTCACATCATTAATACATTCCTCAGGGTGGACTTAATGGAATTCATTAAACATTTCATGGTAATGAGTTTACTATATATTAATGAGGCGTTAATTGGTGAGGAAGGATATCTTAGTGGCAACGCGTTTATCTTGGAAGCAAGACAAAGCAGCGCAGCACAGGTTTCGAATCATGATCCTGTGCTTAGAAACCACTTGCTGGTATTAAGCATGTTATAAAAGAACACTTATAATTACAGCCTAGAAGAGGAGAGCAGTAATGCTGTTATCAGTGCACACCTACATTTGTCTTCGGCTCATAATGAGGTTAAGGCATGATAGCACCTGTTACAGCCCCTTCCTTGGGTTGTAATACCACAATAATGTGGCTAAATAACGAAAACAGGTTAAAATAGGTTTGAACTGAGAGAAACAGTGTGTGAAGGTACTCTGAAACATGCAATGATTGATGTGCTTGACCCTCAATGTTGGCTTAGTGAGACACTGAGCAAAGAGGTGGAATGTTGGTAGAGAAACATCAAGCTTTGTAACAGTTGTTAAGGTCCTCTTCTGACCTACTGTTTACAATGGCTTCTCCATATTCCAATGTTTTAATGTAGCCTTAAGTCCGGGGTTGGTAGAACTGGGCTTGCTCTGCCACAGCCCGCTAGCCTGAGCCATGATGGACCAAAGTGAAGCCCGGCCGAGTTGCAGGCAACAGGCAAGTGGGTTAGGGAGGAGGAAGGGATGTGAGGGGGCTGAGGGACCACATCTGTGTGGTTGGGGAGGGTGGCCATAGAAGGGGAACAGGGTAGAGTGGGTAGGGGGAAAAAGGTGGGGAGGAGAGAGGTGCCAGCAGCCATACTGGAACAAAGGCTTATACCGCCTGATGAAGCATGTGTTCTAACCAATGGGTTTGCGATCGCCTCTCTCCAGGGTGCTCAAGAGTTTTTCTTCCGACTCTTCCGCAAGAGCTTATTTTGCTCTAAGCAAATAAAAGTACATTTTGAAGGAACTCTTCCTCTTTTTCGTTGGTTGGTTGGAACACCCCTGCAATGAAAATCTGGTGGCAGAAGAAGCAGAAGAAGGCACACCCCCCCACTTCTAAACTTGAGGCCTCTGCTTACCCCCAACACCCTGTCCATGTACTCCCATGCATTATATCCCTTTCTAATGTATTCTGCAGCCCCTGCCCGTGTACTCACAGTGGATCTCATAACTATTAATCCCAGACAAAGTAGGACTTCCATCCACATCCCGCAAGCAATATTCCATAGTGGATATATGGTCCCCATCTGTATTACCTGTAATTTTACCTATACTTCACATAAGAACTTAATACTCCACTTATTCTACACGTTCATGATTATGGAGCATACCACTCCCTCTTTCCACGTAAATGACTTCTCAAACCAACCCCTAGTAAGCAAAGCTCTGCCTATCTTTATTAATTATCAACAATAATTAATAAAGATAAGTGTTCACCGCCACACAGCCCGCTCATCTCCGCTGGTCCCAGGCTTCAACTATTTCCTCCATGGACCTCCTCTGTCGCTCACGGCTCATGACGGCAAACAGGCAAACAGGCCACCACCCTGAGCCTGGCTCACGCACTCACCCAGCCTCACCAGAGTGTGGCTCTTTACAGCTCAAGGCCACCGCAATAAACCACCGCTCTCGCACCAGCCCATATGGCCACATCTGCTCCTGGAGCGAGAACCCAGAACACTCAATGCTCACCCTGTACCCACTTTTAATCACAGCGCGGACACACAGTCACTCAAATCCAAACTCACCTGCACACAAGCACACCACAATTCTCTTTCTTTTCACGCACCCATACGCAAGCACACAATATTCATCATCTTGTATAATATCTGCGAAGGCTTGCAAGACATAGGGCCTCATTACGCGGTAGGCGGTAGGGGTTTACCGGTACCGGTAAGGGCACCGGTACCGGTAAATCCCTACCGCCTTACTACGAGTTCCCTTTGCGGGACCCGACTTTAACGGCTGGTTTTACCAGAAGTTAAAGTAGGGTGCCGCAAAGGGACCTCGGAGCTAATTACGGTACCGCAATTTGCGGTACCGTAATTAGCACCTTCCCCATTCCCATTATGCCCTATGGGGGCAAAAATGGGAATGGGGAAGAGCCTTGGTGAATGGGGAATTACCGCCCCCGCTCACCTTGGAGTAGGGCGGTAATTCCGCCATCCACCAAGGTGGACACGGTAAAATACCGGCAGCAACCATGGCGCTAAAAGCGCCATGGTTACCGCCTACCGTGTAATGAGACCCATAGTATTGCACATATCATTGGTGCCATTGGTATGTTTGCTACGGGATGATTTTCATGGCATTTCTAATGAAAGCAAATGAAACATTGATGGCTGGAAGGTTTTGAATAAATCATAACCACTCGCACAGCTCTGGGCAACCCTCCAGGCCGTAGTCTTTCAGCCTGCCAAACCATTACAGAAGGGGAAAGACCATATACAAATCAGGCTTGACCCCACCCCAGAAGGGGCAGTCCAAACCGAACTGCTAAATCACATCCCTTCTGCACGAGACCACAAACAGAGGGGACATGGCCTAGGAGTTTGGGCTGGGCTGCTACCAATGGTCACAGTACCTGACTAATTTGCATATGGTTGACCCCTTTTGCAATGGCGCAGATGGGCTAAAGAATTATGTTGTGGAAGGTTGCTCAGAGCACTGCCAACGGTTCAGATTTATTCAAAACCTTCCACCTATCCCTTTTTTGGTTGTAGTTTGCCTCCCTATTTAAGAGAGGGTATGCTCAGATGTGGGTCCCTGTAGTGATAAACAGTACCCGCACCTCCCTGGGATCCAGCCCTTTGTGCAAAGTAAATCACTCCTAATTACCTTCCCACACAAATAAGGTTTAAGAAGCACGATGAACTCAGTCTGGAAAAAAGCCAATCACACAGAATATGATGCTTGCATTTATTATCTACAATGACTAATGAAAACTAAGCAGCAATTTATAATAATGTGGAAATAGAGAGTGCAAGCTATATAATGCCAATTATCAATCACAGATGAATATGCAATTATTTGGTCTTACGCTCCTAATGAAATGTAGATGAAGATACGATCTGATCACATCCAGGACCCTCGCCGCTATCTGGTGCCCGGCACTCCTCAGCAGAGGAGGGGAGGACTGGCCAAGCCCCCACAGTCCTACACCAGAGCAGGGATGTGATGTTAGGAGCCTCGGCCCTGATAGCGCACAGCTGGTCGTCCAGGCACTGTCCTTGATACGCACGTCTTTCCAACAGTCCAGGATGAGTCCCCCCTCCCTGGTCCAAGTATAGTTCTCTTATTAGGAGCTGCACGTCAATCATCATGACGTGTCAGCTCTTCGAGAAGCTTCTAGGCTCTTCCCTCCTGGCAGTAAACATGTTTTTTGCTTGGAAAGTTACAAGACTGGAAACAGCCAGTCTTGGCTCCCAGGCTTCGGGCACTGTTTCTTTGCATTCTTGTCTTATCAGTGCACCTGACTTGCAGAGCGAAGACGGGCAAAGCAATGCCTGGCTCCCACGAACTGCATGGAGCCTCTTGCTAAAGCACGATGTTTTATGTCTTCAAAAAAGGCCTTTGCAATTAACCCCTTGCAAGCATGCAGGCTCACCCAGTTTGAGAGTCCTGGTTGATGTCAGCATTTTCCTCCACGCTTCGAATAGGCTCTAATACACACAAGATAGCTCAGTGGGTTAGTGCAAATGCAGGTTACTGCAAGCGCCTAGCAGCTTATCACTACATTCCACCCCTTTCGAAGTGAGGCCTGAAAATGCTGACTCAGTTCCATGATCTGGAAGCATGCACAGTGTGCTGTAGGCCAATTAAGCGTTTCTCTAGCGCAGACATTCTAGTATAAAGGAAAGACATTCTGCGCAAGAGTCCAATGAAGACGATAAGTATGAATATTAGGGAAATCAGCAACCACAGCAATGGGTGCAGTATTATATTAAGCAGTTTAGTGGAGGAGGGAGACCATCCAGTGAATATATCCCACCAGTGGTGAGTAGTAACAGATTGCAGATGGTCAGCAGTTTTGATTAATTGGTTTCTGTCTATTATTAGCTTGTACTCTGCAGAAATAACTGAGGTAGCTAGCGTCTGGAAATCTTTCCAAGCAGTTTGAGCAAATTGTCTAATAGCTTGAAGCCGGGCAGTAATCACTCCATAGGATAGAGTCCAGTTAAGCAAATGCGTGAGCTCAGCATGCAGAGTAGTGTGAGACCACTGGGTTAGAGAATATAGGGTATGAGTAACAATGTCTAGGATAGTCACAACTTGATCTACACAAAATACTTGAGGATTCCCTAATAACCTATAATTGTTAATAAGCAAGGAATGATTAGTAACTACGCAAGCTGTATGCTGATCTATCTGAAAGATGTCAGTCCCATTTATGTGGTATTGCATCCAGGTGCACTCCCCTGCTACGGGATGTATACATGGGTCCGGAACCCTCCCAGTTAGGGGACACACCCACCCCTGATCCCAGGGCATGCAGGTGTGACTGTGGATGGTGTAGTTTTGGCTGTCTAACCATTCCCCTCGTATTTGCGGAACCCACCAGGAACCATTGATTTTCATAGGCAGTACTATAAAAGGGCACCATATTTCTAGAGCATAAGCGGTCCTACTCACTTGCATTAACGCATGGCAGGTGTTATTCATGCAATCAAAAGCAAGCGGCTTAATCCATATGTCTGCTGGTAACTGTAGCTCTGTGTGCCAGTGGGTTGAAGATAGTCGCCCCCATTCGGAGCGGAAAGCTAACACCTGCTGATTTAGCAAAGTTTGCCATAAAATACATCGTGTGTCTTTAGCAGTTTTGTTGACCTGTCCTATGGCAGAGAAAATGTCTTCATAGCTGAAATTCTGCCACTTCCAATGGTTGCCAATACTTGTAGCAGTGTTGCGCAGGGTAGGACTTATCAATGGGCCCCACTGAGCCAGAAGTTTTATAGCGCCGCTGGCATCAGAACCCATAGTGGCTAACTTGTTGCGCACAGTTTCTATGTCAAAAGCATTTAAAGCCCCCGTTCCCACTCCCGCTGCACCCGCAATCAAGGAATCTAAACCCCTAGCTACGCGCAATTTGGTGATGGGCCATAGAAATTGACTCCATTTATAGCAGCTTGGTAGTACTAAGGAGACATTGCCCCGTGACAAGTCTATGTCTAAGTGTACCTCTGAAATAATGGAAGCGTGCATCACATGTCTGCAATTTAAATGTTGTCTTACTATTGGAAAATCTAGCAGTTTTACCAACTCCTCTTTGTGAGATTTGAAAAACACCATCCTCCAAGTGGGATGCCTACCAAGTACAATATTGGTTTTTGATACAAACACCATACTACCATCTGGTATAGGCTGTTTCAACGTACAATTATATGAAGAACATGTGGCTAAGTTATAGTCCAGAAAATCTTGGCGAGTACACTCGTTGCAGTTCTTGGGACAAAAGAAACATGAAACATCAAACAAATTATTTGATCCATTCACTGAAACTTTTGGACCTAAAATCTCGTAGGCGCCAGTCATATGAGTTAGTGATAAAAGGTGTCCAACAATGTGCCAATCTAGAACTCTTGCAGTTCCATGTGGATACTCATTTGTAACACTTTTCTCACAGGTTACGGTGCGGTTGTAGTTATCACGCAGGACTGGAGCATCAGGTGTAGTGCATGCGATTCTCAGAGTCCATGTAGTGTCTTGCAATAACCCACTCTTTACAGAGAAAGCGTTGGTTTGGCAGGCCAGGAGCACCCACAGCAAGGCAAGTCCCATCCCCTTCATACTGCTCTACGTTCGTGGTGTGAGCCTAGTAGCGGGAATATAAACAGGCACATCAGAATTATGCAAAAGTACAACATAAGTACTTCCAACACCTTGACTTAACACTTCCCCAGCCTCAGGCTTTTTGTTAGGATGGTGCACCCACACCTTTTTTCCTGTGCTACCGAAGCCTCCTTCCCCCCTCAATGTAGTGTCTGGAGATTGCTTGCTTTCTACTACTAGGGGGACAACTGCTTGTTCACAAATCAATTGTGCAATTCGGTCATATTTGGTTAATGGTACTGCAGATGCACCAGCATTATGTAAAAGTACCGAAACAGTCCCTCTATAATCAGGATCAATCACACCTCCTAATATGTCAATGCCTTGTTTTGCCAGGCTGGATCGTGCAGCAATGCGTCCATAAGTGCCAGCCGGCAATTTGATGCCAATACCCAGCGAGATGGATTTGGTTTGCCCCGCCGGTATAACACCATCTTCACAGGTAGATAGATCAAGTCCAATGCTGCCTGCAGTGGCTTGTACAGGCAGCTTAGCTTCTTTGTCAGTTTTCCACACAACAAGAGTCTTTGTAGATTCCACTTTCTCACTTGTCAGTCTCACAAAGGGTGTCTGGCGATTTCCCAGTGGACGATTGTTCAGTTCAAACAGTGCATCTGCCAGATGTTTGGACCACCCCTTGAGAGTGTGAGTCTTAGTCAGCTTTTTTATTTGTTGCTTGAGCAGCCCATTGCTACGTTCCACCAAAGCAGAGGATTCTGGGTATCGGCTGATGTGCAGTGTCCACTTTATGCCTTGCTCTAGTGCCCAGTCTTGCACATTGTGTCCAGCAAAATGGCTGCCTTGGTCTGATTGGATTTCATCCGGGATGCCATAGTGTCTGATGAGGTATTCCATGCCTTGCAAGGTAGCCCTTTGATCTGCATGGGCGGCTGGATAAGCTAATAACAGTCCAGAGTATGTGTCTACCATGGTCAACACATAATGCTTTCCATTCTCGGGCGGTAAAGGGCCAATGTAGTCAACTTGCCATACGCTAGCAGCTCTTTCACCTCTTCTCAAAGGGCCTTGTGGCTTCCTCTCCAGAGGGTAGTGCTTCACTTCACTGCACACGGAACATTGGGAGGCAGCTTGTCTGGCTTGATCCATGGTAATGGGCAATTGTCTCTTTTTTGCCCATTGATAAGTTCCTGTTTGCCCTAGATGCCCTGAGGTTTGGTGTGCCCAATCCGCCATCCCTTGCAGCACCTCAGCTTCTTGCGGTGTTGTCACTGGGCGAATCTTTGCCATTTGATCCACTTCATTGTTGAACAGGGCAGCCAGTGAGGTGTCAGGGGGCATGTGTGCATCGACATGCCCAATGCAGATTTTGCACCTCTCACCTTTGCACCACATCTCTTCCCAGATGTCTGGCCCTCCCCAGATCGGCGTGTTCTTGATTTGCCAACCATCTCTTCTCCATGCCGGTGCCCAATGTGTCAGGCCTTGATATGTGGCCCAACTGTCTGTGTATATGTATGCAGTCTCTGTTTCCTTCACCTGTTCAATCACGGAGGCCACTGCTTGCAGTTCAGCATACTGACTTGATCATCCCACACCTTCCCTCATTAGCAGTGTTTCTCGATGGGGCTGGAATGCGACAGCTTGCCAGTGTCTTTGCCCTTTATCATACTTTGCCGTGCCGTCCGTGAACCATGCAGACTTTTGTTCTTCTTCTGTCAATGTATCATAGGCTGGTGCGACTTTGAAGGGAGATTCTGGCAACGCCACATGGGTGTTTGGTTCAGGCATCGCATCCAGATCTACTGCCTCCAGCATTTGTTCTTGCAGTCTGGAAACCCCTGTGCGGCCAGCTTTCGCACGTTGCTGTAAATACCATTTCCATTTGACATGAGTGGCGTCTTGTGCTCTGCCACTTTTCCCATTTGCAGCAGTGTCACGCACCCAGCCCATGATTGGAATTTCTGTGCAAATTGTCACTGGTTGCTCGCCTGTGATTCTTTCAGTTTCAACTAGAGCCCAGTACACTGCAGCAACTTGTTTCTCAAGAGGAGTGTATCTTGTCATAGGATCTGTGAGTTTCCTTGACCAGAACCCCTGTGGCACTCTTTTATGTCCTTGCTTTTGCCACAAGCTCCACACAGCCACGTCATTGTAGACAAGAATTTCCAATTCAAAAGGATCAGTTTTTGTCAGGGGCCCCAGCGTGATGTAATTTTGCAATGCATCTTTAGCCTGTTGGAAGGAAGTCTGTTGCTCTAGGCCCCATGTAAAGTCATGTTTCTTTCTGGTGACTTTGTAAATGGGTTTCAGTATCAGGCTTAAATGAGGTATGTGATTTCTCCAAAACCCCATTAACCCAATGAATCTTTGTGCCTCTTTTTTATCTGCTGGTGGAGCCATCTGCTGAACCATATCAATTACCGGGTCGGGAATTTTCTTAACTGACCCAGACCAGATTGCACCTAGAAATTTCACCTCTTGAGCAGGCCCCTGTACCTTTTTGGGATTTATGGCCCACCCCCGATTTTGCATGTGTGTGATCAACTTTTCAGCAGCATTTTCTACATGTTCTTTCTCAACACTGGTCAGCATGATGTCATCAATGTAATGAGCAATAAATACATCATCCAATTGCATCATCTTTAAGTCCCTGGCAATCAATCCATGACACAGAGTGGGACTATGCACATACCCCTGGGGCAATTTAGTAAAGGTAAACTGTCTGTCTCCCCAAGTGATAGCAAATTGGTCTTGTGATTCAGTGTCAATATCAATGGAGAAAAATGCATTGGCCAGGTCAAGGACCACATGCCATTCACCCACTTCTCTTGTAAGGTTTTCAATCAGAGTAATGATGTCTGGCACCGCCGTAGCTAAGGGCGGCACCTTCTTGTTCAAAATGCGGTAATCAATTGTCAGACGCCATGCCCCATCCGGGCGGCGGACAGGCCAGATCGGCGAGTTGAATGGACTGACTGCCGGCCTCATTATGCCAGCTTTCACCAATGACTCAATAGTTTCACCAATCTCTTTATGTCCTCCTGGCAACCGGTACTGTTTCACACACACTGGGTCAGCAGGAGGAGGTAAATGCAAGGGGGACCATTTGGCATGCCCAACCACAACAGGGTTAACAACTCTCACATGGATTTTCCGATTGCCAAAAACAAATTCGCCTAAATCTGTAGTCACACTTTTGCCCAACAACACATCCATGCCAAGGATGTACTCTGGTATATCTGCAATCAAAACATTTGCTGTGAAAGGCAATCCCTCACCAATTGACATTTTTACATTAAAGGCTTTTGCAACAGTTTCTGCTCCCCCATAACCATTGACCAAAACTTTGGGACCAGACAATTTACTGGGATTGCCATTCAGAATGGTTACCTCAGCTCCTGTGTCTAATAGAGCCAAAACATGTTTTACTTTCTCATCCAAGTACAAGGTAAGTGGCACAAAAGGGCGTCTGTCTCTGGGGCTAGTTCTCTTTATTAACCGTACCTCAAAGACAGAGCCAGCCCTTCAATCAAAAATGGGGTCTGGGACCTCCCACTTGTTCTTTGCCAAATCAGGGTAACCCTTTGCTCGCACTTTGGGCTTTAACACCTCCTCTTCAGAGGGTGCAGAGGGCTTAGTTTTTTCCCGTCCCTGTCTTTTAATTTTTTTCCATTTCTCAAGCAGCTCAGATGTGGGTTTACCATCTATCTCATCTCTTGGAATTCCTGCCTTTAGCAGGTCCACCCACATTTGTTTGCGTGTGATCTCAACAGTATCAGCTTTCTCTTTATACTTTACATTTTTACCACGCTTTTTTTCTGAATCATTGTTTGCAGCCACTAGACGTGCTGCTTTGCGTACATCCAGCCCTTCTAGTTGCCCTAACAGAAGTGCCACTTCACCAATGGCTTTGCCCTGCGCTGGACCCAGCAATGAAAGCAATGCGCCCTTCATGTGACTCGGTGCATTTCTTAACAAACGTGCGCGCATGCCAGCTGTAAACAACTCCATGTCAGGCCCTGCAAAATTTGCACTGTACAGTGCACACTGCAAACCCATCTCTCTAAGCTGGTTTGTTGCTTCAGTTAGTGACTGCCAACAGCCCCAACTCTCTTCCATATCCATTGGACTCCCATACAGATTCATTAGGGCAGTCTGAAGCCAATTAAACAAGGAATGAGAACCTTGCTGTCCGAGCGCACCGCGCACTATCTGTCCCAACATCACATTAGTAGTGAGTGAACCCATCTTTAACAGTTCCTCTGGGGTTAAGAAGATACTATCGGCACCCGTGTCCCAGATGCGAAGGAACCAAGTCAAAAGTGCTTCACCTAGCTTCTGTCTAAATAACTTAGCAATCTCTAAAAGCTCTGTCTGTGTATAATCACGGACAATCCTTGTATTTTGAATATTTGCACCGCCAGCTTGGCCCTTTGATTTGTTAGTGATTAATGGCCGTGCTGGATAAACACATTTCTCTGGAACACATTCCAGCTCTTCTCCATCAGACCAATTTAATTCAGCAAGTCTAATCTCAACAGACTCATTCCAGTCATGTGCTTGCTCAGTTTCACTATCACTGACTTCACCCGACCATAAATTTGGGTCCCAGTTATCTTTCCTAATTAGCGCGCGAATCCTTATCTTTGATGGATTGCCCCGCTGCTGTCTGCGCTTGTGCGTGGCTACACGCACAGCTAAAGAGGCACACCTGTCCTCCATCTGATCAGCCCGTTTAACGGACGATTCAAGGGTCTCTCTCATAATAATTTGTTGCTCTTGGAGCAGGGATATCTCGTCTGTTAATTTACTAATTTTAGCATCTTTAAGCAATTCATTCTCATGCACCTTTCTGAGCGCCTGCAGGAATAACCAGCCTATATTTCCTGCTGCCTTGAGCTCCTTTCTGCATTTCTCAAGCGGTAAACTCTCCAAGCACTTACTAATTACCGCCGGGGAAACATCATTTTCAAGCATGTCCCATGCCATCGGTGCCGAGTACCGATGCAAAATATCTGCCACACCCGACCAAGCATTTGATGCCGGCCATCCTGGAATGTGACAGAGTGCACTATCTTCCCCATTGCATTCATCTTTTGTATTTCTTTTCCAGAAGGGCATCGTGCTCGAAAACCCTGACTCACAGCGCCAAATGTAGTGATAAACAGTACCCGCACCTCCCTGGGATCCAGCCCTTTGTGCAAAGTAAATCACTCCTAATTACCTTCCCACACAAATAAGGTTTAAGAAGCACGATGAACTCAGTCTGGAAAAAAGCCAATCACACAGAATATGATGCTTGCATTTATTATCTACAATGACTAATGAAAACTAAGCAGCAATTTATAATAATGTGGAAATAGAGAGTGCAAGCTATATAATGCCAATTATCAATCACAGATGAATATGCAATTATTTGGTCTTACGCTCCTAATGAAATGTAGATGAAGATACGATCTGATCACATCCAGGACCCTCGCCGCTATCTGGTGCCCGGCACTCCTCAGCAGAGGAGGGGAGGACTGGCCAAGCCCCCACAGTCCTACACCAGAGCAGGGATGTGATGTTAGGAGCCTCGGCCCTGATAGCGCACAGCTGGTCGTCCAGGCACTGTCCTTGATACGCACGTCTTTCCAACAGTCCAGGATGAGTCCCCCCTCCCTGGTCCAAGTATAGTTCTCTTATTAGGAGCTGCACGTCAATCATCATGACGTGTCAGCTCTTCGAGAAGCTTCTAGGCTCTTCCCTCCTGGCAGTAAACATGTTTTTTGCTTGGAAAGTTACAAGACTGGAAACAGCCAGTCTTGGCTCCCAGGCTTCGGGCACTGTTTCTTTGCATTCTTGTCTTATCAGTGCACCTGACTTGCAGAGCGAAGACGGGCAAAGCAATGCCTGGCTCCCACGAACTGCATGGAGCCTCTTGCTAAAGCACGATGTTTTATGTCTTCAAAAAAGGCCTTTGCAATTAACCCCTTGCAAGCATGCAGGCTCACCCAGTTTGAGAGTCCTGGTTGATGTCAGCATTTTCCTCCACGCTTCGAATAGGCTCTAATACACACAAGATAGCTCAGTGGGTTAGTGCAAATGCAGGTTACTGCAAGCGCCTAGCAGCTTATCACTACAGTCCCTTGCTCACTGTGCCATAGGGGACCATGCTGCACCACACTGAAAAGGTCCATCAAGGCCGAAACATGTCTGGGGTGGTTGTGTTGCTGCGCAAAGGCGACCCTGCCTAGCAGTTCGGGCTGGCCTGCTGCCACTTGTGGCAGTACCTTACTGATTTACATGTGGCTGGACCCTTTTTGCAATGGGTGGAGGAAGACCGTGTTTGGAAATGTGATGGTGCGCTCTCCTAAACAACTATACAAGATTAACACTCTTGGATCCTGCGTTTAAGTATAAGATCTGGTTAACCTTTAACCTGCAGCATCAATTGACTGGCTGCCGTAGCACCATAAAGCAACCGATTTGGAAAAACAATTGAACAATTACCAGACTGAAGATGCACAAAAGTTTCACAGTATATATTAAACTTTTTATTACATTTTTTTCAAATTATAATTGATTGTGCCTTTGGTACAAACTGTTAGTTGATTAACATCTTGTTTTCGTTTCGAAATGATAAACGCCTGTATGCTATCAACAGAATCTAAATCACGTAATAACATTAACTCCGTAGAGAACGTTCTAATGTTATGCCCATAAAACTTTATCCAGTTAAATTAAATCCCGTCTCAACATAAAAATCTAAATTGAACAGAAAATATAAAAGGTTGGTAAATATTCACAAACCACGATATATGTGCAAGAAATAGACACAAAAATCCTTTTGATTCCTTTGGATCCTACATTCATCACACAAATAAATGTATAAGAATGATACACATTTGCCTACTAATACCTCTTAATCCATAAACCTCCTATGGATTAGAAATCTGAAAGGAGAGGGACGATATGGTACAATCATCAGAGAAAGACAAAGAAAAATATTATAGCCTAAAATCAATTCTAACCAAAATAGTTTTTATCAATTACCAATATTAAATTTCAAAGAAATATGTACATGGGTAGGCTATCAAAACTCATTTTTAGGCGATTAAGTACCCTAAAAAGTGAATCAAACCCACGCTGCCACGTTATCATTCTTCTAGATTTATTTGTCTGATAAATGTAGGATCTGAAGCAATCAAAGGGATTTGTGTTTCAATTTCTTGAACAGATATTGTGGTTTGTGAATATATACCAAAATATTGCCCCAAAAAAGTTCCCCCGCCCGAATCCTAGGTAATAATCTTGACTGGGTGGCTTCCAGAAATATATATCTTAATTCCTGGAATAGTGTCCCCTGCATGTGGTCTGACCATTTCTTAGTTATCTTTGGAGTCCAACTCCATGGCAAACACCTCCCAAGGCCCAAGGTCCTTAAGCATATTGAAGAGAATCGACTCTGTTCAGCTCCGCAATTGTCTAGGCAGATTAATGGCTGACACTTCAGATTCTGACTCCCCCATCCAGTTGACTGCCTCTTACAACAACTACTTGAGTAGTTTCCTGGAGGAGTGTGCACCTTTGAAATCTATTGTTATTAAGAATGACTCCAATTCCCATTCCTGGTATTCCACTCTTCTAGCTGATCAGAATCAGGAAAAGCGACGTGCCGAAAGGGCATGGTTAAAAGACAATACAGAGAAAAATCGTCAGGCTTGTAAAAAGTTAGAAAAGTCTCATAGACAAAAAGTAACAGATGCTAAAAAAGTCTTCTTGAACAGCCACATTGAAAAAGCTGATAAATGTACCAAGAAACTGTTCTCTAATTTTAAACATTTAGAAAAGCCTCACTTGCAATCTGAATTACCATTTTACATGGATAAGGACTGCGCGAAAATCCAGCAGGCTTTCTTAGATAAGATCAATGCTGCCAGGGCTACAATTTCAGAAGATTCTTCTAGACATGCTTCCCCCACTGACTCCTGCAACCCTAGCCACTACGGAGGTTTCGCAGCCCGGCTTACTTTTCAATTTCAACCCAATCTTTGTCATTTTAGATGGAGGTCATCTTGCAAAAAATGCACCCCAGCTCCTGCCCAAATGATGTAATCTCGTTGAAGTTCATTCTGAACAACTTGAAAATGTTTGCTCCTTTCTGTACACGTTTTACAAATGCCACTTTCAGTCCCAATATTGTGTCAGACACAATATAAAATGTTGTAGTGACACCTCTGTTAAAACAATCATGTCTTGACCTTTCCAATGCCAGCAATCTGAGACCAATCACTAACGTTCCTTTCCTGCTGAAAATTGTTGATAAAGTGGCCACTAGCCAATTTCAAAGCCACCTTGACTTTTCTAACATCTTATAGCCAAGCCAGTCTGGCTTCCGCTCAAATTTAACACAGAAAGCGCTTTGATTGACCTTCAGACACAAATGCTAGACGTAGTCGACAGATGTTAATTCGGTCCTCTCATGCTTTTGGATTTATCATCGACATTCGACTTGGTGGACCACGAAAGATTACTGTCAACCTTGTCAGCTACTGGTGCATGCTCAAGAGAAGCTATGGAATGGCGTAGCTCTTTTCTTGGTAATTGTGTGTCAAGGGTAGCCTGTGATCATGCATCCATCCCCCAAATGGGCATTACTTGCAGTGTTCCTCAGGGGGCCTGCTTGTCACAAGCCCCTTTTAATGTTAACATTCGACCTCTATGTAACCTGTTTGATGAGTCAGGTGTTTTATTCACAAATTATGCTGATGACACTCAGCCCATGATCGAACTCGCAGGTGAACATATCGTTGACGCTGAGAAGATACAGATGTATACAACTTATTGAAGTGTTGGATGATGGCAAATCAGTTATGCGTGAATAGTTCTAAAACAGAACTCATAATCTTTGGTTCGTTTCACTAACTTTATCATTGAGTGGTATGCTTTTCCCGTTCAAAAAAAGGTAGAGACCCTTGGAGTGATCTTTGATGCATGCATCCCAGGGAGCTGATTCGCAGGGGGACAGCATTGGCAAAACATCTCAGTACAATCTGAGGTTACTGAGGCTTGTGAAACCCTATGTGTCTTCCAAAAATTGTTAGACCCTTCTAAGAGAGATTATTATCCCTGAATCGATTATTGTAACGCTCTGCTTAGTGGGGCTTGCAAACTTGCCTTACATAAACTGCAAGTTCTTCAAACCGATGCAATACGGATTGTCAAAAAACGTCTTTAAAAGAGATCACATTTTGGACCATAGGAGAGCCCTCCATTGGCTATCTATTCCATCCAGAATTTAGTGTAAGCTAAATGTCATGGTCCACAAATGTCTATTTGGCGCTGCTCATCCTAATCTCAACCTGAGTCTTATCCAGCAACAAGAGACCAGATCGACTTGGTCTTCTAATAGCTTCAGATTAACCTATCCTAGATACAAAGGATCAAGAGGTAGGGGCTGCTCTTTTCAAGTGCATGCCTCTACAGCCAGGAATTCTGTCCCTGTGGAACTTTGTGTGGAAAAGAGCCTTTCGGTGTTCCGGAAGAGACTGAAGACTCTTTTGTTCACTTGATTCCTTGGTCTGTTTTGACCCCCTACCACTCGGACATCTTCTTCCTTTGTACTTGTCCCGCCATTTATGTTGTCTAAATGTCTTTTTGCATGCTTTGACGCCTGTGGGCTTAGGCACGCTACACATTTAAATAGAAATAGAAATACCAACTTTGCATTTTCTGTTCAATTTTTATGTTGAGAAAAGGGATTTAACTTAACTGGATAAAGCCTCACAGGCGAAACATTAGCACATGCTCAAAGGAGTTTTTGTTGGTACGTGATTTTGATTCTGTTGATAGCATACATATGTTTATCATTTGGAAAGTAAAACAAGATATTAATCAAATAATAGTTTGTACCACAGGTGCAAACAATTATAATTTGAACAAAATGTAATACCATTTTTAATATATATATACTGTTAAACTATTGCACATCTTCAGTTTGCTAATTGTTAAATCCCTTTGCACTGGCGCAGGTGGGCTAAAGAACAGTGGTGTGCAAGGTTGCCCAGAGCACTGCCAGTGGTTCAGATTTATTCATTATCTTCCAACCATACATTTTTTGGTTGTAATTGTTTAATGAAATACATTAAGGGCCAGGATCAGTCTGATATGCAAATGTTTTTTCTCCCCTTGTATGGCACAGAAAGCTAAAACACGATTGAGGTCTGTATGTGTTATCTCCTTAATAAGGTCATTCATTATGAATAGAGTTGACATCTTTGGATACAATTGCCATTTGCCAGAAATTAAACCGTTATGCTAAAACATTGGAACTTGTGGGAGACTCACTTTTTGTGGACTTCAAATGTTTTCTTAACCAGGTAAATGTTGATTATTTAAACAGGTTCGCAAAGCTGAATGGGGGCCTGCTTTGGGTACTAGGCTTGAAATCGAGTGGTTTAATTTTAAAATCCATGAATGTACAAAAACATGTTGTTTGAAATAGATTGGAGCAGTACTTTTGGATAAAATGAGCTCCTACATGCTCCATAAGCAATAGTCTTTTATTCCGAGATCGCGGGGTGCTTTACCCAAATATTTGCTACACTTTCCTGCAAGTAAAGAAAGAAATATTGATCTCAGATTTAGATTCAATCTGGTCCCCTGCATTAGAAGTTCTGGGACCAGGCTGAGCATTGGTAGGCATGGCAGGTTTTGCAGACTTTGCAAGGATGCCACAGGCCACTAAAGCCATGAAACATCCTTTGATGTCATGTCCAGCTTTGAATGAACTTAGAATTCTGCATTTTCTCAAATGTGTCTGCACGCCATTAAATGATGCACCTGTGACAATGTGGCAAAGATTGACGCGAGGACAGCAAATCTCAATGAAACGTTGGCCTTATAGTGGAATTTAATACTGAATGACATTCTTTTGTATATGCATTTTTTTTAGTGATTCTGTTTTTACAGAAACCTTTTTTACTTATTAAGTGGACGTAGGTGTGGTATGTATATGTTTTGTATTGTTTTGTGAAAAGTTCAATTTTAAAACATATCACAATAAAAAATAATATGAAATGTCTTTCTTTATTCAATTGTTTGAGGAATTTTGATCTCGCGCAAGTCAACAAATCCTAACAGATACAAATTGTAATGACATTTTCAACTGCTAGGTTCCTTCTCTGTACTTGCAGGAAAACAATGAACTCCCACCCACTAATGCTTTCATTCTAATGTGGACCTATTGACCTACTGACATTGAGAAAACTAAGACTCATCTATTTAATCTGTCTTGATTTTTCCTACCTAGCCTCTACCTGGCATGAAGGCTTACATCTTCAATATCGGCAAGATACCTCCAGGGGAAAGTTAGTGCTTTGTTAAACCCTGGATGCATGCATGCATGCATGCTTACATTCATACAACTAAGCTGTTCCCTACGGCAAAAGTAGCTGACTTTTGGCAGGGAGAAAGGGAGTGAATAAATCAGGGTGTTACAATGAAACTGCATATTTCAATCCAAAGGGCCTCCCAAGTAATCCGCACTTTAAATACGCAGTATGGTGCAATCGTGGAAGCTTCCCAAGCAACATCTATTGGCGAGAAAATAAGGCAGTCGAAGGTTATTCCAGAGGGGAATTCCAGGGCAGTATTTCGCGACCTGCCTGTTTGTAACTAATAATTAATGATTTAGATCCCCAGCCTCTGCAGGGGACCTCCGGACACCATTATCTGCTGAGCGAATATTGACTGTTCAGTGACCCACCATCAACTCTGTGGGGAAAGGGGATGTCTGGACAATGACTAGCTAACCACCATCTCACATAATATTGAACTATTCAGGGCCCGATTGATGGAAAAGTGCGCATAGACCCCGCAAAGCCTCTGCATCGAGAATAACTCTGCACAAGCCTGTGCACATACATTTTTCTGCACGGTTGTTATTCATGCAATTGTCCCCGCAAAGTAAGCCTATACGTAAGTCTCAGCCAAAACAACACGCACCCTGCAGAGCAGACACAGCCACTAATACCTACCTGTGCGTGGTCCTCGGGTGAAAACTCATGCACCCCTGTAATCCTGCGTGGGGTCCCCTGCAACCAAGCTAGCACCCCAGTGACACTGCGTAGTGTCTCTCGAAGCTATTCCCTGCACCTCATTAACATGCCTAACATGTACCATAAAAGTTAACATTTCACCGTAAATATGCGTGCAAATACCCGTCAACTGTTCCTGCACCCTGCTACACTGCTTATGCTCACCCCTAACTTCTATCGGAACCCCAACTGTGTGCACGCCCCCCTAAATCCAACATACGATTTTACCTCTGTGCAGTGACTCCTATGCGCAAGTGTCTGTACACCTGCTTACGGGTGGTGGTTACATCGAGAGCTTTAATGGTAATTTCCCCGAAGTGATGTTGCGTGGTTAGATCCAATAATACGATTTTTCCTGCACAGTTGTGGGCGTCCGATCGCCTCACGTGGGCCGTCCCTCAGCACGCCCATATTTTCCCTTGTTCTTCCCCATTTTGCGAGTCCCCCCCAACTCTGATCCATGCACAGGCCACACCCACACTATGCGAGGTGTCTCACGCAAGGTACGCGCTGCTCGCAGAGGTGTGCCGAGCCTGAAAGTCCTGCGCAGTCGATTGCATGAATTGACAAACGGTTTTGTGCGCGATCTGGCACATGAACTCCCTATTTACCGTGCATTGAATTCCATGAATTAGGCCCACTGTGTCCTTGCATCCCCTGAGCTGACACAGGGAAGTAGGCCTCCTGCTAGGATCTCGTGCACAGAGATGATTGAGGGTTAGTAAACAGACGTGTTTACCAGATGCAGTTTACGTCACATGGGCTATGACTACTGGTGTGATTCTTGTTTCACAAACGTGTTTCTTTTACTGACTTTTGTGTCTTTTGTTTAATTATTAAAATATCACCTTAAAAGATTTGTAATAAACAAGATAAATGAAATTAAAATGATTCAAAAGCATACTATATCATTGTATTCATAAGGAAAACTACTGTTATAAATTGTGAGAGGAATAGGGGGCTACCATATAGATGCAGGAATTGAATGATAACAAGCCATGGTGTATTACTGCAGCAGACATACAGGAAAGACATCTGGTGAGCAACACTGTCAGCCAGACTTACCTTCCACAGCATGTGACCATGGAGGGCCTACATTTTGAGGTGGAGTTTAGAGCTGTGAGGTTGGCTAAGAGGAAAGTGGGTGGTAGCATGTGCTAAATGAAGATGGTGGCCCCAATTCATGGAAAAGTGCGCATTTTACCCACAATAGCCATGCACAGAGAATGACGCCTGCGCGACCCTGCACGCAGAATAAAAAATGTGCACCCCACATATTCATGGAATTTACTGCGCAAAGTAAACATATTGAAAGTCGTGCCCAAACTGCCCCCGACACACCCCCACACAAAGCATAAAAAGCCAGATCAGCTAGCTTTGAGTGCTGCCCCTGGCATGAATACACACACCCTTCAAACAGTGTGTGAGGTCTCCCGCAAGCAGGCCTGCATCTTGGGGACACTGTGCAGGGTCCCCCGTAACTGTTGCCAGCACCTCGCCAAAATGTGCATGATATTTCGTACCTCGGGTTAAACTCAGAAAATCTGCATGCGAATCTCATAAAACATTCCTACAATCCGCTACAATGCGGAGTTAGATCGGAACCCCGGTTGCATACACGTACCTCTAAATCCGACATGCTAACCCATGCAAACCCACCTTCTCGCTGCACATCATATGCATAAGTGTCCTTACGCCTTCCTTCGAGTGGCGTAGTGATCGAGGGATATGCGTGGCAGATTCTATGAAGAGAGGCTGTGTGGGTGGTTCCATGTATACATGCCTTTTGTCGCAAATGTGGACGTGCGAGGGAAAGCCCACAGGCCGTCCCTCGTAACGCCCACTTTTTTGCATGTTCTTCCCCATTTTCTGTGTTCCACCCCTTTCCCAGCCCTCTGCGCAAGCCACACACATGCTCTGCATGGTGTCTTACTGAAGGAGTTGGATGGCTCGCACTGACGTTCCGGGCTTGCGTAAACTGAACGCAAGTCCCAAGAAAGTCCCTCACAGTCGGTTCCATGAATCAACAAACACGAATTTGCACACAGTTTTGACCGCATGTCCCCTATTTCCCACGCAAATATTTCCATGACTCAGGGCCTTTATGTGTGTGTATATATATATAGTTGTTATGTAAAGTTAAGGAAAATGATGAAAAACAGAGAAAATAAAGTCAGGGAAAAGGGCAAGAGGAAGTAAGGGGAAGAGTGGGGAGGGAAGGGACAAAGAAGGGGAATTGAGCGAAGCACCCCCTCTTCAAGAAAAAACAAAAGAAAAAAAGGCAATTTTGCTGTTTTTTAGAGGCTGTCTGAAAAAAACACTTAGCAGACCAGACATGCAAACATTCTTCACTAAAACAAGCAGATTTATTTTAGAAAATCATCAATTTAGAATGGAAATTAAATGATTGTTAGGAAAATCAACTTTCTCTTAAAAATACAAATCAATTAGCAATTCACTAATCTCAGTCTTCTGTAAAAACTTCCCATTTGGCCTCATAGTGGAAAAGCAGGGTTGTCCAGTGGATTTGCTATTTACTAATTTTCAAGGCAAAACAAATCGTCGAACCATAATCATGACCATCAAGTCTCATCACTTGCAGCTACAGAATGAAAGTTGCAGTAGTATATGTTGATCTGTCCTGCTCAGTCCCTCTCGTTCCACATTTTGCATTCGATGGCACACCTCTCTGTGCTTTCCTTTCAACTTGGAAAACTAGTTGGACGACTTGAAAGCTATTTGCATACTTTACCCTATAATCACAGGCTTGCATGGCTTTTACGCTTAAAAATATTTCATTCTGCACAGTCGTACTGGAATAGTTTTTAGAGTGGATTTGATGGCCGTAGTTGAACCTCTTCAAAATAATTGAGACTGTCAACAACATGTAATAGCGCTCTGGAAAACCCCCAGTTTAGCAGAAATGGTAGGTCGGGAAATCCCAGACTCAATAACGGAAATAATTAAAGAAAATGACAAAACCTGCTTTATTAACAATGCACTTAAAGCAGGGACAGCATACAAGCAAGTAGACACTTGGAGCTCTCAACCTTTCAGACCCGGCAATAGGTTATAAACAAAAAAAATACTTCATAACTGTCATCATACTACAACCTTGGTGACAAAAAACTATGGGCTTGAGGGATTGGTTAAGGGAATAGACTATTATGAATGCATACATTGGGCCTCATTACAAGTTTGGTGGTAGCCTTGCTGGTAAAACCGGCAGGCTGCTGTCAAACTTGCAATATTTTCCGGTTCCCGCGAATGGGCAATTACCGGGACATTCTGGCGCCGCCGGACCCGGTAATTGCCCATTCGCCAGCGCCGGAAAAAAGATGTTCCCCATTCCCATTCCGCCCCATAGGGCTGAATGTGAATGAGGAGGTCGGATGCACCGTTTATACCGGTGCCGATGCATCTGACATGCTGTGCTTGCGATGCCTTTCTGCCCGCCAGGTCCGACCTGGCAGGCAGAAAGGCACCCCGTGAGCACAATTCGTACTTTGCCGGTCTGGGAACTATGGTACCGGGAAGCTTACCGGTACTGTATTTACCGGACTGGCAAACTTATAATGAGGCCCATTGTATATGGGTTTGTCTTTTAATTGGTTATTGTTTATCTGATGGCTCCACCGGGGACCACCTCTAAATTGATAATAGAGAATACATGTAATCTTTAAAGTAGTTCATTGGTTAATGATACATATACGGGCGGCATAAGATTGAGAGTTTCTATTGGTTGGCACTTTAATTACCAACTTTGAACAATTGAAAGGCATCAACACATGAGCCAAAATGTAAGTAGAGGGGGAGGACCCAGGAACTGCTTTTCTTTCAATGAAAAAAGAAACTATCCCTTATCCCTAGGCCACGAGCAAGAGTAACGTCTTTGTATTTGACCTTGCTAGATGGCTTGGGTCTGAGACTATGCGGCAGCTGCGTGTCTGTATCTGCCCTAATAAATAGACACTGTTCTTGAATTATGGGTCACGTATGAGAGGACCATGTTCTGAATTATTTCACCCTACATTTATTGAGATTTTAGCTAGTATGAACATAAGTGTTATTCATTTTCCAACAACTGGGGACTGGGACCGTCCGTTCCTGATGAAGTTTTAGCTTATGTTTAGTTGGCACCTGCCATTCAAAGGCTGGTTGTTCTTCAATGAATCTGAGAGAAATATGTCTTGCGCCTTGGGAATTAATATCTTGTGTTTCTTCCTGAACTATCTGTGTACTCCCTAATGTCTCTTTAACCTTGGCAGGTCTGTGCAGCTACTGCCTGCCCCCTGCATTACAGTGAATTCTGCAGGTTTGAGGTCTCATGAGGCCTTTATTAATTTTAATGCGATTGTAGAAAAGATGGCTGCCTTTTACTGTTGTAATTCTATATACATATATATATATCTTTTGTGTTGCATTTCAGTTTATACATTTCATCAGCTATGTTTTTTGTGTCTTTATGATTGCAAGTGAAATTCTTCCTGTCTAAATGCTCATTTGACCTAGTGTCTGTGTTTTTTCATGGTTACTATTTCCATTCCCAACAACAACCAATAGGAGACCAAAGGAGCTAGTTACTGACGTTTAGATCAAACTCCTTCTGTGCAGCTAAGGACAATCTCTAACAAAAGGATCAAAACGTCAACCTCTCTTCCCCTTATTACCAACCTAGGTCACAACGACTTGGCCCATGAACCAAATAGGTACCAAGTCCACACAAATTAGTTGGAACAAAAACATATGTTTCAAATTTATTAGAAATCACTATTAAATCACACAATCATCAAAAAACATACAACTAGGTATCAAAACATGTACAAAACCTAGTATACCTTTAAAACAAGCTTAATACACAATTCTAAACAGAGTACAAAAAGTAGAAACAGTGTAAAAACATTGATTAGAAAAAAGTGTAGTAATGAGTGAAAACAACATATATATACAACACCCTCTATCACCCTGCCTATACAAATCTATATGATATAGGACATCTTTATGAACACCAAACCAATAATGTATACGGTGATACAGTGGTCAGTAGCATCTGAGGTTAACTTGCTTCTAGAATACCACATGAACCTCTGTCTGTGGCCTGAGTGGAATTACTCCCTGTTATTGCTACCCGGGGACATATGTCAACTGAATATGTTATTCTATAGTATTGTTACTTATTAGAATACCTCATTTCAAAGACCCAACATGTTTCGTTCAACATCTAATTATATCAAACAAATCTTTTGTACTTCATCAGGGGGACCATCTGTACGCTTCCTACATCTATTGTGTTGATAGGGTGGATATGAACCTCTCAAACCATAGTAGATGCACAGCCAAGTCAGCAACGACTAACGTTGCCTAACACAAAGTCGGACCTGGGAAAAAGAGAAAGACAGGAAACAACAGTCAGATAACACATGTAACTGTACCTTTATCTACCAAACTAAGGCTTACCGTGTACTACAAGTAAACATAGTATCTTGACCGCGGATACAGGGGAGAGTCACAACAACTTTGTTAGACTACTCAACATCTGAAAACACCAAGAGGAGAGAAAACACAAGAGGGTAGGTTTGTGAGAGTAAAATAGTCATCTTGTCATGTATATTACCATTACATTACATCTATGGCTGAAATGGCTCATATATCTAACTCACAAGCAGTGGTCATATTACGTGCTGCAAGGTCCGCTATGCTACATACTGAAACTAAATAAGTACGAGCGGACCGTTGTTTACCTCAATATTGTTGATGCATGGACTCAACCTTGTGTCCAAAGTTAGATGAATCGGCCATCACACCCCCATATTCATTATGCTGCAGTCGGCATCTCTTGCTGTGCAACAAGTCTAGTGCTACTGGTGTCTAAAAAATACCATAAATGAAATTTAAGTAATTAGCAAATTGAAGAACATGTTAACTGCTCGTCCGATTACCATGTCCACACTATTCAGAGTAGATTCAATAGATTTCTATCTCCCTGCGCTCCAGAAAATCCACAAACTCTAGCATGTTGCTTTGCTGTTTGTACTGCAGCTTCTCCGCGGCTATGCTTTGCCTAGGCAAGTCCTCTCACATGACTAAATGTGCCTCAAGTCAGTCATGTGATGAACATGCCATAACGTGTACGTATGGGGTCAATTGATATAAAATAGATCTCTCATCCAACGTGTGGACTTATGTTAAGTAGCCACACCTCCTTTCACCAATTTGTCACTTTTACCCTCATTACATGTCACGAAACGAAGTAAATATCCAGCTATCATAAATTCCAGACATCCGCCCTGAATTATGGAAGAATGTTGAATCCCAGATGCAGTTTGTAATCACAGTCACAATACAAGAGCGTGGAGACAAGGTATGACATTTTTTTTCTAAATCACTCAAACTCTTCAATCATCTAGTGAATGTAATGCTAATGTTTCCAATTAACCTGTTCATTCAGCCGATTGATTACAGAACCTGTTAAAAAAATAAGCCATTGTGCTTTATACAGCAACTTCTTAGTATCAACCTCGCTGTTGTTGGTCCTTTCCGATTGCCACAAAACAGTCCATTTTAATCCTTCCACATCATGTTCCATTATGGCAAAATGACTCGCCAAAGGGGCCATTAAATTCTGTTTTCTAAAACAGCTCCTATGTTCACCTATTTCCATTCCAACTGCTCCGTTGGCTGCTTTTTTACGCCCACGTATTTCTATTCTTAGAATGCAGAAGGCCAGTACTTTAAAAAAAAAAAGATATAACAATTACTATCTTCAATGCATTAACCAGTCAGGTGGGCATCCAGGAAAACAGGTAGCAAAACCAGTCATCATGTTCAGGTTCATCCACGTCCTCAACCCTCTTTCCTCTTTGTGTGTAATTCTGTTAAGGTGGCTATGGCCTGTGTGAGGGACGAATTTTCCTCATTGTGGGCAGGTGTGTACATGCAACAAGAAGGTCCAATGTTTATGCAAACACCACCCTCCATGGCCATTATTACGTCAAGAACATAACTATTCTGGAGGGTCATAATCCTAATGGCTCTTAGCTCTTCCCTTATGGCATTAAAACCTTTCACCGTTGCATCAATTGTTTGCAACAATTCCCATCTTGTTTTTTGAAGCCATTTTGTATTTTTGGATGCCTGCAAGTTGGGAGTAAAGAGGGAAGGAAAGAACACTGCCGCTCTACTGAACAATGTATGCTCATCTGGAATGTAATAGGCATCTATTGATTTAGCAGAAACATAGTTTTCCCTTTTACTGTGTTCAAGGGTAAGGGACATGTTCCTCCTTAAATTAGCATTAATTGAAGTCACTCTGGGGTACCACCCAAAAATGGTGTACTTAATGGTACTATGGAACATAAACCTCCCCAATCTGCAGTTCCATACATGCTTTTGTACCAAAAGCCCAATAGTGATCCATCTTTATGGCTGTTCCTGTTTTAATGCTTGGTACATCATAAATGCATTTGCACCCAGTGTTTTTCCCCACGTTTATTGTGCCATTATTTCAGAAACATAGGGTGTCATTCTTCAAGGGTAGCATTTAAACTGCCACCCCCTTCATTATTGACCAATGTGAGTAACTTTGTGATTATGGGCCATATGTCGATGCATGCTGCATTTGCGTTTATCATGACCTCTTCTTACTGTTCCAGGAGGGAGCACTTTGCATACTACTAATCCTTCAGTCCATCCCTCCGGTGTGAGTACTGTTCCCTTTATCTGTGATTGGCCTGGTACTGGAGCACCCTGTTTTCCTATATTTTTATCCCTGTCCCATTTGCTTCCAATGTTATATATCTTAACACCTTGTGCAGTGTTTCAGACTTTATCATCATTTACATCTGTTGTGTGTAGTTTTTATCCTGTGTGGATTCTGCTTTGTTTACCCATACAAGTGAAGATGTCTGACTCTGGAATTGCTCTTTAGTCAGAAAAAAGCACATAGAGCATTAGGCAATGTGCTGTGTTCGTGTGTACTTCTGTTGCTATAAAAACTCTGGAAGCGCTCATGCTATAGGGGATAAGAGAGCAGACATAACAGCTCTTATCAGTACATGAGCTGAAAAGTATTCATCCTGCTTCATTTAAGCCTTTTGCAACCGTAGAAAATTCTTGAGCGACCATCCCATTTGTCATGGTGATGTGAGTCACATCGCTGTATATGGGATTGGACACATTACACAGGACCAACTCTATTAATGCAATAAGAATGATAAAATAAAGATTGCAGAATGTAACCTTTTTTTGCTAAACGCATTATTGACAGCTTGTCTACTCATTGTAAATAGCCACCTGCACTTTTTGTCTATGAGCCAAAAGTGAATATCAGACAAAATTAAAAAGTCCCATTTTCCTCATTTAAAAAATCTCTTTTCATTTCTTCAAAATGTTAATGTGTACAGGAAAAATTGGATTAATATATTGTTAAAAATTCTTTTTAAAAAATTAAACACGTTTTGGGTTCCCTTAAAACAGTAGTGGGGGTTATATTTCGGCTCTAAAAGCAGGATATGTGTCAATTAGATAAGAAGAGAGCATATCTAGTAGGGTTTGCAGAGGAGACATTTAGTGCATATCATTTTCATTTCGTGGAAGTGCTACTCTTTTCTGTATGCAGGTGTATTTTTAGAAACAATCATAACTAAGATCCTTTTGTTATTATTTAAAAGCAAACAACCACTGTCCTTCTCATTCGTCTGGCTGTTGCTTGGCTCTCATGGCAGACCACGTTTGAACATGTGTCGTCTCTTCTTTGCCTTCGGATTTCGGGCATTGCGGCAGCAGAGTCTTTCCTTTGTAGGGTTGGACATCACCAAGATACAACCAGACACGTCTTCCTTGCACCTTCCTAGCTGTTGGTGTTACCTCCTCCACAGCGAATGGGCCCATAAAACGTGGCTTGTGCCAGCACTGCATGACATTTTTAATAAGTACTTTGTCTCCAATATATAACAGTAGAGGTTTTAAAACTTTTGAAGAATCAATTTCTTCATTGTCTTTATCAGTCTTCTTTATTCTATTTATTTATTTTATTGATTTTTTATAACAAGCATAATACTGTATCTGAGTTCGGTTTCTAAGCACGGATCGTGGATTCAAACCTCTGTTGCTTTGCGTGGTCTTGCTTCAAAGACCAGCGTGTTGCCCTTGTTCTATCCTTCATTCTGTTTTGACCTCTCCTTTCATGCACAAAGCTGTTGAGACACAAAGCAACACTCACCATCATAGCAGCCAAATAATCATGTATTTCAATTCAAAGTGCATTTGACATGCTATGGGGATCAGATTCCATTTGAGTGGTAGGAGCACGAGGGACATGCATACAGCATCCCATCACCAGCTCATGATGAGTCAAGTGATGGTCTGAACCGGGCTGATTACACAATGCAAATAGGGCTAAGGTTAGGCAATGGAACCATCCTTTTTTCAGGGTCACTTTCAGCTTGGCGATGCATTCTTTGAGGAGACCATTGAGGTGCTCACAAAGACTGTTTGCTTACGGTTGGTAAGCGGAAGAGAATTTATTCTTAATACCTAATAAGATCAAGATGTGCTCAAAAACTTCATTTACAAAATGTGGCCCATTGTCACACTGCAACACTTCACACACTCCCCCCCTCGGGAAAACCTATTGTACGAGGAACTTTGCAGCACATGTGGCATCAGGATATGCGCATGGACCAGCTTTGATCCATTGAGAAAAAGGACATACGGCTACTGGCATATACCTGTAGGTTTGGAGCATACCTACATAGTCGATATGCAAATGCTAGAAGGTTCCGGTGGTATGGGGCCAGGTGTGTCATCCTGAAACCACATTGCACCTGTGGGAGACAATAAGCACCCCCTCCTCTTCCAGAATTCGTACTACTCTGGTGTGACTCATCACTGCAACTCAATAATTTGTGCAACAGGTAATGTATTAAAGTCTTCATTCATTACCATGTTTCGTGCTTGTGTGTATTTATTTGGTGCATTATCATATTCTGATATTTCAGGAAAATATGCTGTTTTTTTCGCTTCTAAATCAGCGACCTAATTGCAGTAAAAAACTAAATCTGTACCTTTAGTATGGACTGTGCACTTCACCATGACAATGGCCAATCAGTAGTGCGTTTATCAGTCTGTCCAATAGTGGTGCATGTTGCACTGACATGCTGTCTGCATGTAAAAAGCCACATCTCTTCCACCGTGACAGTCCTGCGTGCACGGTTGTCATCATGTAGGCAGAGCCAGAACACACTGTGACTGTCTCTTCTTCATGCGTTTCAAGTGCCAAAATGAGCACTACAGATTTGCCTGCTTGCACTGAGAAATGCAAAGGCAATCTAGCACTTGCCACTGTCTCAAAGATGCCATTCAGTTGTGTTTTTACAACTTTGGTTCTTGTGTGCCTTTCACCTCTGCTTTGATCAATTGATGATGACCCTTCACTGAGGAGGATGCCCCCCTCCCACTGCATTTTCTTTAACATGCCTTATCTCATCATGATATTCAGTATATTTGGTGCAATAATGCACATTTTTCCTTTCTTCTACTGGCTCTGCTACAAATCTCGCTGGATTTAATACTCTGTACCTGGCAATTTTGATTGCTGATTTGATATAATTACCTCATAACCAGAGGCTCTCTGTGTGTTTAATGTTCTTTTGGGCCTTTCAAAGACAGCAAACAGGGCATGCTCTACATATAACACTACTGTACATCCCATTGTAATACTGGCATACATTTCAATTGCAAAGGCTGCTGCCATCAAAGGTTGCTCACATGGATAACGACCTCTCATTATTGGATCTAGAACCCTGCTGAAAATGCTAGTGGTTTGTGTCCCATGGTCTATTTTTGCGTGAGGACTGCTGTCATTAATACTCAGTTCGATGGGAGAATATAAAACTTCTGCACTATCATCAGTAATCCCTAACACAGGTGCTGTGCTTTGTGAGGGGTCAGAAAGGAAAGCTGGAAACAAGGTTGTCATGTTTTTAGTTAGTGGCTTTTATTTAAATGAAAATGGGTTGCGAAAATGCGTCTCTGGCCCTGTTCTAAAAAGAAGTTTCTCCCACCTATAAACCAAAAACGAAGGATCTATCTGTGTCAGGATGTCAATAACTGAAAAGCTGTCCTTGTGTCGAAAACATCATATCCTGACCCCCTACTCTACAAACAAAACAATAAAATGAGAAAAGAAATGTCTTTAACATGATATTGGCAAACAGTGTTCATATATGAAAATTAGAATAGCTCCAAAAAACATTTTCTACAAGCTGGAAAGACGTTGTATTGAGAGGGTGGTTCCCCTCCCCTGGATTCTTAAATGGGATGGCAATGTCTCTTTACTAACAGTACCTTTGTGTCTCTCCTTGATTCACAATACTCCTGTTAGGCAACAGGTTCTGTAGCAGTCTTTCTTTAGCACAAGTTTCTTCTTTGTGTAACAAGCACTAGGCCTCATTCTAAATCGGCTGGTCTAGTAAAAGAGTGCTGGTATTTGTGGATACTGCCACTGTACCGGACCGTCCAACTATGGGTTTTCTGGTGTGGAGCCTGTGTTACCTCAAGCTAGAAGCTGGAGGTAAGGCAGGCACCCTACCAGCAGCAGCATTGCTGGTGTGGTAATGACGGCAAATCCCCTCATGGAGTCCTATGGGACTCCATGAATGGGGATTTACACTGTCACTCTGGCACTCAGAATCCAGCGGCACTGTCACCGGACAGAGTACCAGAAACGGTAATAGCCTTTGCCGGTATCCTGGGAGGTTTACTGCCAGGATGTTGGCAAGGCTATAATGAGGCCCATTGTCCTTCTTAACAGTTCTTGTAGATTTTCAAATGGCCTGGTGTATTCTCCTGCTAGGACTCTTTATGCACTTCCCACTGCCTGGTATACTCTCCTGCTAGGAATTCTCTTATGTTTCAATTGCTTGGTATACTCCCCTTGCCAGGATTTATCTTGCATTTCAACTGTCTGGTAAGCTTCCCTTGCCATGAAATCACTTGCGTTTCAATTACCTGGTATTCCTCCCTTGCCAGGACCACTCTTGTGTTTCACAGTTCCTCTGTATCACCAAAACGGCATATACCGTTCTTAATGCGGTAAATCTGTTTGCTTTAATGTTCACTCAAACTTTGCCCCACAATTGATCTAATACATTTGCATCTTATGAGGGTTTGGATCTGTACTTTCCCTTTTCTGCTTTCAAACAATCTTGTTGTAGTTTATGTATTAGCAATCTCAGAACAATCAAATTGCCGTTGACGCGGTCGCCGGAACTCCCCGGGGTCCCCACTTGTTTTGGATTGACTCACTGGTTCTCTCCAGTATCTTTGGTCCTGTTCGCGCTTCTGTGGCATGGCTCTGCTGCTCGCTTCCCACCCTGTATTGTGCAGACATCAATTGCGGCTCTGCGGTCACACACCTGCTTCCCTTCAGGTTCCAGTATAGAGAACGCTGCCTCATCGAGCTGGCCAGGAACTCTCTCCTGACTCCCGACATTGCCACTGCACTTCCTGCTCACATACTGCGCTTCTCCGTCTGTCTCGGCAGACTCCACGGCTCTGCCACACCGGTACATACCTTCCACTCTAGTAAGCCCTTGAACAGGAACCAACGTCTTCTCCTGCAATGCCCCCCCCAAGTAATGCGGTTGCCATCTTTAAATGTCCCGCAGACAGGGGATTTCATAGAAAAACTAGTCTGCACATTGATCTTCGGGCTTCCGTTACCTTGAACCAACTTCTTCATTCTTGTCTTCTCAGCACTGAGGTGATTATGGGAGTTGGAGTCCATGGTGGTCATTGCATATACAGTATTCAGATAGTCTTTCTCAGTGGTTTTACACCAGAGAACAGTTTCACATAATGCTACAGCAGAAGCGAAAAGGGTTTTGCTGGATCTGTGTGTCTTCAGGTCATAGGTGGGAGTCTGACTTAAATAATATTGGGAAGAGATTTCCTTACTTTCTCTACATGGAGGAAACAAACAGATGACAATAGGACATTAAGGTCTTGGGCATTTGAGGGTCTTCCTCATGGGAAATGGGGGGATGTCGCGTCACTTCCAATGAAGTCAAGACATCTCCCTGGTAGTTGCTGCCTCCCATGTGATCCTCCCTCATATAGCCACTCTTAGGGTCAAGAGCAGGTAGCTGCTGCCATCCCCTGGCCACATGGGAGGAAGTCACCGCCGGGGAATCTGTAATGACTCCATTGGATTCATCACAGCTTATTGCCATTTTTAACTTGTCAAAGGCTTCTATCATTTCACCTATCTAGTCTATATCACTGTTAGCCTTCAGTGCTTTCTTGAGTCCTTTAAAGAGGGGTCTGACATATGTTCTGTCGTCAAAGACCCATGCCCAGAAATTGCGGCATTTCCCTCACTGTCTTTGGTCTGGCTATTTTCATTATTGCTTCTGCTCTCTCAGCTTTCACTTTTCTTCCTTATAGAGCTATCAACTGACCTATCTACAGGACCTCTTTCTGGCAATATTGTAATTTCTCCTTGTCTACTTTGTACCCCTACACTGACAAGACTGTCATCAACTGTATTCAGTCTTTCCTACACTGTTCCTCTGTCTCACTGCACAACAAATTGTCATATACATATTATATCACAATACTGTCAATAATGAATTGTTTAGATCAATTACATTGAAATATTGAGCTCTGGATGGCATATTACACAATATTGTGGCTGGATTTGAGACCAATGGGAACGCTGCTTCAACAATATTGTTTAGGGATGTTAATCCTGAATAAATCTCCATGATCCCAGTTACATTTTTTACGGATACACTGCTGTGTTGCATGGGGATTCTGATGGCACTAGTATTCCTTCTTGCACTGTTGGGGAAATGGTAACATAAATTCCTTAATCTGCTTCTCTTGACATTGGGTACTGTCTCACCCATGGAAAAATAGCTCCTGGCTTCAATTTAATTTTGACTGGCCCGACTCCTTTAAATAGGCCCACATCACATGGACTACTGGTCCACAATATGATTGGTACTGGTGCCAAATTTTCCTGGAGAAAATACAATATCTTTTTTACTAATGACAATTCTCTGCAGTACTTCTCTGCTCTCAATTTTTAGCTGATAGGTAAGGCTTATATTAAACACTATGTAGTCATCTGAGCCCTCATCTGTAAACAAGTCTTCATCTTTCAAATCGTCTGCGTACCTCATCAAGAGCTATCACTGTCCGCCAATTTATTCCCTCATCTAAACCATGTACAATCTGTCAGTCTTCTCTCAGTATTGCTGCTTCTATCTCTATTGTTTTCACCTGCCTTTCGTCTTCTTCATCCATAGGTACATATGAACAAGAATTTGGTGGATAGTCACAACATTCTGTCTCTTATTCTTCAGAGCCATGCTAACAATATGTGTACTCCATAAAGGAAAATATCTGGCTCTAATGGCACACCCTGTTGTGCTTTCTGGCTATAAAATGCTGATATGAATTCTTGTGAATTTATATAATGAACCCCTGGCGAAGAACATATTATTCCTTGGTCAGTGAACGATATTGTCATGTTCCGTTTACTCATCAAATCTCTCCTGAGTATGTTGACTGGTGTCTTGCGGGAGTACAATAATGGCATGGAAATGTCATGTTCTCCTATGGTAATAGGTAAGTCATCAGTAAAAGGAACCATATTTGTCGCCCCAGAAAAACCTTGTGCATTCATGGCAATGCCTGACATTGGGTACTTCCCCTCCCTATCACAGGACCTGGTCACCCGAGTATCCAAAAGGAAGGAACATGTTTTGTCAACTATGGTTACTCTGACTCTTGGTTCCTCTTTTTGGGTCTAGTATTGTGGGCATAGGTTTATCCCTGAACCGGTGGTCCTATTGTGGGTATAGGTTCATCCCTGTACCAGTGAAAGCGTTCCCTGGCACGATGATCTCACTCTTTATTATGGGTGTGAACATCTGGGCACTGTATTTACATTCCATGATGTCACTTCATTCTGATGTATGGGTGCTTGTGGTTGCATTAGTATTTGCTGTGTCTGCTTGGGGGCTTGCTGTGTTTGCATTAGTGCTTGTTGCATTTGCATTAGCCTTCCCTGTTGTGCAGGTTGCGTTTGCGGTGCTTGTGTTTGATACTGCATGTGTCTTGTACATGATATTCAGGTGGCTCTGCTCTATAAGGTGGAGGATATGCTGTTCCCCCCACCCTTGGATCTTGCCAATTCTGCTGCATCCCTCCTCTGCTTCTACACACTCGAGAAATGTGCCCCATTTTTCCATATGCCCAGCACCACTGAGCCTATTCTCCAAACCTAGGTTGTCCCCCATTGAACCCTCTTCCCTGTGGAGCCTGACATCTGAACCCTCTGCCTCTAGGCGCACATCCTCTTCCTCGTGGAAAATAATGATATTGTCCCCTTCCTGCAAAGTTTCTTCCAGCCATTCGCAGTACATGCTGTGACTCCTGTGTAATCACTCCCTCTCCACTGTTTAACACTGCTCCTTCCACTGAAAGGTTTGATAATTGTTTCTGAACTAGTTTTGCTTTTTCCAGCTTTCTTTCCTCAAGTTTCTTTCTGGCAATTTCTTGTTTTAACCAACAGTGACAAACTATAGTTAACTGAATCTCTGGCCATGGCTACGCTTCCATTCTCACTATCTTTTTCAATAGTCTCTGCACTGCCTCAGGCAGCCCCTGGTATAACATTTAATAAAACAAATGTTATCCAATGGCTCTCTCGTCTCAAGCTGCCATTTTTCTTGAATCTCCTGAATGTAAGCAACCAGGTCATCATCTTTCACGCATTTTGAGTGTCATAATCATGCTCATGTCTGACGAATCAGAATGTTGTACCCTAAGGGCTCTCCATACATTGACCCTTCAATTGTTAAAGGGTGCTCCATCGTGAGTGCTATTTTGGGCTGTTACTCTGGAATAACCTGCACGTTTCCAAATGTCGTCTGTCCTCTACCCTGTTATGTCAGCATGCCAGATCTTTATGTCAACCACCGCTAACATCATTCCCACTGTCATTCTTTTTAGTTCATAAATCCATTTGCCCGCTCCTGATGACAGTGTTGGTAGCTTACAGATTAAATCATTCTTGTCCATCTGAGGCCATAGTTTATATTGCGGCCATCCTCTCCCCTTTTCTATCAATGGGAATTGTGTCAGTTCTATGTTATGTCCACTAACAGTCGGCTCCCGTGTTTTGGGTGTCATAATATCTTGGCAAATTAATTTTCTTCCATCCTGGCACATTTCTCAACCTGTTCACATAAGGTATTCTATCTTCTAAGCTTCTTGGTCACATTTTCTGGAGCCCAGCAGTTTTAAAAGGCTGTGGCATTCACCCCCATCCTTCCAAACCTAACCACATTCGCTCTTCCCCCTTCTTAACCCTGCACAAGGGTGCAGTCTCTTCCTCCTCCTCTTCTCCATCTTCCTATCTTACCTCATCAATAAGCATTGCATCACCACTTTCATCACTTCTATCATCTTCTCTTTCCCCAAATTCCGGTCTCTTGAGGCTGTCCTATACAATCCAGTCATCACGTCTTCAAATGCACTCCCTCCCCTCCTCTGTGTAGATCCTCCTCCACGCTGGTTTACGCTACGGACACCACTGTCCCTCCTCCTTCTGTACAAATTACCAATCATCCTTCGCATGACTTCTCCCTCTTCTTCATCTTCCCAGGTAGACCTTTTGGATATTTTATTCAGTTCCTTGCAATGTCTTTCTAAACTCCTTTCCCTCTCCTCCTTATCTGTTTATTTCTCTTGGAGCATACGCCCCTAGCAATCTCATCAAATTATTTTTGTAGCCTTTCTCTGCTCTTTTCCTTCTCTCGTTCTACCTCTTGATATCTTTCTTCTTCTCTTTTCCTCTCTCCCTCTCTATGTCTCATTTTCTCTCCTTTTCCATTTTTTCTTCCCGTCTCTTCTCCTGTTCTTTATTCTCTCTTTGTTTTGTCAAACTTTTCTTTTGTTCCTCATTCCATCTATCAATTTATTTCTCCTCATGTTCCGTTCTCTGATCGTCCTTTTGTTGTGTCTCCAGTTTCTCTGTCAACATCTCTCTTTCTTTCCTTCTTCTTCTCCTCGTCATACTTTCTTTCCCATTCTTTTTCTTTCTTTTCCTGTTCTCTTCTTTCTTGTTCGTCTTCTGCTTGTTCTCTTCTCTCTTCTGTCTTTCTCTAATTTACCTTTCTCTTTCTTTAGAATCATCCATGTTTCTTCCATCCAGTTTAAGCAGTATTTCATCTTCTACCCACTCATTTCGACAATCTCTGTCTCCTCCCTATTGACCTGCCTGTCTCTCTGTCTCCAGATCTCCTACTCAGCCTCTGTCGATTTTGCCTGTAACTCACAACGTTCACTGTATTCATCACACATGGACACTGAGTTTTGTTTATTTATTTTTACTCCATTTAAAACGTCTTGGCTGCTATAAATGGGTGGCGCAATTGTGGGGTTAGTATGGCTGGCTGCTGCTTTTAATTCTTGTAATGGGTATAGTCCCTGTATTTTCAGAGGATGGATCGATGCTCTGGGGAGGAGGAGGAGGAGCCAAGGGCAGAGTGCACTCCCCTTCATGCTGCTTAAGCATCCACTTTTTCACTGGTGGCTCTTCCGTCTCAACACATGCATCTTCCACAGTTCAAGAATGGCTAATCGTTTTTGTAACTTCTTCCATTTGTGTGCAGCATGCAAATATGTTTTCATGTGTTGCAGCACTGATCTCGAAAGAATACCTTCCTGCGGTCAAGCCATAAACAGTTTGCCCGCAGTGTCCCACACCCACTAGCCATGGTACTTGACAGTCTTGTCCTCCTTGTACTGAGGGAATGCTTTACATAATGCATATGGGGAGTGTCTCCCATGATGGCAAGTCACAATTTAGTCTGCGGATACTTACCAAACCCCTGTTCTAGTTCTGCATACTCCCTATTCACCCCACATTCACACTCTCCCTCCAACAATATGTCCCTTTACTTGCACCACTTCTATGTCACCTACCAACACCTTCTTCATTACAACAACTACCGAGACAGGCAGCAGAAATGCCACCCACGCTCAGGACCACACACTTTTGGGCCAAACCACAGCTTCACATCATCCACAATACACACTACTATGCCAAAATGTTAACATTTCACAAAACTAAACCATGTTACACCCTATCACTGGCACCAGCAATCACTTATCTCATGATTATACCACAAAATACTATGGCCGTCTTCTCATCAACTAGTGAAGTATCTTCTCACCTTATCATACCCCGGAAGGGGGTTTCCAATGCACCCTTCCGTGACCTTGTCCTGGGGAGTCCTACCATTAAAACCTTGTCTGAGGATTTGTGCGTTATCTTCTGCAATCTTTTCCCAGCTATTCTACTATAGTTAATCCTTTATCATTTCACAGTTCCCTAATATACAAACAATTCCCTCCCCCATTTTGCCAGGCTGATGATATATACTTACACCTGTGGATTGGCCAAAGACGTCCGGTATGAAACTTCCCCCAATCATCCAGCCACCTTCTGCCCTATGGGGCGGCCCCACGGGGATCGGAAAGGATTTTCTCCAAAGGGGCTGCTGTTGACTTCTCAGTTTATGCGTGATTCACAGGTCTCCACAGGTCACCTTGTAGTCTTCACTCCATGAGAGGGAACTTGCACGGTCCAGGTGCCTTAGCGAACCATCCGATCCGCTACAATATGTAATAATGGTCTGGAAAACACCCAGTTTGAGCGGAAATGGCAGGACGGGAATTCCCAGCCTCAGTAGCGGAAATAGTCAAAGAAAATGTCAAAACCCGCTTTATTAACAATCGACATAAAGCAGGGACAGCATACAAGCAAGCACACACTTGAAGCTCTCAATCTTTTCAGATCTGACAATGGGTTATAAACAAAAATACGTCATAATTGACGTCATACTACAACCTTGGTTACAAAAATCTACGGAGTTGAGGGATTGGTTGAGGGAATAGACTATGTATACATTGTACATGGGTTAGTCTTTTAATTGGTCATTGTATATCTGATCGCTCCACCTGGGACCACCTTTAAATGGTTAATAGAGAATACATGTAATATTTAAAGTAGTTCGATGGTCAATACAACATATACTGGGTGGCATAACATTGAGAGTTTCTATTGGCTGGCACCTTACTTACCAACCTTGCAACAATTGACAGGCCACCAACACATGAACCAAAATGGGAGTAGGGGGAGAGGACCCAGGAACTGCTTTTCTTCCAATTAAATAAGATGCTATCCCTTATCCGTAGACACAAGCCAGAATAACCTCTTTGTATTTGACCTTGCTAGGCTCCTTGGGTCTGAGAATATGTGGGAATTTGAGACAGGTGCTTGTCTGCGTCTGGCACTAATGAATAGGCACTGTTCTTGAATTATGGGTCACATGTGAGAGGACCATGTTCGGAACTATTTCACTGTGAATTTATTGAGATTTTAGCTAGTATGAACGTGGGTGTTATTACTTTTCCACCATTGGGGACTTGGTCGATCCCTTCCTGATGAAACTTTAGCTTATAATTAGTCAGCACATGGCATTCAAAGGCAGGCTGTTCTTCAATTAATCAGAGAGAAACATGTCTTGTTCCTTGGGAATTGTTTTCTCGTTTTCCTTCCTGAACTGCCTTTTACTTCCCAATGTCTCTGTAACCTTGGCAGGGCTGTGGAGCTACTACTTGCTCCCTGCACACATCTGTATTTCAGTGAATTTAGCAGTGACTTCCATTTTAGAAAAGATGGCTGCCTTTTACTGTTGATTTTCTATGTTAGCAAACTATATATCTATGTTGTTTGTGTTGCATTTCATTGTATACATTGCTTGTGCTATGTTTTCCATGTCTTTATGGCTGTAAGCAATATTCTTTGTGTTTTAAATGCACATTTGACCTAGTGTCTGCGTTTCTCATGGTGAGTGCATATTTGCTTCATGTGTAAAGAAAGCGCGTGTGTCAGTTAACAGTAAGGTTTGTTTACTCTCACCATCTTTAGTTACATCAGGTCCATTTCTTCCTGTATCAGGATAAGGCCGATATGGTTTCTTTAGTGCATAATGTCTCTCGCCTATGTGAAATTGGGGCGGGAGAGGGTCATAGTTATAAATTAAATATTAATCTGCCTATCAACAAACACATGCCCTCCTGAATCAGAGGGTAGCAAATGAGTGTATGTCTTTCAGCAGAAGCATCTATATAATAACATCAACACACCCCTTTAAGAAATGTGGTCAATTTGTTCATTTTATTGCATATTTTCCCAAATATATGGCTAAAGTGTGGAAGAACAACATTTATAGAAAGCACGTTCATGATTGAAATAGCTTCCTAGCACTAGGAAATTACTAGAACATACAACTGCGGGTCCACCACAGACTCTGGCAGAAGAAGAGCCAGGTTTTAATTCACTTTCGACAAGTTACAGGGATTAGCTTCATACACAGCTTTAAAGTGCAGTGGTGGAACTTTCCCGAAGATGTTGGGGGATGTGACAAATAAATGAAAGTGTCCCCTGCGAAAATGAGTGGGACAAAATGGTGTACCACAAATGTTTGGTGGGCGACAAACACCCTAAAATTACACCCATGTTAATTTGCTTTATGAAGTCATATGAAGCATCACATTTTCACAGAGTGTCCAAGTGCATTAGTCTTCTGCAGCCTAAAAGTTGTTAATATTCCAAGTAGATACCCAGAAGTAACTCTAGATGAACGACTTGGATATGTTTATATATCAGTAGTAATTTTGTTCAAATGAAACGATGACACACAACAAAGATTATGCAAATAAAATGTCATCTGAAATAATGCACAATATGAATAATGTGGTATGCTAAGAAATACCATAATGAATACTCTGCCAGGATAATACGCAACACTCAGTATTTATTGTTCATTTTATTGTCATATTGATCCATAGTTGTACAGTGAAAAGTAATACATACATTCAGAAAATACATTGCAGTGGAACACTGGTCCTCCTCTAAATATTGGGCCAAAGTATATGGCCGAAGATAATGTTCATTGTAGAAATCATCCCAGTTCTGATCAAACAAAAATCTTTAAAACAGACCATACACATAAAATAAAAATAGATTGCCCTTTGTAGCTGAAAGCATTCACAATGAAATTGAAGACTTACATATTTGTTAGACTTTTTTAAAGGTAATCTTTTGAAAAACTGCTGCTTATTCATTTTTCTATGCAGGTTTAGCAACTGCTGTCAGTCTCTGCAAGGATATACCATGTGATCATGATATGCTATTATTCTTTTTCCTGTAATGGAATAAATGTATTCTTTATGCTCAGATCACTTTGTGATCTACTCTGGATAATACCTAATCTCACTCAGATATCGGCTCTTAATAGCTAAATGTATTCAGATTCTTCCTTTAATTGCTATAGTCACTCTTGAGTTGCTTGTGTTAATATCCAAAGTCACAACACATATATTCTTGTTAACATACAGACCCAATACGAGCTCTACTTGTCATGAAAGGCACACTCACTCTGAGCTTCATGCTTAACACCCACATTAATTGTCTCAGAATTCTATAAAATCCACGTACACCCAACGCTCTGTGTCCATAATACAGATACACTTAAAGTGCCTCTACTACTATAATCTAATACTTTCAACCATCTCTTCCTCATAATAAAGGTCAACTAGCAAATGTTTTCATAGGTTGATTCAAAGAGAGGGTTAGCTCTATAAGAATGTTAATATAATAGACGAAGTAGATACGAGTTAATGTTTGCAAAGTCCATAACTTGTCCATTGCAGGTGTTGACAGATTGATTTCCATCTGCCATATTAAGCCTGCTGGGTTTTTTCAACACCCCAAGAGCTCAAGTGAATGGAATCTATATGAAAGTTGGGTCTGCTAATCAGTCTCACTTTAAACAAAAAAAACGCCTGTGCTTTAATAGTGGTGTAAGTGGTTTCTAACAAGCTGTGTATGCAGACTGATAGGGTGCATACCTGAATCCCTTGCCTTCATGTATACTTTCTGCTTTGTGTGTCTTTGGACATACCAGAAACAGGTAGGCAACAAGGCCACATTTCAGGGTGCGCCAGATAAGTGTGTCCATGGCCTGCTGAACCAGGATCTACGTACCTTTTTCTAAGGCTGACTTTGGAGGCCCTGTCTGTGCCTGTGCCCACACTCCCTCACTCTCCCAACATCACTGCTCAGACCGGAGACAAACTGCATCATCAGGGGCTTGAGAAGCAGATTTCCTGAATGCCACAAGGCCCCAGGGAAATCAGGAGCCTGCCTCGACACCAACAGGCACCAGGTAAGCCCTTCAAGGCCTAGGGCTCATTCTGCCTGATAATCATGCAACGGATACTAGGATTGAAATGAGGGATGCCATAAATATATTAATTTGCGCACTAACGCTGTGTGCTGGTCAGGGCCCAAGTTTCACTGGGCCTCTTACATATTATTGCCTTTGTTTCCACTATTAAAAATGGCCGCTGTTCTTGAAAGCACTGACTGCCTTCTGCTTTCCTGATGCCACAGCCAATCCTGGGAGCCGACAGGTGAACACCAGCCCCCAACTCTAAGGCCCACTTCAAAGTCCCTGTCTGTGCCTGTGTGGGCCTTGAGGGCTCTGAGACACCCCAAGCCTATGCTCCATCCCCTCTTTGCCTTATTGAACAGACACAGCATGCTGTCAAGCACCCCACGATCATACGACTCAGGAGCATTGCTCTCCAACCAAGAATACTGTGAGTCATGTCCTGGACATTGCTATGATACTTCACTAACTCCCGACATGGGTGTGCCTATGCTATTCTTCCCTTCTATGCCTTAGTGTATCCCTTCTCTCTAATGCATTCCTGTGCTAATGTTTTGACGTTTTTTGTGCTTAGAGTGCCTTGTTAAAAAAAATCAAATTTAAACGCTTTTACATCTGTGCACCCATATTCATTTTTTGAGCTTATAGTGAGTTGTTAAAAAAATCGAATTTCAATGCTTTTACATCTGTGCAGCTGTATATGTTGTTTGTGCTTGGTATGCCTTAGGGATATCCTCTATATGGGTAAGACCTTCTCTATGCTCACTGCTTATTATTCACTTACTTACAGAGACCTTACTGTGTGGCAGCCTGATTGATGTTGACCCTCACTCCATGAGGTGTGGCTTTGCCAGTCTGTGTAATCATACCTATTTGACTCATATGCTGCCTGATGTAGCCCCCTGTAACATGAGGTGTGGCGTTGCCAGTCAGTGTTATCGTACCTACTTGTCTCATATGCTACCTGATGAAGCCCCCAGTAACATAAGGCGAGGCTTTGCCAGTCTGTGTGCACATACAAATGTATGTCTGTAGCCATTTGCTTATTCTCACATTTCACTAATATACCATGCACTTTCTGTAACTGGCGCCTAGATGCCTCAGGGCTTTGTGCGCTGAAATAAATGCAAACATAAATCAATAAATGAAATACAACATCTAGCAGCATTTGGAAAGCAAATGAAAACATATATAGTTGGCAATTGGTATTCCAGATGATAGCTGCACCAAATCTTTTACTTAAAGAAAATAGAGCATTTCGCTCAATGACAGCTAAGTCCAAAACCATGCTAAGTACAAAGGGGCTCATTTCAAAAGTGCAGCCACATTGTTAAAACTACATTGTTGTCAGATCCTTTTTGTGATTAATTAACCATAACATTGGATTCCAGACGCATGTCATTATAAAACAGCCTTCCTCCAAAGGATTACAATAGAAACAGGTCTTTGGTCAATTTAATTTTTTCTCTTTTTAAAGGGCACGGGAAAAAATATGAATCCATGTTGAATGTCAACTCCCTTTATGAGCTCATTTGGTGCTTGGACGGCAGGCTAATATCATAGAGATGTCTACTGGCACATCTAAAAGGCTTTTACGTGTTATTTGTAAAACCCAATGATATCTTCAATTCGACTTCCATTTTCGTCTGACACCTGTTGCCAGTGGGGTTCAAAGAATAAAAGTTATGATCAGTTCAGATTTTTCTGATTTCTTGTTTCCAACTTTTCCCCGACTCCTAAACTCAGCCGATGGTAGTTGTTTCTGGGATGGTTTCCACATTCTGAACAGTTGGCCTGTGATAAAATATTTTGTTCTACTTCATATGAGAATTTCAGAACCCACCAGCTGGCAGGGATGGGTTTAAAAAGGTTCAACTGAAACATCAATATACCGGGGGCACTGGATCTACAGGGTAATGAACTTGTGAGGGCTAGTAATTACGAGCAGAGGGTATTTAATCCCAGGATGTGGGCTATGGCTGGAACTTAGGCAACAGGGACGGTAGACAATAAAAACTTGATTTCACCATCTTTAATTTGATCTGTAATGCTTTGCTATGCCCTTATGGGCATGATTGTGAATTGTGGTCTCTGGGACTTGTGGTGAAAGAGGGAGTGCACTTATTTCTATTTGGTTTCTAGCAGTGGGCTTGAAAATGATCTAATAACCTGCAATTATCTATATATATAAAACGCTAAGGTATGTTTCCATACACTGCCGATGCAATTTGTTGGTGTTAGGTGGCTCTCTGCTGTCAAATGGCAGAGTGCACCTCTCTGTGTCCTACCACTTCAACAATAGCTATCATTTTAACAAACAGAATGAGCACAGTTCTACATGGTCACCTTCAAGGCATTCAGAATAATTTCAATGTACTTCTTGCCGCCCCCACTTCTCTTCACACAGGGCACAGCGGTTCCAGTGTCAATTAACAGTTAATTACCGGTTCAACGTTTCAGTCTCTAAAGAGCGAAATGCTGTAGGAGGAATCCCTCTACACGAGCGAAAACCGAAAGTGCTGTAATTATGCGACTGCGAAATCTTATGCCATCATGGGGACTCTTCAATGTAACAAGGTTGATGATTAAGCGACTACAAAGACACCTGTGTAATCGATTAATTAAACTTAGATAATGTTCTCATACAGCACGCAATAACTCTCATTCCATATGATACAAATATGCCGTTCAATTCAAAAGAAGACAGTTTCCTAAATGCTTAGCCTTTTCAATGACCATTAATAAGTCACAGGGACCTACACCCCCTTCCTGGAAGCGACCAGTGGTAATTACAAAGCTTTAGAAGGGGACAGAAGTGGCCCGATTAGTTACCGACCAATATTGACCTTTAAGATATGCTAGAATGGCATATGTTGTGCAGGGAACAGCTAGTTTTCCGGTAAACGGTGTAATAACCCACTAATTCATTGATTTCTCTGGGAGATGTTGACAGCTCAAAGACTCCTTCCTTGGGTTTGGCAGTGAAGAAAGACAGAGAGAGAGAGATAGAGAGAGAGAGAGAGAGAGAGAGAGAGAACAGAGAGAGAGAGAGAGAGAGAGAGAGAGAGAGAAAGAGAGAGAGAGAGAGAGAGAGAGAGAGAGAGAGCGATGACATGATATGGCATTCATGACGCTCTTATACACAAGTGTTTCAAGGTGTGACGAGGCAAGGGAGGGGGAACAGAGGTAGGACAAAAAACAACGATCTTACTAGGCCTAGTGACATTGAGATCTCGCAAGTGTAGGGGAGCGCTGAGGCGCGAAGTGCTTCGGAGGAGGAAGGATGGGCAAGTGCAGTTCATGGAATCATACAAGTAGTGCTGCCAACAAGTGGCAAGTATGAGTGTTAAAAGTTCAAACAACAGATGTCAATAAGTGCAGGAAGGAGACTGTAGGGTTACAGATACAAACCATAGTGCATGGGATGTCAGGAGGCAGTGCTGGTGTCCAACTGGATGGGCTGGGACCTGGGCACGAGTTCAGAGGGTAGCCAGGTGACCAGTGCAGTATCAGACAGGAGATCAGCAGGGGAGAGTTACGAGAGAAGGCAGGCGCATAGAGGAAGGTCTTGAGGTGCTTACGGAACTGAAGATGTTTCTGCTCAGGGTTCAGAGAGGCAGGGAGGCTGTTCCAGAGGGAGGCACCAGCTGAAGAAAGAGATCTGCGCCCAACTCGTTGCTTGGAGAAGTGACTGACCCTCAAGGAGTTGGCGCTGAAGGCGTGAAGAGCTCGAGTAGGAAGATATTTCCGAAGAGCGAGTTGGAGGTAATGCAGTCCCAGGCCCCATAAGGCCTTGTGGACAATGCAGAGGGTCTTGAACTTGATCTTTGCCACCACTGGGAGCCAATGGATAGATTTCGGGGCTGGAGAGATACGATCCATGGGCTTGATGCCAAGAACAAGTCTTGCAGTCCTGTTCTGGATGAGTTGTAGAGGACGGAGAGTAGAGGCAGGTAGATTTAGAAAGAGGCTGCTGCAGTAGTCCAGCCCAGAGAGAACCAGAGCTCTAGAGACAGTGAGCTTCTGGGGGAAGGTGAGGAAAGGAAGAATACCTCTGAGGAAGTGCAGCTGGCAGTTTGACTTCTTAGAGATGTCAGAGAAGTGAGGAGAGAAGGAGAATGTGGAGTCGAAGATGACCCTGAGTTTCTTAGACTCACTGGTGGGAGCAGGAAGAGGGCCCAGGGTGGAGGGCCACCGAGTGACAGGAAAGGAAGGTGCAGGTGAGCCAATTAACACTTACACTCAAGGTTTGTAGTTATACATGGTTATTTATTTGTTTAACAGCAGTTTTTAAATAAGCATTCTTTAAAGGGCAATGTAGGTAACAATCAAATATACTTGAAATTACTTTTCCAGAATCAACACAAAGCTAGTAAATACTCTTTAGAGATGCTTTTTACACACACTAACTAGGACAGTGATGGCATTTATATATCACTAGGACACTTTGCAGATTCTAAGGTTGGTAGACACGAAAGGTTACAGGAAGGGAAAGGGGTAACCAGGTTCTCAGAGCATGTCAGCACTTAAAACTTCCAACAAAGTCTAGGTAAAAACCTTTCTCAACAATATTAGGTTAAAACCGATTTATCATCTCTGAGGGACAGTAAATATCAAAGTCAAATGGACTAGAAGAGTCTGCAGCGAGTCAGGACAGCCAAAGTCAATTGGAGCGCAGTCTATGGTGCTGAGGCACTTTTTAGATAGGAAAGTCTTGCACAAAGTTAGAGAGTTTGTTGAAGAAAAATCACTCTAGGGTCACAAGCTATCACACTTGTGAAGGATAGAGCTGAAATCAACTCTAGCAAAGTAACTATTGCAAGTCTCAACTGAGAAGGGCAAAGCTACAGACACAGAGGTAAGTACCCCAAGTCAGAACAGTACCTTTGGTTTGAAGAAGAGTGGTCCAGCTTGCTTCTGTCTGTTTGCGGTGATGCAGATCCTGGGTTCCTGGGCCTCAGTCGTGGAGACAAGAGGGAGGATGTCTGGAGGACTCCTGCGGCAGCAATTCGGAGGTCGCTGCAGCTACGAGCTCTTTTCAGATCAGTGGTTTCAGCGTTCGGTAAACAGCACCAGCGTGGATCTTGGACACCGGGTGGACTTCCTTCACTCTTTCAGTCCTGCACTCTGGTGAGAGGACTTGAAATCAGGCCGTCCATTTTATGGAGGGTCCTGGGGAGACTCCTGGGGCTTCTGGCCGACTTGCAGATGTTGCACTCGACTACTGATTTCCCAGTCGGGGCAGATGGTCCAGTGGAGTTCGTCTCAGGGTTAGTTGGTCCCACTAACCCAAGGGAAGAAGTCGTCCCTTCCAGAGCTGTTCTTGTCAATTAGAAAAAGGAGTTTCAGCACAGCAGCAGGGCTTCACTGGGCAATTCAAAGGTCCGGAAGGACGAAGCAAGCTTTGTTCATGGTTTCTTCATCAGGTTGTTCTTCTCAGTGGCCGACTCCGTCTTCAGGCCCAAAATCCTCGCCTTTTAACTGGTATCTCCCATTCATGCACAGCCTAGCTGTCACTCAAACAACATGGTGGCTGTCCTGTTTTGGACAGCTAGACAGCCAATCAGGATTGGGTGAATTCAGGCATTCCTAAAGACAAAGGACAGGGGAGTTTCGGGAAACTCCCCTTCCAGAAACACTGAAGCCAGAGGTGGGTTTCAGTACTGAAGCCCGCCAAAGGCAGAATGAATAATGGGCTCAAACCTGCTTGGCACACAGAGTAAAACCAAAGAAAGACCTCACAACCAGAAAATGCAAAAGAAGACCAGGGCTATTTTGACAAAATGGTCACCCATGGGTGCTATACTGCAGCTGAGGATTCGGCCTGCGGTAGAAAAGCACAATGGTAGGAACATTAAACCACTGCCACCAGCCATTTAAAGTAGTGAGGGTAACATAGAAAATGTTACATGAGTAGGTGGGAAAAGGGGCTACTAAGTAAACCTCCAGCACTCTACATAAAATGGTGTGTGTTGGACCTACAAAGAGAAAAGGTTAGTAAAGTCAATTTCACTTTACTATTCTTGGGAACAGTAGTTCACACAAGAAAAGGTATTTAAACCTTATGAGAAATCTAGAGGATTTCTCTGTGACACCGCACTGAAGGTGCTGTGTGTCACCATACAAAAAGTAGATGCCTATGGAATTTGTCAGACTCCAAAAACAAAGGAAACACATAATCCAAATCAGGTCAAAACAGACAAGAGAGTGAGAAAAAGGGCTCACTCACTCCAGGGTTAAAATTAAAAAGTCCTAACATCGAGCAAATGTGCTAGGGGTCTCTAAAGTTGAAGGGAATTAGCACAGAAATGGGAATTTTCGTTAACAACCGTATGATAGGCAGAAGAGAGATCGAGTAGTATGAAGACAGAGGAGTGGTTCGCATCCAGGTTAATGATCAGGTCTTCACGGATGTTCAGCAGAGCAGTTTCCATTTTTGTGGCCCCTCTGAAGCCAGACTGATGGCAATGGAGACAACCAACAGATTCATTGTGAAGATTAAGCTGGGAGATGGCCAGCTTTTCCAAGAGTTTGCCCTTGAAGGGAGTAATGGAGATCAGGCGATAGTTAGCGGGGCAGAAGTGGTCGACTGAGGGTTTCTTGAGAGGAGGGTTCACAAGATAGTGCTTCAGGGGGGAAGGGAAGGTTCCAGTGGTGAAAGAGTGGTTGCCAAAGTCCGCCAAGGCTGGAGCAAGGGTGTCAATGTGGTCCATGATGGTTTTGGACGAACACAGAAGAACCTGTTTTGACGAGAATTTCATAGACCGGACTTGTCTAAAAAAATCATTAGCATTTACCCTGTCAATGTTGTTGTACAGCAATTCATGTATTTGCTTTAGAGACACTTTAGAGCCTGATTTGCCATTGTTGAACCGACTTCGAGACACTGGCTATTCACATACTTGCCTGCCTCCTGCACGTTGAGCCCACCTCTTCAAGCTGCCTGGATCCGTTTGGAGCACTAGTTGTGATTGAGCCTCTTTGAGCCAACCGACCACAACAAGACATCTGTACTGTCTAATTTGCTTCTCCACAAGAGTGAAGCACCTTCAAGCCTTCCACGACATCGTTAAGCCTACTTAAATGACTAAGATAGTGATTTATCGGATGTGGTTCTCCTTTCTAGGCACCCTAGGTGCAATGACTCCCTGGCCTTACTTTGGCCCCTAAAGACTGGTTAGGTCCATGTTCCATACCTTACCCAAACACATTTTAAGGCAACAGTTCAAGGATTATTTTTGGTTAAAGCAACTATGGGCTTTTTTCTTTGAACTGATTTGCTCGGCGACTCCTCCAATGATAATTCCTTAGTTTTGTTTTTGTCGCGTCTCAAAAGAGTATAACGGCAAAAAGCCAAATAAGGATTCTTTTTGTCTTGTGTTTCCCTTTTTCGTTCATCTATTTGCCTATTTTTGGTGTCCCTCTTGCATTACATTTCCCTGTTTGCATGTCTGCCTATATTATTTATTACTTTGGGCTTTTCTTTTTCCTTGCGGGGTGTGGGAGGGGGTGGGAGGTGGTTATTAATGAGATTTTGTGTTTTTCTGTGGACTTATTTTAACCTAGCCCTACATCAGTAGTCATTTTATTTTGGCACGTACCACACAGTTTTTCGGAAGCTTCTGATGCCGACCCACATCTCTGAAGAGTACACCCAGCCCTCAGGCCATTCCACCAAAATAGACGAAAAGATGTTATGCTTTTCACTTTCGAAATGTTTAACTTTCAGGATAGAAACACCATTGGGCCAAGTTGTGCTGCAAGGTTGGGCATATTGCATCGATACCCTTTCTCTGCCTATGGATTCTATGCAAATGGCGGTTAGCCGTTGACCAGTCAGAATGCTGGGATCACGGGCATATCGAACTGGTACATGCTTGCTTTATGAGCAGCCTTTTTGGATCCTTTGGGTCTCCCCTCTCAGACTCCCTCTTCCTCACCTCACCTTCTGCCTTCTGCCACCCTTCTATCCTACCTGCCTACCCAAGGCTAAGTGTCTCTCTTTCTTGCCTCCGATGCCAGCTTTGATCCAGCTGTCTTCTCTCTTGCCGACTTCCTAGATGCTATAAAATAGATACAGGCTCCCTCAAGCGCCAGTCTGCTATTTGTATGGCGACCACGTGGTTTCTCCAGATACAAAAAAAAGGCATTTGGCATCACAGACTTCAGGCCAGGATGCTAATAGCCATAATGGCGTGTTTGGTGGGCTAAAACAGGGGATTAAATCTTGATGCACTAGTTAACAGCCCTTAATTCGCTTGCAGCTATTAACTTGGGCAGGCTCCCTTGCCACCGGTACAGTCCATGAAACCTGTCATCATGGCTTAATAAGAATATCGAAATGCTGATAGCTCCATTGAAGACAATGTCTGAAGGCTATATTGGCCTGACACCTCGGTTAATATCACCTTTAGCACCTGAGTTGCTGTCTACAGGGTTGATAATGGTGTTTTTTACTTAAAAAAAAAAAATGAACCTACCTTTTGGCGCAGTCCGGTGCCGCGCAGTGCTGCTCTCAGAAAAGTCAGTTTTCCATGTTGATGACTGTGACGTTATCAACATGAAAACGGACTTGGCTGACAGCAGGTTCTTTTTACAACATTAGCACCCGTGTAGGAAATACATGGGGGTGTTGAAGGGGGAGCGGGGAAGGGAAGCACCCTAAACCAATGAAAAAGCTCAAAGAACGAGCTTACATTGGTTAATACAGCCCTCGTTCAAAGCATTTTGATTGGTTTATGGTGCTGTCCAGGGTGCTAATGGCTAATTGATCTTTCTACTCTAACATTCCATGATTTCTCAACTGTCAAAAGAATTTTCTCTATCCTAAGTGGGTGAAAAAGCACAATAGCATTTGCTCTCAAGCTACAGCAGCTGGTATTATGCCTGTTTCTTTATGGTGTCCTGAGGCTGCGGCCTGTAACTTGGGGGATGGCATAGAACAGCAGTTATAGCCGACATCAATGAACATTGGGTAAAGTGCAGGAGGCAACTGGAGTTTAATCTGTATCCTTCACCTAGAGCGTTACACAAATGGAATATCAGTGATAGTAGAATTACTTTGTAGACAGAACATCATTCCCAATAAGATATCAATAAGCAAACCAGACAGCAATGTTAGCGAGAAATGGGATGGAAGGACATATCAGCCAACTGAGAACAATTAAAGAAACAATAGCATTGGTGAGTGAACTAATGTATATTTCTGACAGACCTGTAGGGGTGGCCAGTGCCAGCCAACTGCCAGGAAGGAGAGGTGGTGCGGTTTTGTAATGTGTGGTGTGATACCCACACCTCTATGCCTCATATCAAAGATGCGAGGAATAAATGCAGCCAAGCTGAAATATTCTGGTATTGCCCCATTGATAGTATAGCGTCTCTGCTAAGAAGTGCCATTACTGTACAGTGGACAACTAAAGCAACCCTGCTGCAAATCCCAATAAATATTGTCCCAATAAGATTATCACTCATCCCATTGAGAAAACCTTATCTGCATACAAAGAAATATGATGGCCATCTGAATGAAATCCCTGAAGAAGCAGATCCAATAAACGGCAAGGATGAATGGTAATGTCACTAGCCATTGCCGAGTATATGTTACATGGAACTGAAGATGAGGCACATAAAAAGATGCATTGACCAGAGAAGGCAGATATTCAATAAGGCATCAAGAAAGCAATAAGAATAAGTGACATCTTGGGCTCAAGGTGAAGAAACTTATGCCACAGAAACAGATGAAGATATCAAATCATTTTACACGTGTACAGATGCAGAAGAAACACAAGCAGCAAAGTAATCGTGAAGCTAGGTCTAAGCTTATAGTAAATAGATTGCGGCAAGCGGCAACATATACATACTTAGGAATGAGAGAATTATGGATGTTTCCACTAAACGTATTAAAGCAAGTTGGACATTAGTAAAAAGGCCTCAGTTAAGTATGTCGCAGTTAAAATAGCAGACATTGAATTACAGAAGCAGAGCTCAGAAAGGCGAGGTTGGATGGGTCCCAAGAAGCCATGGTCTTATCAAAAGTGGAGTAAACTGACTTTGGATACAAAATCGTGTGAAAGAACAAACCTCCTGTTCAAAAGGAAAGAACATAACAAGGAAGACGTCAGAGGTCTGGTAGAATAGAATATTAAATAGCCGAAAAGGCTCGATTTTATGGCCTCTAGTCACATGGAAGCATGAAGTTGGATGAACAAGATGGTCACACCTACGTATGAAGGCAGACTGTGCTTCTCACTCTCTAATTTACACACAGCTAAGAACACTCTCAAGTTCAAAGGCCTAATTCACAGTAGACCACTGAGGTGATGATGGATTGACATGCTAATTGGTTCAAAGCTAAAGTTAAGGCAACCTCACCAGCATCTGGACGGCCAGTCTGCAGGCTGCTAACGTAGGTGGAAAAGTACTGAAGATGGATAGAGTGCCAACCAATTGTAGAGCACCTGTGTATTCAGGGGTCCTATAGTGTGTGAACCAATGGGAAGTCGTGTATTTAGTGACATTCATTGTGGTCATTTTTAGAGGAGGGCTTGGTTGCCCACCTGATGTTAAGTAAACAATCACATAGTTGCACTTTTTTAGACTAGTATGGATCATATACTTAGATGTTCACTCAGAACCAATAGCCCATGCACATACGTTTTGTAGTTTGCCACGTAGGATGACATTGGTAGTGATGCAGGTCAATGTCATTGATGACACATTTTGTTTATAAAAGTAAAACATTTTCTTAAAGTACTTTGGGTTTGAAGACCTAGCATTTGCGTTGATGTTCGTTATTCTCCCTTTTTTTGATAACTGATATTAAAACAGTCTTCCTTTTGTTAACTTCCTGAGTCGGCTCCATTATTTGATGTATGAATAAGATCTGCATCCCCATCCATCTCGAGGGTAATTGCTGCTCATTAAAGGAGCTGGACTATCCAGTTCAGTGGTTTCGCACCTGGTCCAAATCCATTCAGCGGCTTGGCTGTGCGGTGGAGCAAAAATTGACATTTTTTGTCTATGGGAAAATGAATGGGGACTAGGCAGCAACTTTTCTTTTCTTATTTTGGTAGCAGAGAGAGGATGGTTTAAGAGTCATCGATCTGAGTAAACTTTAGAGTTTCGGTAATATCGAACAACCTTTTCCTTTCGACTGAAATGACGTGAAGCTCCCCGTAGATAGTGGTAAGTGTAAAATGTTAAAAGTGTCTTGCAGGACTGGGTGTGACGGGTCCCCTAGTTTCCATAGAAACCCCTCCCACGTCTATGTGAAGCGGATCGATCGGAAGGTTGAAGAGGCGATAAAAAAGGCGGACGATCTTGAGAGTCAGAAGAGGAAAAGATGATATTGTTGAGTAAAAAATTGAGTGAGTTGACAAAAGCATGGGTGATGAGTGAAGAAAAAAGAGAGTAATGGAGGGAAGTGGCATAAAATATAACGTGAGAGTAAGTGTATAATATATGTGGGGAATGAGATATTGACTCGAGTGTGGCCAAGCAATAATATAAATTGTGACAGAGGCCAGGATAAGAGAACATGCCCTGGCCTGCGTGTTTTATGATGTAACAGAAGAAGTTTGAACCCATAGTTCCATAGCGGAATACTAGGAGACGGTTTTGATTAAAGGCAGTTCCAAAGGGGTAACTTACACTCCAGTCAGAGAATTTTTAGTGGGCAAAATGAGTATTAAGAAGAAGATTATAGGAGATGTATGTAACCGGTTGAGTTTGTCTGTTTGTTTTATGTGGTTTTGTGAATAATGACGTCATAAGTGGAAAATATTATTTGATTGATTAGAACTGAACCTGATGGTTATTTTTAGTAAGATTAAAGTAAAAAATTGTGGTTAGCAGGATTGGAACTTGCGACGATTGGCGCTTGCTCATAATATATTATTTTTATGAAACGTACCTTTTTCTGTGATAAAAAATAAGCAAGTGTTATACTAAGTTAAGAATAGAGGAGTCAAGAATGGAGGATAATACTCCACTTGTGCATCTCTGTAAGCCGTTACCGAAGCATGCACCTAAGCTTAAACAGTACAGTGTGGAATGGGTTAAAGGAACTGCGGATAAAATGTTTTTGCCGTGGCCACAAGGAGGTTCGCTATCGAAGGCAGTTCTGCAGTATATGCGACATATCTGCATGCAGCATACACAGGAAAGAAGCTAGAGAAGCGATTAGCTAGTTTTGGAAGATGTATCAACAAGAGAAGAACGAAGAGCCTCCTATAGATTGGATACTTAATATATGCAGAGAGGGGGTGAGGGGCCTTCTGCTCACCCCGTCCCAGCTGAAATAGGAGACAGGAGCAAGAAAGACGATGGGTTATACCCATTGAGGGAGCTTAAAGCAGCAACAGGATATAGGAATCCCGCATATGAGTCACCGGTGCAAAGCAGTGACGAAAGCACAGAGAAAGATGCTGAGAAAGATGTAATCTCTAAGGTCCTAAGGGACAAAGAGAGACACAATAAGGAAAGGAGTGATCGAGCAAGTACATCACTAGATATAGGAAGAGAGATAAAATGATGGAAAGGAGAAAGAGACAAGGCTGATGAGACAGCGCTTTTACAGAACGAATGGATGGGTGGTCAGATTTTATTAAAGCGCGATGGTAAGAGCATTGAGGATGTAAGACAACGGGAAGATCAAGATAAACAAAACAGAAAAGATAAGGAAAGAGAGGAACAATTGAAAGATGAAGGAGCAAAAAGAAAGGACAGGCAGGGACGAGAGCAGTTGTACTAAGAAGAGCAGTCAAGAGCAAAGAAAACACGATAATAGACAAAGAGCGATCAATGAGCAGGAAAGGTTAGAACAAAAAAGAATAGAAGCAGAGGAACAGAAAATAAGGGATAAAAGAATGCAGAGGCGAAAGGATGAGGAGATACGCAGGGTAAATGAGAGAAGGGATATGAAGAAAAAAGAAGAAGACAGAGTAAGAGAGGAAGTAAGAAAACAAAGAGAATTTGATGATGATATAGAACGTAAAAGAAGGCAGAGAGCATGCAATCTCGATCGCCTGGAGAAGGAGATAAGAGATCCTGAGTCAGAAGTAGCAATTGATGTCATAGAGGAATTTTTTCCAGAGTATGAGTCATTACCAGACCCGTCTAGAGTAAATCTAGAGGGCGAGTTTGACTCTAGGAAAATTGGGGAAGTGATTGTTAAGGTATATCATGAAATGAAAGCCCAGAAAGTGTTAAAGGGGAAGGGAACAAAAACTATCGACTCGAGAGTACTCAGCTGTATGACACAGAGGGAGCCTCATGTAGTACGAGGCCAAAGGAGCTGTCTCCAGATCGACTGACTCTGAGCAGAGATGATGATGAGAGAAGTTGCAGAAGTTGGGCACAGGAAATGTCGGACAAAGACAGAGATACCTTCCATGGGGAAGGAAGAAGGGACGTATGTGGCCCTGAGGGATGTTTTTCAATAAAAAAAGAAGTCAGATGGTCAGATTTAAACGCACCTGTAACCAGGGCACCAGAGCCACTGACACAGTCAGATCGACCCAAGGGGCAACTCCACAGTGAAAGGGGAGAATCACCACCTTATGTGAGCAGATTAAGATCACAAGCTGGTAGAAGGCGATGTGGTAATATTGTCCCTGCGGTGGACAGACAAATGATGAGAGATGAGAATAAGTTTGAGAGAATAACCTTGTTAGAGAAAGGACGGGTTAGACCGCAGTATATACTGTGGCTCCAAATGGACAAGGATAATTTAAGATGTAAACTCCCGAGTTTAACTTCGGGTGCTGGGAAATGGCTACATTGATTAGAGAAAATGACGAAAGGAAACTCGTTAGCCATAGGGGACATTAAGGATCTCCTCATCGCCAAAATTGGTGAGAGAGCTGAAGTGTGGACAAGGGCAGGGTACCCTGGTGTAACTATAGTTAACACTGCTCATGATGGAGTACCATTCAATAACTGTAGGCCTGCAGTCTGGAAGGTATTTAGAGCACTGTATCCAGACACGTCTGATTTGGGAGCTATAATGACTAAAAAGATGAAGGACGGAGATGATCCGTTGATTTATATTCAACATTTTCAGGAATCTTGGGCTTTGGAAACACGCAAGTCTTGGCCAAAATCTATACAATTATTCTATCATATATTATGCCTGGGGCTCCCAGAACCTGTACAGAAGCAGCTCAAGAAATTAGTGGGTATTGAAGCCAAACCATGGTCGGAGATTCAGCTGACCATTGCGCACTATTTCGGGCTCTTGCAGGAAAAGAATCGCGAAAAAGATGATGCCGGAAGGGATAAGAGGCAAAATGAGTGCAGAAAAAGCTGTCTAAATATGCCATTGAAGGGGCGATGTTGATGAGTGTAGATGGACTGAATCCACAGCAGAATGCAAGTATGCCACAGGTGAACAATGAAAGGCAGTTTAACCAAAGTAATAATGGATTTTTTCCGCATGGAAGGGGTGGATTTAGAGGAAGATGTTTTCAGAACAATCAAGGAAATTGGCAGAATAATCAGGGAGGTTTTCAGAACAACCAAGGTTGGTTTCAAAATATGCAGAATGATGGTCAGAACATACATGATGGGCAGATTAGGAGGCCACCTCTTTGTTGGACATGCGGGATGACAGGGCATTTTGATTGCATGCATAGAAGTCAAGGGTGTGTGCAAAACGAGCAATTTTCTAGAGTCGCGATTTCAAACCTGCATGGATATTCAGAGCAGTATAATGATGGGTTTGCTCAGAATCAAACGATGCAACAGCATCAAGCGCTGAGAGAGCTGCAAGGCTTGCAGACACAGCAGGTAGCAGTGGCTCAGTCACAAGGGCAGTCACAACACACGCCAATGCAGATTCAGCAGAGTACAAGTACAGGGCAGTTAACGAGACCTAGGATAGGGAGTGTCAATGTTAGTGGAGGGAATCTGTTTTCAGGTAACGGAATGAGTTTAAACCCGCAATAGGACAGCTCACTGGGAGATTTGATTTGTTCAGCCCTATCTGTGACGCCGAATCCTCATGAGGAACCAAGGGTAGACGACGCTGTAGGGGGGCAAGAGTTTTTCATTTTTAGTAGACACAGGTACAACTCGCTCATGTATACGAGAGGGAACATTTTTAATGTCTGGTACAGCCATGAATACTCAAGGCTTTTCAGGAGCTATAAGTCGAGTTCCTTTCACTGACAAGTTACCAGTCCCTATAGGAGAATGCGATATGAAGGTGCCTTTGCTATACTCTAGGCAGACACCTGTCAATATATTGGGTCGAGATTTGATGACGAAGCTCAATAAGATGATCTCATTTACCGATGAAGGCATAGTGTGTTCAACTGCAGGAATGCATTATTTAAACGTGTGTGAAATCATTAGAGCATTTGCAGGACAGATAGCCATAAGAGCAATACCTTTAGAGCCAGAAGTTTTCTATTATGGAGTATGTGTACTATTGATATATCTGCCAGGCCTAGCAGGCAGAGCAATGAGAATACCTGATGAATTTCTGTTTAGACCAAAGATACCTATGCGCGAAGAAGAAGGGAAAGTGTTTCCCTTAGAATTACAAGCAGTCATAGTGCGAGGTGAAATGGCTTTGCTTGATGGGAACGATGATAAAGGCAGACAATGGTGTGCAGTGATTGCCATCGGAGAAGGTTACAGATTAACTGACGTCACCGATGAGGACATGTTTGACAATCATCCATCTGATGACAAAGTGATATTTGAGATGAGTATTACTTATTGGGTAAAAGCAATCAAACAAGATGTACCTCATAAAATGATGATCGCACAGCAACGCCCTGAATATTTTGAGGTCGACATGGCGAAAGTGCCCGCTTCATTATGGACCACATGCCCCTATGACGTTGGCCTATTGAAGGGGGTTGGAGAAGTGAAGATTAAACTGAAACCAGGAGCAATATTACCTCGAGCACAACAGTATCCTATGTCTCGAGAGGCAGATGAAGGTATTTTCACAACAATTTCCACCATGATGGAGCAGGGCATCTTATTGACGTCAGAGTCACTGTGTAATACCGCAATTTATCCTGTGAAAAAAGGGAAGGGGGGCTCTTGGAGACTAATTCAAGATTTGAGGCAGATAAACCAAATTGTAGAAGCCGAGTTCCCTCTAGTCCCTAACCCGTCCACAATTCTATGTAATATACCTGTTGGAGTACGATATTTCACTGTGAATGATTTGAAACATGTGTTTTTCTCAATCTCATTGCACAAAGACTCACAGGATCTGACGTAATTTACATTCAGACAAACGCGACTGAAAAGCACTCGGCTGCCCCATGGGTATTGCGAGTCTCCATCGATTATCAATAGAGTCTTGCAGATGGATTTAAGAAATATTGATTTGGAAAGTGTTGTTCTGCAATATGTGTATGACATTCTAGTTTGCAGTACTACAGAGGAAGACTGCAGACGTGGTTCTGTCCAGCTGATGATAATACTTGCTGACAAAGGATATAAGGTTGACAAAGAGAAGTTACAGTATTGTCAACAAGAAGTGTTTTATATTGGCCAATTGATTTCACATGAGGGAAAGAAGGTTACTCCTGAGAGAGCTGAGGCTATTTTGAAAACCGCAACACCACACATGAAAAAACAAATGCAGAGGTTTTTGGGATTATGTAATTACATCAGAGCATGGGTCTTTGATCACAGTTCATACATAAGGCCTTTACTACAGGCTTTAAAGAAAGCACAGGTAACACAGGAAAACATTGTGTGGACTGAGAAAATGGAGGATGGCTTGAAGAGCTGAAAAAAGTAATTTGCACAGCTCCGATTTTAGGGATTCCTAATTATGCAGAGAAATTCTTTTTATTCTCACACACAGATGGTACTGTTATGACAGCAGTACTTACACAGAGAACCACATTGGGGTACAAGCCCCTTGCATATTATAGTGGGATTTTAGACCCAGTAATGAGAGGTCACTTTCAGTGCGAACAGTCTCTGACTGCCGCCTCGTTCGCCATAGAGAAAGCTGCAAGCATAGTGATGGGATGCTCCATGACATTATTTGTAGTACATGCACTATTTTCTATTCTAGAGAAACCTAAGGGCACATTGACTTCTCAAGGGGCTTCTGCCAACAAGGTAGTTATATTGAATCCAGCGATCAAAATAGTTTGATGCAGAGTAGTGAATCCTGCCATGTTTGTAAACGAACAACTGGTAGAGGATGAGCATGCGCATGATTGTTCGAATTATGAAGAGTTCTGTGATCAAATTCCAAGAGAAAAACAAAATGTCTTGCCAGGTGGAGAATTTGTTTTTATTGACGGTTCTTCAAGAATCAATCAAAATGATAGACAGAGATATATGGGTGCCGCTGTGGTAAAAAAAATACAGCCAGTGGGGAGTTTCAGACATTGGTAAGTGCACGACTCCCGTCTCACTATTCAGCACAAGCTGCAGAATTAGTGGCGCTGATTGTTGCGCTCGAGAATCATGCAGACCAGGAAGTAACAGTGTACAGCGACTCCGCCTACGTGACGTTAACAGTATATGCAGGGGTAGCACGTTGGAAAGGAGGGGGTACCTCCAAGCAGTTGGCAAGCCAGTGCAGCATGCCGCCTTATTGGATATGCTTATTAAGGCACTACAACTCCCAGTGACCATCGCGGTCATTAAATGCGCAGCTCATACTAAAAGGACAGACTTTATTTCACTCGGAAACCAAGCAGCAGACGATGAAGTGAAAATCGGTGCATGTCCAGAGAATATAATGACCTTTGGAACACTTGATGTGAAAGAGAAAATGGTTGTGTTGATGAATGTGGTTGGAAAATATAGTGATTTGCCAAAAACGCAGCTTACGGAGGTTCAGGGGGAAGCACCTCAAGATGAGAAAGATTTGTGGACATGAAGAGGGTGTTCTTTAAACCCCTCTGAAGCATTGTGGCGACAGGACAGCACTGGTAAACCGGTCATGCCTGTAGCCTTACTGAGAGTGGCGCTGGCACAGCTACACTAACCTGCGCACACAACTAGGGAGAACCTTGCTGCAATGATTGCTGAAGATTGGTTTGTACCAAATCTGTTAGAGCACATTGCTTTTTTATGACAAATTGAATAGTTTGTAAAAAATTGGTGGCTGGGCATACACTGCGCACAGTTAGGGGGGTTATTCCGAGACCCATTGGCCCCTTTCAGCATTTGCATATCGACTATGTCAATATGATTCAAGTATGTAATGGATATAGATATATGATTGTTGTGGTATGTCCCTTCTCAAGGTGGATTGAGGCAGGTCCCTGTACACATCCAGATTCCACCTGTGCAGATACATTTTTGGTGGGGGAAGTGTTTCCTAGATGGGGAGTATGTGAGGTAATAAGGTCAGACAACGGCCCGCATATTGTGAACCAGACATTCGAGCAGATCAGCTTGTTGCTTGGTTTAAAGCACAAGTTTTTCTCGGTTTATCAAGGAAATGAGATCTGTGAGAGGCTCAACGGCTTGCTTAAGGAACGGATAGCCAAGTTGAAGCTTACTCTGAGGAAAGTGTGGTTGCATTGCCTACCACTGGCATTATATGCTTTGAGGAACCAACTGGGTTCTGACCACCATCTCACGCCTCATGAAATTGTTACTAGGAGGCGGATGAGATCACCCCTAATGCCTCCATCCAGAGTTAGAAGTGAGGCTCAGTCAACTTCAGATTTGTTTGGAATCGAAATGCATGATTATTTTAACCGTATGACTTCCAGTATTTCTGTCAGGACAGCTGCAGCGACAAGGGTTCAGGGCAGTACAGAACACAAAAGTAGATGCTTCAACAAATAAACCTCAAGAATTTTGTCTTCCCAAATTATTTGCCGGAGATGAGGTCTTAATTCAGAACCACACGAGAAAAAGGTGGGACAAACCCCGTTTCAACAGCCCGTTTATAGTGGAAGACGTCACGCCATCTGCTGTCAAAGTGCAGGGCAGGCGTGCTTGGATATTTATTGGAGACGTTAACATTTTTGCTGGATAAACCTCTCTGCCCCCCGCACCACACCGAGAAGCAAGTACAAGCATCGGGGAAGAACCACAGCACGTGCAGACAAGATCTATGATGAGGAAGAAGGATGCAGAAGCTGACAAATAAAAAAGATAACAAACTGTTGGACTGTGGCTTGGTCCGGGACACTCCTTTTAACTGTCTCTGTGCAAATCTGTTGCAGGGTTAAGGGAAGATCTATATTCTTAAAGCTACAGTAGCTTATTGACTTTAGTCTGAGGCATGTTTAAGCCTTAATACGAAGAGGAATATGCCAGACTCTGATCATGGCTTTGATAACTGGAAGAGAGTGCAGTATACTGATTCGTTCCATACTGAGTTCTTGTTCAGATTTTCCCATGGTGTTATCCAATGACAACGTTTCAAGGATTATATTTGAGGTTTTTCTCTATGTGCTGCGCTCATATCCTACAATTGTGGGGAGAACTTCTAACATATGTACTTTTCTGCAAGATCCTAAAAATGGCCCGATTGAGAGGAGACTACTTGCAGCAATCATCGAGCAAGTGTTGCAGTTATCTGAGTATAGTGGGGATAGCAGAAACGCCCCTGTAACCTGCGGCTGCACACAGACCTGTCAATGTGGTGTTCTTTCGGCTGATTGAAGAATACCCACATCTTGTTGGCAGACGTACATATGTGTTTACATTCCTAAGGGATCCCAGTAACACTGAAAATCGGACTGTGATCTTGGAGGGAATAATTATTCAAGTAAGCCTATATTCTGGGAGAACCCACAGGATGGTGGTGTGAAACTTTCCTTGGAGAGACAGATCAAGAAGGCTACTGACAAAGACAGACATTTTGTTTCATGCTGAAAGAAGTTCATCATGTCATATGGCCTAACGCAGATTCGAGGAGTGGACTGGGAGCTGGTATATGTTGTTGAACTGATCTAGACATATTAAGAGCAGCTTTCATCTTACTGGAGACATTTATATTTTGCATGGTTAAAAACTGGTTCCAGAAAAATAGAGATCGAGAGTTCGTTCTTATCATTCAGCAAGCAGACAGTGGATCGAGGGCGAAAGTGCAGAGTCAAGACAGAAACTTCCAGGAGGAGTGTGTAATGCTGATGTATTAAAGATTATTTTTTCCTTCGTTAGGCAATAAAAAATGGGTAGTACTAGTAGCAACTTTGTGATCCCGGATGTAGAAAGACAGTCACGTTGTTCACGGAATAGGTGTTGTACATCAACATACGTGTGCCTTATTTATGGTTGCATTTTGTTTATAATCATACTGCTCTCATTCATAGGGGGTCATTACGACCCTGGCGTTAAGGGTTTAACGGTGCCGTAAAAGGTGTCGGCGCAGTTAAACCCTTAATGCCTGATTACGAGGTCCCTTTGCGGGACCCGACCTTAACGGCTGGTTTTACCAGCCGTTAAAGTAGGGTGCCGCAAAGGGACCTCGGTGCTAATTACGGTACCGCAATTTGCGGTACCGTACTTAGCGCCTTCCCCAGTCCCATTGAGCCCTATGGGGCGAAAATGGGAATGGGGAAGGGCCATGGTGAAATGGGGAAATACCGCACCGCCAACCTTGGAATGGGGTGGTATTTCCCCATTCCACCATGGCGGACTCGTTACAACACCGGCACCAACCATGGTGCTAATATCGCCATGGTTTAGTGCCAGGGTTGTAATGAGGGCCATAGTCTGCATATCCTACTACCTTAATATACATGGAGCTAAGACTCCAGGGAATCTTCCTGAGCAAAAGTAAGTAGCAATTATGGCAACTACTAGACACCCAAGGCCCGATATAGTTATTCCTGTTCCAAAGAAAGATGACCAATTACCTGAGTCTCAGATAAGCACCATTAGCAATCATTCACATGCAAGAAAGGGTGTAGAAATTATGTTTGGACACAAGAAACAGGCCTGGCAAGAAGGACAAGATGAGAGGTTGCCAGACAATGTGCCTGTACAGATAATATATGGAAAAACACCTGATCCTGTGGTGAAGAACCCAAAGATAAGCCCTAGAAGACAGATACACATGGAGATTTTGCGAGACATTTTTATGCCTAAATGGTATGGTGAGAGGGGGAAACTCTCTGAACTTTCTCCCACCCAGGGAACACATGTAGGCATACCCCTTCCACTGATAGATGTGCCTCTGATTTATCCAGAAAGAAGGAGTTATGCTGGTACACTTCATGAGATGATTATGGAAGGTCACACAAGGAGAATGAGAACTAAAAGAAACACTCAAGAAGATGATTTCGAGCTACATGATTACCTGGACAGTACGGCACATTTGGGAAATAACATTTGGTACCAGCATATGAAAGAAGTAGGAAGAAGGCCCTCGAATGAGGAATGCTTTGCGTGTGCACTCCTGCCATACAGTATGGGAAAGTCTAAGATCTTCATAGCTATCGAAATAGACATCCAGACAGCTCATTGGCTTTCACACATAGTACTTTGCAAAACCAGAGGCCAGTTCATGGGCCGAGACGCCTACCTCTAATGGGCTACTGAATGGACAGATCTAGATGAAGATGACTATGTGCAAGATACCAAGACAAGAAACCGAGCCCACACTAAGAATCATGTGATCAGATATGAGAAGCCTGGAGTAAAAGGAGCTGGAATCAGATGGGAAGTGAACAAGAAATTGGAGGTTGCAGGAAAATCTGTAGAGGACGCTCGAAGATGCAAGAATAGAGGCCTAATGCAGATCTGGAGATCTCTGTTATCACCCGATAGATGGGAAGAAGGAGTGGTCGTCTGCAGAGCCTGGGTGATCATTGGTTGCTATAAGCCAGTCACTGATATTGAGCAAAATGGATGTAAGCCATTATGGCCAAGACTTGCTAAACTACTGACTTGGGTTGAAGACAGAGGAGGACCTCTGCATATAGTGCCATTGGAAAGTTCAAAGCTGTGCTTCAGAAATAATGGCACAAGAAAAGTTGGAGAAAATTAGAATTGTCTTTGAATCTTTGATGTTCCAGGAATGGGACACGGTACAGCAGTGATTATGGATCATTATTGGGCTTGTGCAGCCAGAGCCTATATCAGATTGCCTGCAGATTGGGGAGGAATATGCACACTTGTGAATGTCCATGTTGCAGCACTAGTGATTCCAAAGGGTGATTTACACATTGACAATTTTCCAAAAGCAGATGCTCACCTGAGGAAGAATAGATCTGTGGAGCTGATAAAGAGGATGAAGAGAGAGAACTATTTCTCAGTCAAGTCAATAGAAGCTTCCGATGCCATACCATATGAGCACAGGCTGTTTAGCCAGTCCTCATCTGTGTTCACATTGATCTTCATGCCAGCTGTTCAGGTTGGAGCAAACACTAAGGTGTTACAAATCACCAGATGGGTATTGCTGCAGACAATTAACACTACAATAAAAGGATTTAATGCAATCGGAGAAGAGATGAGAGCCATAGATTGATGACTCTTCAGAACAGATACGCCCTGGACATGATTACAGCAATGGATGGAGGTGTTTGTGCAAAAATCGTAGAATCATGTTGCACAGTTTTACCTTCTCATGATGACGAGAATGGAACATTGACAGAGGCCATAGACATGCTGACGAAGCTCCATGGCCAGATGATAGAGGAAGTAGAAGGTATTGCTGATCACAGCTGGTTTGGGTCACTCTTGGGTTCCACAATGGATGACAGACATTTTCAAGTTCCATGGAGCCCTGATAGTGATGATATTGCTTGGATTTTGTGTGATGAAGATAATAATCTCACAATGCAAGAAGACAGCAAAGAAAGCCATAGGGATGAAGATCATGATCGATGTTGAATCAGGATGGAAGTCCAAAGACCTGATAGATGAAGAGATAAGAGACTTTGTGAAGGCCAGTATCCATGCACCGAGGGGACAAAGTTCCTGTATCCGAAGAATCATAACAAATATGTGGGAAGATGGATCTACTGTAGTCCAAGTGGACAATGCAGTTTATGATATGGAATAAAGATGAGCATGTGAAAACAGCAGGATGCCTGAAGGGAGTCATAAAGATATGGGTCCCAAAGAAGTTGTTCTTCAGGCCAATCTGCCTGGATGTGAAGGATGATGTAGGAGTGGTTGATGAATCGCCCAGACGGGGAAGTGTAGAGAAGGAGCCAAGTACCCCCACCTCAATCGACCCGCCCCTTTTAGCTGTATGTTGGAAACCAGAGTATGTGATGTATACAGAACAGCTGAATCAACAAAGAGCAGAATATGGACTCAGTTCAGTGCCAGTGAAAGGGCCAGTACCGAGGGGAATCTGGGAGCCAAGGTACCCATTGAGAAAACCTTATCTGCATATAAAGAAATATAATGGCCATCTGAATGAAATCCCTGAAGAAGCAGAACCAATAAACGGCAAGGATGAATAGTAATGTCACTAGCCATTGCCAAGTATATGTTACATGGAACTGAAGATGGGGCACATAAAAAGATGCATTGCAACAGACCCTATACTAAATGTTTTATGATTCCATTTCAATGTTTCTGATTTAGAATGGCTCACATTTGTGCCAAGGAAGCAGCAGAGCGACGTGCAGCCAGACTTGAGGATGCACGGTTGCGAGCACGCTGATCGCATGCATCTCATTTAAGAATGTATTAATTTAGCTGATGGGTGCAGCAACTGCCAAGAGCTATAATGCTCATAGCAGAGGGCCGAGGAACACTAACTGAGCTAAGTATCATTCCATGCTGTGTGTATCCTCCAGCAGGAAAGGTAGCACAATGCAAATTTTGACCCATGAAGAGGGATAAGCGGGGGCACAAAGCCCGGACTACAAGCAAGGAGGAAATGGAACTGCACTCTCTGCCTCCGCCACTGGCACCACTGAGAGGGATTATGGTGGGGTGAGGGGGGTTGTTTTGCGCTTTCTCTTTTCTTTCTGTTCCATTTAACCAGACTGAGCCACAGCAACGCCAGGCTGGGGACAGCTAGTTGTAAATAGATTGCGGCAAGCGCCAACATATACATACATAAGAATGAGAGAATTATGGATGTTTCCACTAAACGTATTGGAGCAGGTTGGACATTAGTAAAAAGGCATCAGTTATGTATGTCACAGTTAAAATAGCAGACATTGAATTACAGAAGCGGAGCTGAGAAAGGCGAGGTTGGATGAGCCCCAAGAAGCCAAGGTCTTATCAAAACTGGTGTAAACTGACTTTGGATACAAAATCGTGTGAAAGAACAAGCCTCCTGTTCAAAAGGAATGAACATAACAAGGAAGACGTCAGAGGTCTATTGGAATAGAATATTAAATACACGAAAAGGCTCAATTGTATGGTCTCTAGTTACATGGAAGCATGAAGTTGGATGAACGAGATGGTCACACCTATGCATGAAGTCAGACTGTGCTTTTCGCTCCCTAATTTTCTCAGAGCTAAGAACACTCTCAAGGACGAAGTTCAAAGGCCTAATTCACAGTAGACCACTTGGTGATTATGGATTAATAGGCTAATTGGTGGGAAGCTAAAGATAAGGCAACCTCACCAGCATCTGGACGGCCAGCCTGCAGGCTGCTAACATAGGTGGAAAAGTATTGAAGATAGATAGCGTGACAACAAAATGTAGAGGACCTGCGTATTCAGGGGTCCTATAGTGTGTAAACCAATGTGTATTTAGTGACGTTCATAGTGGTCATTTAGAGCAGGGCTTAGTTGCCCACCTGATGTTAAGTAACCAATCACATAGTTACACTTTTTTAGACTAGTATGGATCATATACGTAGATGGTCACTCTGACCCAATAGCCCATGCACATAAGTTTTGTAGTTTGCCACGTAGGATGACGTTGGTAGTGACTCAGGTCAACGTCATTGATGATACATTTTGTTTATAAAAGTACTGTTTTTTCTTAAAGTACTTTGAGTTTGAAGATCGAGCATTTGCGTTGATGTTCGTTATGCTCCCTGTTTTCGATAATTAATATTAAAACAGTTTTCCTTTTGTGAACTTCCTGAGCCAGCTCTATTATTTGAGGTATGAGTAAGATCTGCATCCCCATCCATCTCAAGGGTAATTGCTGCTCATTAAAGGAGCTGGACTATCCAGTTCAGTGGTTTCGCACCTGGTCCAAATCCATTCAGCGGTTTGGCTGTGCGGTGGAGCAAAAATTGACATTTTTCGTCTATAGGAAAATGAATGGGGACTAGGCAGCAACTTTTCTTTTCTTATTTTTCTTAATAACTTTTTTCCTTTTTTTTTTTTAAAACTTGATTTTATTAGCATTTATAAAGATAACCAGACATTTTCAATATAACAAACAAGTGTAACCCACTTTGTCAAGAAAAGCCTAGAGCTCCAAACCTCCCTTCCCCAGCCCTCACTGCCCCTACCCCACCCCTGACCACTTGTCTAAATCAACTTTTTTCAATGGTGCAAATTTCCTCTCTCATTGTCTCAGATCTGAAGGTCCTCATAATGTCCGTATATAACCCTTGCCAGCTCCCTTTCAGGGCCGTCCGTCCCCTCCTCCCTATTCCACTCTTCCCCATTCCACTCTGCACACACACTGGATTAGTCTACATGGCTACCGTCCTCAGAGCCCCCATTTCAGCAGTAGGGCAGACCACTCAGCATGACATTCTTCCATTCTATCATTCACCACCGCAGTGAGCTTTTCCATTACCATCATGTATTGCACTTTTCCTTCCCATGCCACTTTCATCCGGAGCGTCGTCTTTTTCCAACATTGGGCTATGGCCAATCTCCCCGCTCTTAACATGGCTTCCCACATCTTCGGAAGTCTATGTTCTTCCCTATCTTTTTGCGGGGGCCCTAGCAGCAGTTGAAGTGGGTCTAGGTCCAACCCTATCCCTATGGCGGGGGCCCTAGCAGCAGTTGCAGTGGGTCTAGGTCCAACCCTATCCCTATCACTTATTCCATCCAACTCAGCACCTCTTTCCAAAACACTTGTACCTTGGGGCATTGCCACCACATGTGAGCCAAGGTCCCCGGGTTCCCGCAACCCCTAGAGCAAAGTGGAGGTGCTCCCGAAACATTTTTGGAGAGTTTCACTGTGCCATCCCATTAGCAGTTTAAAGTTATGTTCTATCGTGGAGGTAAACAACCCTCACTGGAAGATCATTTTATATATTCGTGTCCACTCCTCCTCAGGGATATCTTTGCCCACTCACTACACCCAATATCTCTGGAAGGTTTGCCTACCCTGTAGACAGGTTTCATTCTTGTATAATTTGGACAGCATACCCTTCCTTGTTGCAAAGTCCAGGACTTTCTCCACTACCGTTAATTCTCTGGCTAGCCCTTCCCCCCACTTTGGGTCTGTCAGGATACCCTTAATGCAGAGATATTCAAATATTGAAATTGAGTCCCCTCACAGTGTATCCCACACCTTACCCCATTCCTGGAAGCTCCCACCCTGAAAGAATTGTCCCGCCCTCTCAAGACCTGCATCTGACCACCTTTGCAAATGCGTGAATCCCTGGCACACCAACTCGAACAGTGGCCCCCATATTGAGGACATAGGGGAGGGCCACAATGTAAAACCATGTGCTTCTCTAGATTCCCACCAGACTGACCAAAAACCTCCCATTTTAGGGTGGGATTGGATATGTTTCGGTATTGATCTGAGCGGGGACCAGAAGTAATCCCTGACCTTCAGATGATGTGCAACGGGATCCTCCAAGTAGGTCTAATAGGTCTTCAGGTCTTCCCTCATATGTTCCAGCATCCCCCTGGTTTGTGTCGCCTTATAGTACAGGCGGATATCCGGGAACCCAAATCCCCCCTTGTCCCTTGGAAGGGTAAGGGTTGCCATTTTCACCCTTGGGGTCTTGTTTCCCCATATAAATCTTTGAAGCTCTCCTGTAACTTCTAGGAAGAACTTATCTGGGAGGGTGCTCGGGATAACTACAAACAGATATAACAGTCGGGGAGGACATTAATTTTTATAGAGGTCATCCTTTCGTACCAAGTCAGAATCAAAGGGAGCCACCCCTTCAGGTCAGCTGTGAGTTGGATTATAATTAGACACCACCATCTCTCCGATATTCCTTGTCACCCATATGGCCAGGTATTTAATGCTTCTCTGGTTACCCACCATGCCATGGTAGCTCTTTTTCGTGTCCAGGAGGGGACATCGTGCCAATAACGGCAAAATAGAAGACTTTCCCACATTCATTTTGAGTCCTGAGAGTCGGCCATATTCCACAATCTGGGCCATCTGTGCTGGGAATGAGACTTGAGCATTCGTAAGGTAGGCTATTATATCATCAGCAAACAGCGAAATTTTGCATTCAAGTTCTCCCCCCACAATAACCTTGATCCGGTCATTAATTCGAATTGCAATAGCCAGCGGCTCCATGGCGAGGGTGTACAGGAGCGGGGAGAGGGGAACATCCCTGCCTGGTCCCTCTGGTGAGTTCAAAGGTCTCTGTAAGTCCCCCATTTATCCGAACCTTCGCCGTAGGCCTGTTCTATAATTCTGTCACCCATTTCAGGAAGTTTGTTTCCAGCCTCATCAATCCCAGAGCCTTCGGCATGCATCCAGCCCTCCTGTTTGTGGCCTGTGACCCAGGTTAATAGACTTCCTACTGTTGTCTGATCCTTGCCTTCCCCTGATAAATCCCACCTGGTCCACATGTACTACAAGTGGCACACGCCCTCCAGTCTTGTTCCTAGGACTTTTGCCAGTATCTTCACATCAACATTGAGGAGGGAAATGGGCCTGTAAGAGGAGCATCTAGTGGGGTCCTTCCCTTCCTTTGGGATCGCAACAATGATTGCTGCCATCATCATGGGTGAGAGGAGTTCACCCTCCAAGCACGCATTAAATACCTTTACTAAACGAGGAGCTTCCAGGGATTTAAATAGTTTATAAAATGTTATTGTAAATCTGTCTTCCCCCGGGGCGATCCCTGATTTCATTCCATCAATGGCCCGCATGACTTCCTCTACGGCTGTGGGATTCTCTAGGTTTGCCACTATCTCTATGGGAGCCCTGGTATTGGTGGCCCTTCCAAAACAATCATCTTTTTAGGTCTCATCCCTTGCCCATTCCGATGAATAGAGGGTTCTGTAATATTCTACAAATTCACTCCCTATACTCTAGATGTTGTGTAGACACCTATTATCCTCTGTCCTAATAGCCCCAATGGTCCTCCTCTTTTTCTCCTCCCTCAATCTCCTTTCACAGATCCTATCTGCTCGGTCGCCCCTCCCATGATATTTCTGTTTGAGGAACAGGAGGTTTTTTCCCATATCCTGTGTCAGTATAACTTTGAGTTGTGTCTTATATCGTCAAAGATCTTTCCCCTTGGTGGGTGAGATATATTGCCCCTCGGTACTTCCCAGTTGTATCTCCTTTATTTTCCTACGGAGCATAACTTCCTTCTCCTCCCTTTCTCTCTTTTTTTCTGAGCCTGTTCTCATCAGGGCGCCTCATATGGTTGCCTTGAAACCGTCATAGACCAACTGGATCCCCTCCTCCCCTGTATCATTGAAAAGGAAGTACTCTTGGAATTCCCTAAGCAGTTCCTGTTGCACCACTTTATCCTTTAGCAGGAAGTCATTGCATTTCCAATTCCCCCGGGGCCTCTTCAGTCCCCCACATATCAACCAGAATTGTGACCATATTATGGTCCGACCATGGAATGGGTGCTAATCAAGATTGTAAAACCTGATATTTTAGGGTCACGTCCACCAAGATCAAGTCGGTGCCGAAAAAAATAATTGTGGACCGCAGAGTAGAAAGTGAATGGCATGTCCCCTTCTGGCAACGGGTGGAGGGAGTCACACAACCCTAGTACTTCATTAACCACTTTAAAACGCTCTGAATCACTTGATTCACCCTGCTCATTCGTTCCCCCCCATCCTCTTGCAATCCCGCTTCGGGTCCAATGCCAGGTTGAAGTCCCCCCCACCACCAATTGATCTTCAACAAATTGAATTAGGTTATCTCTGACCTTCTCCCAGAACTCACATTGCTGGACATTTGGTGCGTATATTGAACCAATCGTGAATTTAGCCCCATGTAATTGACCCTTTGTGAACACATACCTCCCGTTGGGGTCGGTCAGAACCGCATTTATCGTAAAGCTCAGCCAGGTTGAGACCAAGACAGCAACCCCACGCCTCTTTTTTATGTCGGGAGCCATAATCACCTCTCCCAACTCCCAGGAGCGCATTCTGGGCCCCCCCCTTCTTCCAATGTGTTTCCTGTAGACACAGCCAATGGAGATTGGGCCTCTTGAACTCACATAGCACCATAGATCTTTTTAGAAGGTGAGTTAAGGCCCCATACATTTAAGGAGCCTATCCGCATATCACCCTGGAACACTCTACTCCCTCCTCCTCCGAGACAAGTCCACTTTCAGGATGCCTTTAACCGGATCCCTACACCACACCATTGATTTAGAACATTCACATCTTGAACATATAGCACCCCCCCAACCCTCTCCCCACCCCTTGGCATTCAACCCCACCCGGAACCATCTCCCCTGACGTGATTGAATCACCAGTGGTCCTTCCCCTTCATAGACCGGCTCAACCCAGCACTCTAATTCGAGCCCCCACACTGCTCTTTCTGCTAACTATGTACAATTCACCCACAAATCTTGCCCCCCTCATCTTAATAATTGAAACACAGTACATTAATCCCCGACCACTCTCGTGGCTCAGGAGGGGCCCGCCTGGGGTGATGCAAGCTTCCTGAATTTTCTTCAGCCCGGGACTTAACGTCTATTTGGACTCTTTATGCGCCATAGTCTGTTTTCCTGGCCTTTGTCTTTGTCAGCCATTTTTTGCCAATCTCCTCCCAATAACTCTTCTGTGACACTTCTTATATCTTCCTCTGTCACCAGTTTGTAGAAGTAGCCCTCAACTTCAAAGGATATAGAGAAGGGGAATCCCCATCGATATCTCACTCCCTTCTCAGTAAGCCACTTTGTGAGGGGGCACATAGGTGTCTCTTCACCAGGGTAAGTGTCGATAAATCTTGATAGATTGTCACCTTCATGTTTCCCAGGGACACAGAGCTCAGCCCCCTTGCCTTCTCAAGGATTTTTTGTCTATCTGGGTAGTTATGAAAGTGTGTGAGCACCGAGCGTTGGGCCCTCCCACCGCCCCCGCTCTGTGGACCCTCTCGAGTTTAGGTTCATCAATTTTCTCATCGCCAAACAGTGTCTTCACCACCACATAAATGGTTCTCCAGAGTTCTCCTTCCATTTCACCATCCTTTTCCGGGATCCCAAATAATCTCTGATGGTTTCTTCTCTCCCGGTTTTCGAAATGGTCCATCTTCAGGGCTACCTCCTCCCTCTCATCTCTCCAACTCTGCCAACCTCAAATCCATCTGTGTTCTGGTTGTGCTCCACCGCCTGTAACCTCTCATCCATGCTGTCAATTCTAACATTTATTCTATCTACTTTTCCACCAATGTCTGCCCTCATCGCTCTAATCTCTTCCAGGAGGGAGCCGTTATCTCTCTTGGTGGACATGGCATCGCTCCCTGCCTCCGACATTTTGAGGTTGGATATTGCCCTCAAGTCCATGGGCAGGTAAGGGGATTGTTTTATATGAGTGGGTTGTGTCACAATCTCAGTTCCCTTGTTATTCATGAAGGTACATAGCCTAACTGAAAATCATGAACAATTTGTCCCCGGTAGGAGGCATAGCCATAAAAAGGTTTGTAACTGAAAGGTAACTGAGAGGAATGGTTTCTATGAACTGAAAATAGTGCACAATGTAAAACCCATGCAACCCCTTACTCTGAAATGCACAGGTGGATTCCTTCGAAAAGTGAAAGGGCAGCAGTACTAGGTTCCATTTAAAGTCATCTGAAAACTCTTCCAGTTTTGTTAGGGGGAACTGACATTGTGTAGATTTTAGAATTAAGTAAGGGACTTCCTTAATACAAAATAAGCAGATCCAAATTATTGTAAGCTTAGTGTCAATTTCAAACGTAGTGTAAATTGCGATTATGTACCACATTTATGTTAGAAGCTGTGAAGCCTAACAGTTTTCTGATTCTACAAATAGTGTGTGTCATTGAGGAAAGTAAAAACTGTTTATTGATCCCTCTGCAAATAGGACATTGTACATAGAGTTGAAATGTTTTGGTGAAGTCAAGCATTTTGAGAGATATTTATTGACAAGCAATAGAAGTAAAGTAGAATGTCTAGTGGTATTCAGAGCATATGACTGCTTGCATGTGAAAAATATGGAGCTGTTTGTGATTGTGTAACGTTGTGGTGACATCCCTGGCATAAAGCTGGAACAAATAGGCGCAAACACACCGGCACAAGAGAAACAATCTGTTCGCCATTCTAATTACTTTCTAAGAAACATTTATTCCATAAATATAAAATAGGAATTAATACATTCAAGAGCATCAGGTTCATCTACTACTGCCATAAGATTTGTTTTCCTCCTGATGAGTGTGAGGAAGGCATGGTATCACAAGTAGACACTGACACAAGAGCTGCGAGTTTCAAAACCTTTATTGATGGTTTCAAAGGGGTTGGAAAACTCCTATCTTGCCCTATAACTAAGATGGAGTATTTTCTACCATCAAACAAAAGGAAAATACAATTCTAGTCAGTGTTTAGTCAAAATAAAATTGTCAATTCTAATAAACTTAATGCCTGCCCTCTTGCTAATACAATCAATGTGTAAAAGGAATGGAATGCCTAATGCAAAAAGGAAAATCAGTGTTCAAAAGAAATGTCAGTATGACTGAGTTAACTCCCTTCACCATGTTTTGTAGCATGGGGTAAGGTGGCACACTTGTACCTTGCGACAGACTCTGGCTCTGGACACAAGGATTCAGTTTGTTTCGTGGACTAGGGCCCACTTGGCCTTCCATGAAAAGTCACTAGTTTATCCGCTGGACCTCTCGGCTTCCATTCACTCCAGCCCAGGTCACCTTTTAGTTTGTAATACAGTTCAACAAAAGTTTGTTTCCTTCTAGTTACCACAATTCAGTACAGGTTTCCCTCTGCCTGGCTCAAACCTTTCAATCACAATTTGTAGGGTTTCCCTTCCCCAAGATTCAATCACACCTTCATAGGTTTCCCTCTGTCGGACTCAAGCCTCCTTTCATTTCTCTTCCGCTGTCTAAGACTTTTGAAACTGCAAGGCTTTTACTCTTACCTCAGCATGACCACTTTGACCTTCTTTCCTCAAATGTCACTTTTTCTGTCCTACGCCAAGGCCTCTTGGTAAATACAGTTTCGAGCCCAGTACTTATTTCAAAGTTCAAAGATATCTCTCACATCCAGGTTTCCATCTGCAGGGATCAAACCTAACAGTTCAAAGACATCTCTCACAAACAGGTTTCCCTCTGCCGGGATCAAACCTAACAACAGTTCAGATCTTGCATCTCAGTTTCTTTTCCTGCCGCTTCTACGACATCAGACATTTCACAGAGACTTCGATTGGGCAATCTTCTTTCACTGGACCACTCCGTTACTTTGTATCTTTAATATATAGTTCTTTACAATGCTTTGCTTTCTCTAGCTTCTTATCGGCCATTCGCGCAACCTTCATTCATTGGATACTGTTGCCGTCAAGTTTCATTTAACACAGACCGGACTTTCATTGCTTTCATCAACTTGAATTGTCCTGGAGGGCTGCGGGAAACCTCAGAGGTTTTTAAAAGATGGGGAAAGCACATCGCATGCAAAGGCTGTCATGGGCCAGCTTGGAAATATCCTGCCTGCGGTCCGTGAGGAGTCCAGCAGACCAGAAGAGTGGCGTGGCAGCTTTGGGAGACCCGGTAGCCGGAAAGGGTCAGCAGATCACAGATTGTAAGTATTGGGGAGAGGGAAAGTAACGGGAGGTGCGAGGGTAGTATCAAGGATTATTGTGTATCATGGAGTATTGTCAAGTATTTTCTAGTAGTGTTGAGTATTGTTAAGCTTAATAGGGAAAGGAGCGAAGGTAGATGTAATTTTTGTGGTTGGAGCACATTCGGTCTTGAGGTAAAAGATGCTGGTGAACAACCAAGACCATTGACTTAAGGGCACGGATAACAGAAGTTGTGTGAATATTGGATTTCCTGATGGTAAGTCATTTTAGTTCGGGTCATGTATGATGGTATCCTCGTAAGGTTTAGCAAAGGGAGCTGGCCTCGATTGTGGAAGGTGATTTGTCTGGTTAAGTTTCGCAGAGACTTTTTATCTACAAGGTGACGCTGTAGGTACAGATCAAACACAAAGAATATTGATATCCCATGTTAGGAGGCAGGAAGACAGCTGTGGGGTTATGTGGGGTTTTCTTTATAAATGTTTGTGTGCATGAGACCTTAGCATCGTGTGCTCTGAAAGTGATCTTTAGCACTACCTTGTTCAGTGAGTTGGTGACGTCACCCGTTAGATTTCTGCATAGGACTTGGCAAGCATGATATGTTGTGGCCACAGTGTTCAGAGACCTTAGACTGACACAAGAGGTTGTCCAGTGGCAGCGAGCGGAAGGCGCATGCGCAAGATTGGTGGGTGTGCCTGAGGAAGCAGAGAACTGGTGGGAGGGTGGTGCGCAGTGCACACCTGTCAGGTTACTGTGGGGGCAGAGAGGCTCGATGAAAGTTGAAAGAATTGCCAGTGTATTGTGTTTTTCCCCCAACAGCGGAGTGTCGAAAAACTTAACTTGAGGTCAAGTAGGAATAAATGCAATGTATCAAGGGAAGTGCTGGGGTGACACGCCCATATAGCACTTATGTAAGACTCTTCTGCCCTTAAAGGACACGATTTGTAAATATAGCGTGGAATGGACCAAAACCATCGAGGGTAGATTGACTGAGCCATGGCCACAATGCGGAAGTTTCTCCAAAGATGTGCAGCAACCACTATGGACACACTTACAGCACACTTTTAAGGGGAAGAAGTTATCCAATGATGGTGATAGTCGAACTCTGGAGAATGTGTCCAGGAGTGCGAGGGGGAGGTGGTGAAGTGTCAATGGATGCAAAGCCAACAGGAGAGACCGGGACCAGCGTCCCCACTCTCCACTCCTCCATCCTCTTCTGTGAGCGAGAACGCAGGGGACACAGACGATGAGCAAGGGCTTTACCCACTATGGGAGCTAAAGGCAGGAGAAGGGTATTCAAATCCAGTATTTGAACCTCCGCCATATACCAAGGAGGAGCGGCTGAGATGAGTTGGGCAGATGGACGGTGGAATGGGAGTGCACGGTGAGATGCAGGCAAGCACAAAGGAGGGGCTAGGAGGCATAGCTTCGAATAAATAGGTAGGGGGACAGATCCTGCTGAAATTGGAAGGAAAGACAATGGGAGAAGCAGCAGGGGCAACCAAAGAGATGGAAGGCCTTAACGGGTGCAGCAAGGGAAGAGATTGGGCAGAGATAATCGAAGAAGTGGATAGATGGGAGAAGGAAGCAGAGGAAAGATGCAAAAGAGCACGTAGAGACAAGCAAAGAGAAGAGGACTAGAGGGTGAGCAGCGAGAAAAGGGGAGGAGGGAGCTTGCAGAGAGAGAGAGAGAAACAGAAGAAGATGAGAAGGAAAATGAAGTTTTAGTAAAGAGGGAGCAGAGAAAGTTGGAAATAGAGAGAATAGCAAGAGAGCGCGTACGCAAGGAAGAGGAGGAGTGCACGATCAGAGACATGAAGGCACGGTGGACCTTGAGCATGGGAGATGGCAGAATAGGAGGCGGTAGATAAATGGAGCCAGGCAGCATAACTACACTGGATATGACTACCGCAGTATCAACAGGCACAGGGTCCTGCAGGGGAGGAGGCAGGCAAGACTTGAATGACATTGACTTCACAGTGAAGTCCAACACAGACACAACCTCTAGGAGACTGAGCTTCATGGATGATTTTTGCAGTAATATGGACACTGACTCAAACAGCAACACAAGGGGCAGTGGGGATGAGGGAAATAGGCAACCCACGCATCAGTCCACGGGGAAAAGTGCAGACAGAAGTGTGACTTGGGACATGGGCAAAGGCACAGGGGGATCTAAGGGAGACAAGGACGACCAAACACCGCGGTTGGGGGACATCTTATGCAACCTAGATGACCTGGTTTAATATGAACAAAGGCTCCAGTATCTACCAGGGTGACAGAAAGGGGAGCCAGTAAAATCATACAATAACATTAAAGATGCCGATAGGCAGAATAGACTGAGTAGAGGACCGAATGGGGAGGTAGGGTTTACACAGTTGCCCCTGCTGGAAATGGGAGGGGGGTGACCCGGAAATACAGTTCACGATAGTACACCATCTCGTGAGGGTAGCTCAGGGGCAACATGCTTGCCTTGGAAACAAGATGACACGGAGAAAAACAGATTTGATCCCCCAGTCCACGCTTAGAAACCTCCAGGTATTAAGCGCGTTACAAATAACCAATCATACCAATCATACACCATTGTAGGCTACTGCAAGAAAACACAAGGGAAAAGCGTGAGGAGAGGAAGCACAAGGAAGTGAAGTTAGTGCTGAGAAAGTTGTCTAAATACGCCATTGAAGGGGCAGTACTGACGAGCACGGGAGGACAAGGGACACCACAGCCACAGTACGCACGGCCAAGCGTGGATGGAGGATTCAAGGGGCGGAGGAATATGCAGCATGGGTTTCGAGGAAGAGGAGGGCCAACTAGAGGATGTGGGTACAGACCACAGATACATCACAACCAAGGGGAATTTCCAGGAGGGTTTTGAGGATAGAGGTAGCAGATACAGCAAGGCACAGAGGGATTTTCTGGGGTTTCCAAGGGCAGGGAAGGGAGCCACCACAGTGCTGGGTATGCAGACAGATAGGGCACATCTTGGAGTGTCTAGTAGTGGGGGATGGTGCAACGAAATGGGGAATGCAATACCAGCCATAATACCAAGGGGAACAGGACGAGTATTACACACAGGACCAAACACAACATCAAAGACAGGCATTGAGTGCATACCTACAGCAATACCACCCCATTACACAGGCACTGCAGATGCAAGCACCTATACCGCAGTATTTGAAGTCACCACTGCTGCCCCAGATGCAAGACAAAACACAGCACGCATACACAGCACAGCAGGTACTGTAGACACAGAATAACGTACAACCAAATGACAGGACAATGGCATGCACAGACACCATAGCAACGATCCCCATTAGGAACCTGGGAGGGGTCACCATGGTGGGAAACAACCCAGTTCTAGGGAATGGAATGTCCTTATACCCTCAATAGGACAGCCCACAGATGGACTTGATGTGTTCTGGCCTGTCAATTACACCCAACCCTTTGGAGGAGCCATGCATAGGTGTGACGATAGGGTAAAAAACGTTTTCCTTTCTTGTGGACACAAGGGCAACTAAATCCTGCATCCAAGAGGGGAGATATAGGTTGTCAGGCGATGCCATGAATGCTTAAGGATTCTCTGGGTCTACGGAAGTGGTTCGTTTCACAGACAATATTACAGTTTCTACAGAGGAACCTGATCTATCCTTGCCCCTACATTACTCCTGACAGACACATGTAAACATACTGAGGAGGGACATTATGAGCAGACTTAACATGACCATTTCATTCACGGACAAGGGTATAGTGTGCTCCACACCAGGGATACACCTTCTCAATGTGAGGGAAATCATTCAAGCTTATTGTGTACAAAAGGTACTGATGGGGGTGCCAGTGATGAGGAGCTGTTCCAATACGGGAATGAAATTGCAATAGCATGGCTCCTGGGATTAAAGGGAAGATGTGGCGCATTCCAAATGAGTACTTGTTCAGACCAGAGATACCATTGGATGAAATGGAAGGGACCAAAGTGCCACTAGAATTAGAGGCAGTAATTGTGTGAGATGACTGGATAGCATTGCATAGGACAGATGACACAGGACGGCCATGGCGATCAGTGATCACTGTAGCTGAAGGGTACAGATTGACCACCATGACAGACGAAGATTTGTTCAAGACAAAAGATCAGAACATGAGATGGTGTCCGAAATGAGCAACACATATTGGGTGAGGATACATTACAGAGAGGTACCACAGAAAATGGTGATGGGGCTGAAGGCACCGCTGACCTGTCTCGAGGAGGATATTACCCAGCATCTTATGGACCACCAGTCCCTATGACGTGGTGCTTCTGGAGCAGGTGGGAGCAGTAAAGATCAAGCTGGAGCCAATAGCGATTTTATGGTGTCTAAAACAGTGCCCACTTTCAACTGAGGCAAACAAAGGTATCTATGAAACCATTGCAGCACAGGTAAAGCAAGGCATCCTAGTACCATCAGAATGACCATGCAACACGGCCATGTGCCCCGTCGAAATGGCGACAGGGGGTTGTGGCATTTTATACAGGACTTCCGCCCTCTTAATCATATTGTAGAAGCAGAATATCCTTTAGTTCCGAATTCAGCCACACTTTTGTGCAGCATCCCAATGGAAGCTGCCTGTTTCATGGTCATAGATTTGAAGAATGCTTTCTTCTGTATATCACTACACCCAGACTCACAGGATCTGACTCTCGCTTCTATATAGAAACTAGAAGTGGAAACATACAAGACTTCCTCAAGGGTACTGTGAATCACTGCCCATATTCAATAGGGTCCTTCAGATTGACCTAGACAACGTACAGATGAAGAGCATGATCATACAGTACCTAGATGACATATTGATCTGTAGCAAGACAGAAGAACAGTGTAGAAATGACTCAGTACACATGCTGACAGTGTTTGCAGACAAGGTATACAGGGTGAACAAGGCCAAAATGCAATATTGCCCTATAGAAGTGCTATACATTGGACAGATGATCTCCCAAAATGGCTGACGAGTGACACCAGAGAGGATGGAGACAATACATAAGACAGTAAAACCCACAACAGTCAGAGAGATGCAGCACTTCTTGGGACTATAGAACTATTGCAGGACATGGGTATTTGACTACAGCACATATACAAGCCCATTACTAACTGCACTAAAAGAAGCACAGAAGGGGGAGAAAATAATACGATGGAGAAGAGAAATGACTGATGCCTTTAACGAGCTGAAGGAAGCAATCTGCTCAGCTCCAGTGTTAGGGATCCCAGACTATCAAAAGGAATTTTTTCTGTTTTCCAACTCCCATTGAGTGGTAATGACAGCGGTACTGACACAGAAGACTAGCCTCGGCACATACCACTAGCATACTACAGTGGGAAGCTAGACCCAGCAATGAGAGGACACTATCCATGCGAGTGAACATTGGCTGCAGCCACATTTTCAGTGGACAAATCGGCGAGTATTATCATGGGAAGCAGCACCACTCTTTACGTAGAGCATGCTCTCTTTGCAATACTGGAGAGACCAAAGAGCACACTGACAACACAAAGAGTATCAGGGTACGAGCTGTTACTATACAACCCGGCCTTCATGGTAGTGAGATGCAGGCTTGTTAACCTGGTGACATTTATTGCTGACGTCCTAGAGGAGGGTGACTACGCACATGACTACACAGCAAACCTGGAAGTGTTCAGTGATACTCGCAGGGTACACGAGGATGCACTTGAGAGGAGCGACCTGCTCTACATCGGTGGGTCATCAACAATCGACCAAACAGATGGGGAAAGACATACTGGAACAGCATTGGTGAGACTAGGAGAACACGGGACTAGTGAGGAAGTGACAAGCGCTAGACTGCCATCAGATTACTCAGCACAAGCATCAGAGTTGGTAGCCTTAATATTGGCCTTAGAGCACAGCAGAGGAAAAGAAGTGATAATCTATTTAGATCCAGCCTTCGTGACAATCACAGTGCATTCTGGGCTGTCACATTGGATGATGAGGGGCTTCAGACGTGCTGATGGATCTCGGCTGTAGCATCCACTTTTATTGGGCAGACTAGTTGATGTGATACAGCTCCCAGAGCAACTAGCAGTAGCGGAATACCAAGCACACACAAGAGGGGAGGACCCTGTCTCGAGGGGAAGTGAAGCAGCAGATGTTGATGTAAAATGTGCTGCATATTTTGGGGATTTTCTAGAAATGGAGGCTTCATCACACGCATGTGATTATGCAAGGACAATGATATTCAAGGAGGGATACAATATATTACTTGCAACACAAATTATGGAACTGTAGGGAGCTGAACCCAGGGAGGAAAATTACCTGTGGCTGAGGCGGGGATGTAAAGTATCTCCGAAAGATGCCCTATGGTGGCAAAATAAAACAGGGAAGGTGGTTATTCCACTCGCATTACTGCAATGATACAGCTACACTATCCAACACATACAGGGAAGAAGGTGCTTGCCACCCATGTTGGAGAAACATGGTTCTGTCTTAACTTGGAGGACACGTTGCCAAATTCATGAGTAACTGTCTGACTTGCAAACAGTTTACTGTAGGACATACATTGAGAGTTGTGAGAGTAGCCATACCTCACCCAGTTGGTCCATTTCAACACCTCCACGTTGACTATGTCGACATGATCCAAGTTTGCCAAGGATGCCACTACATGATAGTGGTTGTATGCCCATTTTCCTGATGGATCAAGGCTGCCCCTGTTCTCATCTTGATGTCTTCAGAGCAGCAAGATTTCAGGTCCAGGAAGTGTTTCCATGATGGGGCATGTATGAGGTTGTGCAGTCTGATAATGTCCCTCACTTCGCCAATGAAATGTTCCAACATATTACAACGTTGCTAGGCATCCAACACACATTTTACTGTGCTTTTCACCCACAAGCAAACAGAATGTGTAAACGCATCAACGGGATGCCCAAGGAATCAATAGCCAAGACAAAAAAGAGTATCAATAAGAATTGGCTACACTGTCTGCCTCTAGCCCTGTTTGCATTGCGCAACAAGCCCGGGTCTGACCACCATTTAACCCCATATGAGGTGTTAACAGGGCAGAGCATGCTACTTCCCCTGGCTTCTCCCACTAGGGAAATTAAGGATGCGCAGATTACTGCAAATGTATTGGATCAGGAAATGTATGATTGTGTGACTTCCTTGATTACTACTGCTTCCTTTATCTCTCTTCAGATACAACAACACCAGGGGTGGCCTGAAGTCGGCAGAGATAGCAAGGGTGTCGACAGCATCAGTAACCCAGAGGACTTGCCTAAGCAGCCACCTGTGTACCCAGTAGACTAGGTTCTCCTCAGAAATTGTTTGAGGCGTTGGGATGCACCCAGGTTCACGGGTCCCCACACCGTCGAGGCAGTGACTGAAAGAGCGATGAAACTAGTGGGAAAGACTATCTGGAACCATATCAGCAATAACAAGCCCTACAAAGCTGTGCCCTCACCTGGCAATGAGATCAACAGGGCTAACAATCCTCAGCAAGGAGAGCAAGGAGACACATTGAAACCTGCACTGCCAAGCAGAGGACACCCAATGGTTACTCACTCACGGGCAGCAGTGTTAGGCAAGGACTTCCTACAGATCCAGAGTGAGGGTACACTGTCTGTTATTTTCCTCCCTACACCCATTTTCCGTGAAAGTGTGACTGTTTTATTGCATAGTTTTTTATGCTGCCCAGTGATTCACAATCTATTCTCTTCAGAGCCTAATCTATTCAGAGCCTATTTGTCCACTTCATTAGAAGGGCCAACAGATTCCGAGCACATCCTCCGAGTGTATACTACCACGTTTTATAGCATATTTGACCCAAGCTTACCCACAACTCGAACAAGGAAACCCATCTGTCCTTGTAGTACTCAGAGTCCGTAGAACTGGAACTGTTTGAGAACAGCTATTTATTTTCGCTCTGACAGACTACATGTTTCACGGGGCTTAAACTAATACAACACTAATCTAATTACGCAGTTTTTGCACATTCCAGGCGGACAACTGATATCTTCAAGTTGCACAAGGATCTGGCTGCAAAGGTATATTGAACAAGTGATTAAAAACATGCTCATCTTGTCTTGCCTCTTATTCCCAAGTGGGGGTTTTGCATTTCTCTTTTGGCAATTATATCTCTTGTGTCTAGTGAAACCAATGTATCCTCTACTAACATTACCCCAACCCCAGCAGGTGGAATGACCATGTCAGGTGGACAGGGGAGCACTGTAAGCATGGTAAGGAGAGGTAAGTGCAATGCTGACACAGACATGGGGGGTGGGCCTATACCTCACTGATACTGCTCGAGTGTCTAACAACATGTGAAAAAGCAAAGGGTAGGCGAACCTAAAATGAAGTTATAATATTACGTAGCATACGCAAAGAGGCACAAGCTGGCAAAGCCGCACCCATTAGGACTGGGGGCCACATCAGCCTTGCATGCTAGGGAGCAAAAGTCATTCTTGCATTTAGGATGGAATATGCGCACTGATGCAAGACTGCCCAAATACCAGAATAATTGATAACTGTTGAAGGTCTTCCAAGCTGTTTGCTGGTAATTACCACCACACGAATGATCTGTGACCCACATGCAGCTGCCACTGTTACTTTATATCATGGATCTGTAACCTTTATATTTCCAGGTGTTTGGAACTACAACTCCTTTTAGACCTAGTCAGCATAGTCAATTTTGATGGATCATGGGAGTAGTAGTCCAAAACATTTGGAAAGCTGGAAGTAAGAGACCACTGGTCTATATTGAGTCCCTCAGAGAGTGTGTTGCTGTAATATAAGCAGAGGGATGCAGTGCCGGATTAATCCCTGCGGAGGCCTCTAGGCAGTCCAAATGTCAGGGGCCTCCCTCGCAAATTATCTCCTAATATGTTTTAAATGTTCTGCACTGCTTTATTTTGATCCATTGCCGCAGGGCCCCTAAAAGGAATGGGGCCCATAGGCCGGTGCCTACTTGGCCTAATGGATAATTCGGCACTGGAGAGATGCGTGACTGTGGTATGCAGCCCAAAATACTCCATCTACTAAGCATAATTTAGCAGAAGATCTGTCTAAGCAACATTGCCCAAATTCCTCCTTAGTTTTTAGACCCGGAGTGCTGAATATATCCCCTGAATAAAGTCTTCTTAGATCTATCAACATACATGAAGCCATGCGCCAAGAACTCAGTTTCCCCAAAACCCTACAAAATTGGCACCTTTGACCAGGAGCAGGGATATGAACGCAAGCACCCTTAATTTCCCTGGTAGATAAGTGGTTGTATCTAAACTTTGAAAACAGATCTCTCTTCTTAGATAAGGAATACCCAGCAAACAGGGGTGGAGGCCAAATATGGAGGGCACAACCTTGAGAAATCATTTGAGAGAAAATGTGCTTTCAAAGCGTTTGCTGTCAATAATGTAATTATCATGATCAGGGTGCTTTTCACTCCCTTTTAAAATCTGCACAGAATGGTAACATTTCAAAACCCTGGCCAAGCCTTTCCTGTAAATGCATACAACTGGAACAATACAATTTTGCAATTTTTATTTCCACTTTAGCAGTAAAAATGTACCATTTATTATAAGTCCAAACACCATTAGGTGTGGAAAGCCATACATTCATAAGGCAGTTGACAGAACGCAAAAGAAAACATTGCAAAATGGGTTGCATCTTACCAAGCATTACTGGATGCAGGTGCTCACACAGCACTGGTTTGTTTGGTCGTCGAGAGGGTGCAGGCCAGATAAGGGCCAAGGTTTATTACTGATTATTTTGTACCTGTCACTATGTAAATTATGAGGGTTTCACAGATGTTGGAATGGATTTCTAAACTCTGGCTTAGTGGACAGATTCTTAGGAGGGCATCCTTGTTGGATGAACAGGGGAACACTTCTGAGAAGATAGCCAGACCAATTAACTGTAGCTTGGAGAGTAGTCAAGGCTAAATCTCAGGAGGAGTGAGGGTGATCAGGGGTATCAAATGAGCACACACAGTGAAACACCAAGAATTACAATTAGACAGGAGTATATGAAAATAAACTATTTATTATAGGCCCAGTAACAACACACATGAATTATGAAATGCAATAGCAAAACATCACACAAGCCACACATTGAGTAAAATATATATAGTCATTGAAGTCAGTCTGAGAAAGTTAGTAACACAACCAATACCTGCAAAGGAAAAGGTTAAATAACTGTTATATCACAGACAACCTTCAGAGATGATAACCCTGAGTCCAGCCCTAAGATGAACAGAGCCTTGTGCTCAATGTTCAATGCGTGCGTAAAAGCGTACAGTCGTGCATAAAGTTCATAAAGTACTTCTTAGAAGGCAGGAAATAATTGGGAAGAATTCTGATGGGGTGAAACGAATTCCAAAAGTCAGTTGAGGATCTGCTATGGTGAACAAGGCTGTTCCCAACTTTCAGAGGGATTTCAGGAGCAAACACTAACCAAGCCAAACGGAAGGCCAAAATAGCCTTCAATGCGTAAATGCGTTTGGATGAACAAAGGGCCCCCGGTAAGTGACTTCATCACTCACCGCCCTTAGCTTGGTTTTGGTCCAGACCTGGCAGGTCTAGAGGTGGTCGTCAGAGGTACAATTTCACACTTTCGGTTCGGCTTCCAGATGCTCAGGCGCTGCATGTGCGGATACAGGTACGGTTTGGGACAGGAGCAGTAACTTGTGAGTCAAATAGAGAAGAAGAAAACACCTATACAGCAAGTGTCAGGGCACAGGAAGAAATGCAGGAAACCCACCTTCAGTGACCGTCACTGACACACAGTGACACAGGGGCCTCCAACTCTAGTGGTATGACGCACCCTCCTATATAGCAACTGGAAGATGCTCGGTCAACAAAATTCAGTAGAAGGGTGCTTTGTCAGATAAGCTGGGATTCCCCAAAGACTCGTGTCAAAACACAAAATGGTGACGCTCCTGCGTGGCAACCTAGGATTGAGCTGGACAGTCCACTGGTTGGACCAGGGACTCTTCCGAACAGGCTCGCTTGCAGGATTGTCAAAAAACGTCAAGCGTGATTGGTCCCACCACTCTAAGGTTTCAAAAAACCTTCACAGGTCTTCTGAGATCAGGCATTAAACAGGACTTAACCGAGACAACAGCCGGATTCAGGTGCCAGCCCTCTTCAAGTGTGTCTCAGGATCGTCCTTGGTTCTGCTTGGCTCCTCAGGATACTTGCTTCCATCTGCAGGTCAGTTCTGACCTGTTGCTGAGCTCCTGGAATGAGTGCAGGACTCTTCCTCTTATCCACAGTTAGGTGAGTGCGAGCACTCAGCCCACCAATGGCAAGAACTGCTCCATGCATGCACACCAACAGTGGTCCAATCAAGGGCTTCTGGGGGTCTCATGCGCTCATGCACACCAGACACCCTGGCACCAGTAGTGTGGCTTGGGACCAGACAGTCTGAGCCCACTTCCTGTGTACCTACACACGTTACCTGAAGGGACCCGCGAAAGAAGCAGATTTCATGGGCGACTGCATGCCCAAATGAGGAAATCCCCGCCCTGGAAGGGCAGGGGGAAGGCCAAGGGACAAAATGGCCAAAGGTACAGACAAAAGACCATGTGACTTAGCCATGTTGAATACTAGCCACGGCCATGCCAAATGCAGTAAATGCAGTGAAGCTTGGTAAAATGTTATATAAATATTAGAAAAGGCTACTGCTGCCACCAGTCTGTTCCAAGGCACATTGTACAATACCCAAAAATCACTTAGAGCAGACGCCTTCAAACTGTGGGTCGTGCCCCCCCCCAGGGGTGGTGCGGCCGCATCTGTAGGGGGGCGCGAGAGCCCAGCATGAAATGTAAAAAAAAAAGTTTTGTTTTTTTTTAGATTGAGGAAATGGGCAGAGGCGGCTCACATGGTTGGACTGGACCACAATACTGTCTCAGGCACCAATGAAAAAGTGCCCCACAGTTGCAAACGGATATTTATTCCTTTAGTCACAGGCTGTTTGAATAGTACCCATGGGGATGTTTTTCGTTAAAATGTAAGCAAATTGTGATATTTAAAGAATATTCATTCAGCAACAATGGTCAAAGCTACTGGCTGCATAGCCTGGTGGCTCATCCAGAACGGGCAAAGAGACATCAACCCAGTGGCCCCCTCACCCATTATGGAGGAGCCAAGGAGCCAGCCCAGTGAAGCACTGAGCCCTCCCTCAGCTGCTTTTTCCAGCTGAGGGAGTGCTCCTGGGCTGGCTGAACTGTCAAAGGGAAACACTGTTTCTATAAAATCATTGTACAGAGAAGCCACATTGAAAACTCCTGTTGACCGGTTACACACAGTCCAGTGGATGCTGCTATAGCATTTGTGCTTTTGGAAATTGAACTATACGCGTCACTCTAAAAATAAATAAAAAATAAGCCACTTCCATGTGGTTAAATACAATTACAATTTCAACTCAAAAGACAACATAAAACACCAATTAAGCAATGGAACTATGGGCCTGATTTACAAAAGCATTTTTGTAATGGCACAATCCCATTGGAAAACACTTTGAGAATCCGGGCCTGTGTCCTTCTAGAATGTTCCCAGTCTCAGTTTGTTAGATGTTCAAAAACATGTTTGCTGGCCAATGGGTGCAGTAGAAAAAACATAGAACTTGTCATCACCAGGGTCTTGCCTTCATAGGCAGCCTACATTTGGGCAGTGTTTAATGTCTTTGGCCTCATTACGAGTATGGAGGTAGCCATGGTGCTATTAGCGCCATGGCTACCCCCATACCGCATACCGGGTCCGGGTTCATTCAATGAGGAATTACTGGGTTATTCCAACCTTGGAAGTCCCGGTAATTCCTCATTGAAGGAACCCATCCCCATTCCCATCCGAGCCCCCATAGGGCTCAATGGGAATGGGGAAGGAGCTAATAACAGGCCCATTAATAACGGGCCCCTTATTAGCACCCTGGTCCCCTAGCGGGACCCGCTAAGGACGTGTGGTCTGACCAGATGTTCTGAGCGGGTCCCGCTAGGGAACCTCGTAATAGGGCGGTAAGGGGTTAATGGCACCGGCACCCTTACCGGCGCCGTTAACCCCTTACTGCCCACCTCGTAATGAGGCCCTATGTCTCACTATGCCCAGCTTTTGTTATTTGCAGTTGAGGGACAAGGAGAGGGTTCTGAGAACACTGAAGCTCCAGTCATGGATGAACCTTGACCAACATATGTTTTTATTGTGTGTCACAAGCACCTTTCAACAGAGATCAGCAGGTGCACATTAACATGATAACATGATACATCAAAATAAATTCGTACAAAAATACATTTACTGCACCAAAGGGAAGTTTCATTGTTAACCGAGTGACACCGGTCAGGTCAAATAGTCAAAAGAGGACACAAAAAGCTTCCCAGCTCAGAAATACCCTTTTATTTGTATTTATTTATCCATCTTTAATGTGATTAGTTAATTCCAAAACTTTTCAAATGTAAAAATTCTTAAAACATCAACTTATTACAAAATACACTAAAATATCACAACTTTTCAAAATGTAACAGAAGAAAATCTCAGCGGGATAAAAAAATTCCCATCATACATTAAGCTCAATTATAAACAGCCATACTAATCATCTTCCAAGTTTTTCTGGGTACCCGTTAACCAGCTGCCAAATTCGATAAAGTGCTATGTGCAAATCATTGCTTTCAGAATTCAAGCAATATTGCCAAAATTCATCGCTTTTTATGCTGTCATATCGGTACACAAACTACCTAAGAAACACATATAGGTCGATCCCAGAGCTATGGATCTGGACATTACATATTTATAGTTCTTGGCAACCGTGGCTATTTGACACAGTCTACAGAATCTTTTTCCCTCTGGAATCCCAAGAGCAGAACCACATACAGTCAGCGCAGGCCGTCGATTTATACATAGGTCTCGGGAGGATAGCTCAGCGGCAACATGCTTCCTTAGGAAGCAAGAGGACCCAGAGACACGCTGGTTCGATCCCCGGGTCCGCGCATAGTAACATTAAAAATCTCCTGACAGTAGGAGACAGAGACATTAAGTCCATCTCAAATGTGTGAACTACACTCTCTACTTCACATTAGTTCTTCAATTTCAAAATGTGTTCGTAGTTAGAACATCAGTTCAATTTTGTTAATAAACAACCGTTTTAGAGTATGGAAATCACAGTCCCAGTCTAGTTTCCAGCCTATCTGTGAAAATATATTTTCGGAAAAATCAACATAAGAGTCCTGACCTCTTTTCTTATTTGTCTCAGTTCCAAGCATATTGGCCTAGCTTTCGATGTTATGTATAGCGTACACACATTCAAAAGTGCGAGGGTGGCTTTGAAATTAGCCCTAATTCTAGATGCAAAATGTCCATAGAGACAGATACTGGCAAGCCTAAAACCTTTTTCCAAAACTTGCCTTCACATGTCACCAACAATGATGATCTTTGAAGGTCAAGGCACCGTTGCCGTAGAGAACTGCTATACAAAATCATTGCTTATAGAGCTTTAAAAAGCCCTCTATACTATATCCAGTTGTATTTTTTGCGAACCTTGCGATCAGCCAGTTGAGTTGCATAGCTTCACCAATTTTGGCTGCAATCATCTCCTCATAGTCCCCCATTGCACTTATCTCAATTCCCAAGTACTTGTATGTTAATGCATAGCCAATGACATCATTTGCTAAAACCAAACTAAGTCTGTTAACCGGTTTCCTAGTGAATTGCATGATTTTAGTTTTGTCAGTGTTGCTAGTTAGACTGTTCTCAAGAGCATATTTGCCAAATTCTTGCCCCGATCTTTGGATGTGGGAGAAGGTATGATCGAAGATGATACGATTATCAGCATAGGACAGGCATAGGACAGGCAAGTCACAGGTGTCTGTTTTATTCTTGGCAGACAATTCTTTGCTGCGCCCATAGAGGCTGGAGATCCGTCCAATTATATGTTAAATGGCAGCGGAGCCATCACGCACCCCTGCTTAACACCCTTATTAGTGGGTATGGCCGCTGTAATGGCACCGCTGCTGTCAAGCTTCACATGCACGCTCATGTACCTGTGCAACAATCTAACCGCATACAACAGACTCCGTGGACAACCAAACATCTCCATCTTCCTCCATAGTCTGTCTTTATACACGGAATCAAATGTAGCTCAAAAGTCCACAAAGACTGCCTTTTTTCTTAGATCTTGCTATTAATTTATCAACCAGCCTTAGGTTATGCGTGGTTCCTGAGCCTGGTCTAAACCCTGTTTGAAGTATATGTAGGTGCGGAGTCGATTTTACCCATTCCCGTTGTTCTGCCAACAAAAAAGAGGAACCTTTTTCCTGTGACATCTAACATAGATAGAGGTTTGTGGGTCAACGACGTAGTTCTCGCCCCCTTCTCTTGTATATCAGAACTGGATATGGTTTTCTCCAGGATATGGGAGTACCCTTTTCAGGACAAAACGTATACAAGCTATCAAGCAAAGTGCACCAGAGCTTAGGATCGTTCTTCAAAACTGCGTTAGCTAACCCGTTTGGACCAGGGGCTCCAGACCCTTTCAATCTTTTTATTTTGTCTATTATGCTGTCTCTTTCAATAACCAAATCAATACTCTCAGGATCCAATGCAGCCAGCCTGGAAGTATTATTAGATCCCTGGTTGTAATTCTCAATTATGAACTCGGTGCACTGCGCCAAACTGATCGGACTGACTACCATCTTTTCCTTTGATCCTTCAGCCTTACCCAACATATGCCAGATACTTCTTGAATCCTTACTATTCATCACAGCCATCATTTTTGGCCACTGGGCATTTCTGCAAGAAAACTGCCACCACTTCACCCACTTCCTGTAATTGTTTTGAATCCATTTTATGACTCAGACTTTTGTTACCAGATCGAAGTCACCATTCATAAAGCAACGGATATCTTGACACTTTACACGCTTTGCGTCTCGAATTTCCTTATCAAACGCTTTAGGGTAATGCTTGTCAATGACTAAATGACAGCCTATCTGAGTCGCAATGTCTACATTTTTTTCATGTAATCATAACTCAATTTCATCGGCTGTAGCACTGGCAAACTGATACAGACGGTCATCAGGGGGATCTGCGTGATCTGACCGCGGCTGGTTTTCCCGTGATGGAAAAGTTTGCATGGGAAATGTACACACCACAAAAGGTTCGTACCCCCGCTCACTATACTGTAAAGTGTAGTGAGCGGGGTGTTGCGAGGGACACCACCGCAGCCCCTGATTTTTTTTTTACCTACCTTAAATGCATACCACCAAAGGTTCGAACCTTTGGTGTCCAAACCTTTGGTGGTATGCATTTTCTGACTTTTGATGCTTGCAGACGTTTTTACTCTGTAAAAACGTACAATACCCATCAGGGATGTGGGAAAAGTATTTCTTCGCCTCATTTAAACACTTTTCCGTCCACCGAGTTAGGTTTCTTGCGTGATATACCTCTTTTTCTACAATGGCGGCCTGTATATTTTGGTCACTTACAGAATGCATATATAAAGTTACTACAGAGTGCTCGCAGTGGTTGTTCCTTTGCACATTTAAACAGTGAACTTTAGACACTACATTTTGGCTAACAAAGAAGTAGTCTAAAGTTGCGCTCTTCTGGCACGGAAGCATGAATAATTCCCCGGACAGTCGCTGAGAAAAGACGACCAGACTTCACCTTGCTTATTTGCGGTACTCTGCAACATCTGACTTCTGCTACTCAAGATGTGACGTTGCCCTGCAGAAATGCACTTTGCACAGTTCCATGGATCAGGGTTTGTGTCGGCAGTGCAAAGTCCCTTTGAACCGTGCAAAAAATGACATGAACCGGGCCCTTCATTTCCAGAAAGAGAACGCAGCACATCAGTAGGGAGACAAGAGAGGAAAGAAGACAATTCCTAGCTCAGAAATACCCTCAGAAGCACCCGGGCCTTCACGTTGCGAGATAGTCTGATGCATTCTAATCCTGCCCCATAGCTTAAAATCTAAAATACCGTTTTTTTTGTACCATGGAGTACACGATGAACCATAAATACACCTCTGATGAGACCTGAGATAAAACAAAAGGCTTTTTCAACTAAGATTTCAAATGCAAATCCATTCTGATGCAATTGGAAGCAAACTGTCTGGCATTTCCATGGAAACCATGATGTTTTTTTTTTTGTTGTTTGTCCAACACCAATCAGGGGGCAGTCGTTGCCTGGCAAAGGGAGGCAGGTCGGTATGTATGTTCCAGTTTTGAAATCTTCTTACCCCCTTGTCTTCTGATTCCTTCTGTGAACCAAAGGAGAACAACACTCATGAAAAAAACGATGAAGTGATGCGCTGTTGTTTTATGAATTTTACAATGCTCAGATAATTTTTCAAGCAAGCTAGTCATGCACGCGCCCTCTTGGAAATGTGTCACACAAGCTTCGTCCATTCCTTTAAGCATTTTAGAACGTTCCAGAATCTTAACAGCCTCCAGCTGACATGCTTATTAAATTTCACCACTAAAATTAGTTGAGTGAGACACATCTGCCACCTTGGATTAAAATGTATAATTTACTCTAGAGGTGGTAGTGTTACCTGTAGGTCAACCAGGGGCTAAGTCCTAAAAAGAACTCATTAACATACATGTGATGTCCCCATAAATTTGCAAATTGAGGTGAAATATGCACATTTCATTCAATTGGCTTTGCATAACCACACAAATTGTACAGGACGAATGGCATTTGCCTTTCATAAAATCAAGACACAATCAAAAACCAAGAGAGGATATTTGTTTCTGATAGTGTTTTGAAAACAATAAAAGGCGTGCATGTTTTAAACTCCAAGAACCAACACCAATGTGTTTCCCTAGAACATGCAGTCCTGAACGGTGACACTCCAACTATAGATGTCTGCTTTTTCTCACCAGGTTATATTATGATGCAGTGGGGAAGGAGTCAGCCTAAATTCAGAAAAGACAGTCATGGTTTTTCATTTTGCACACGGCCTCTAAAACAAACGGGGGGATGGCGTCCGCCCTCTGGAAAAAGTGGGTAGACGCTGTCCACCCACGTGTATCCTCGACTTGAGCCCTGAGGTGAGCACAAATAACCCCCTAGAACCAGAAAGTCTTTGATGGGCCATGCCTTCAGGATGTGCCATGGTTTGGATTCTCCCACTCTAAACACTACTGAGTCATTGCCGCTCCCTCCCTCACATGGTGCGACCCTGCTCCTGAAGTAAGATGAAAGGTAAACCCGAGGAAGGAACAAATGGGCCCCCAGAATTGCAGTTTGCTGGGTGGGTAGGGGAACATTTAAGTGACTTTTTTGGAAGAGTGGAGTTTGTGGCGGGACTCCCTCTCTCCTGCGCACCCTTTATTTGGTTGTTAGTTGAGTTAGACCTGCAGCCAGAGTCATAGTTTGTCAAGGAACCAACTCCGAGGTTCCTACTGTCTAGAAAGATTGTGGGAGGAGTGACAAACTTTTGGACTGAAAAGGCGCTGGTTGGGTTTGATAGTCCAGTATTTGTTTGTAGGTAGTTTGCACAAGAAAATAGATGGTCCAGGTTGTTGGTGTGTTAAACATGAGATTTATAGGTTTATTCCTTGTTATAATCAGCACCAATGAAAGACATCATTGGATGTAAATGTAATATTCATAACATGATGATATGTTACACAGCCGACGCGCGTTTCAACCTAAGTCTTTTTCAAGGCCAATTGGGTTTGGTGGTTGAGTTTTCAGGTGGAATGGGCTGGTCCTCCCAAGTGTGGGTGCCAGAGGGCTGAATAGCCGTACTTGGCACCCAGGAGTCGGATCCACGACTCCACACAACAGCATTGCCGAACCCGGCCAAGTACGGCTATTCAGCCCTCTGGCACCCACACTTGGGAGGACCAGCCCATTCCACCTGAAAACTCAACCACCAAACCCAATTGGCCTTGAAAAAGACTTAGGTTGAAACGCGCGTCGGCTGTGTAACATATCATCATGTTATGAATATTACATTTACATCCAATGATGTCTTTCATTGGTGCTGATTATAACAAGGAATAAACCTATAAATCTCATGTTTAACACACCAACAACCTGGACCATCTATTTTCTTGTGCAAACTACCTACAAACAAATACTGGACTATCAAACCCAACCAGCGCCTTTTCAGTCCAAAAGTTTGTCACTCCTCCCAGAACATTTAAGTGACGCCTTCATAAATCCTACATAACCCTCTGGCAGTTTTCCAATGCCAGCCACTGAAACATACACACATAGACCAAGCCAATAGGAGCTTAATTGGGGCAATCAATGAATAAATGTACTCTTGGGGCATCTTTTATTTTAATGGGCACTCCTGCCTGGTCCATCTGCAAAAATGCACTCACATAATTTCAAACATTAAGGGGCTGATTCATGGAACTTTTAGCACGGTGCAAAGCGACTTTGCACTGCCAACAAACACCCTGATTCCCAGAGAGGTGCAAAGTGTTTTTTTTACAGTGCAAAGTCACTGTGCACTGCAAAAACACACTTTGCACCACTCTGGGAATCAGGGTGTTTGTTGGCAGTACAAAGTCCCTTTGCACCAGTTCAAAGCCAGTGCAAAGTCACTTTGCACTGCAAAAATACACTTTGCACCGCTCTGGGAATCAGGGTGTTTATTGCCAGTGCAAAGTCCCTTTGCACCAGTTCAAAGCCAGTTCAAAGCCACTTTGCACTGCAAAAATACACATTGCACCACTCTGGGAATCAGGGTGTTTGTTGGCAGTGCAAAGTTACTTTGTACCAGTTCAAAGCCAGTGGAAAGTCACTTTGCACTGCAAAAATACACATTGCACCACTTTGGGAATCAGGGTGTTTGTTGGCAGTGCATAGACCCTTTGCACCAGTTGCATAGTCCCTTTGCACCAGTTCAAAGCCAGTGCAGTCATTTTGCACTGTAAAAATACACTTTGCACCGCGCTGGGAATCAGGGTGTTTGATGGCAGTGCAAAGTCGCTTGGCACTAAAAATTCTATTTCTTGCTACAAAATTTCACTCTGCGCTAAACAGTCCATGAATCAGGCCCTAAGCACTTAGTGCAAAGTTGGATACAGTTTTATGAAATGTACAACAGGCTCAAATTAGTACAAAGTGCATGAGCAGAGACACCATGCCCAGGAAGGCAGGTAGTATAAACACACATATTGTATCAATAAGAAAAAGGTGGTGTGCAAGCGATGGAAAGGCCAGCATTAATGGGAAGTCTGCAGAGGTTGGCAATGCTGGTGTCAAGGTTCTAGCCGAAGCAAACGATTTCCATAATACAAAAGTCCATCACACTACAAACTGGACCTTCAGTCACTCCTCCACAAGACCCACTTTAACTATGGCATACATGTGACCTACCACATTTTAAAGTGAGTGTGGTTTAGTAGTGGTATAATGTGACCTAACGTTCTATTTGTAGTGCGATTCATGTAATTGTGTGGGGAATGAGATGACGTGTGCTAGGAGCAAATTGCAGGTGCATTTTTTTACAATGAGAAAGGTTAGACTGCAAGTACCAGAATGCACAGGGAAAAGGCCTGGATGTGTTACCTACACATGCCATGGAAGAGTTTTGACATCATTTACCAAGGCTAGACTTCCTCAACCTAACATTTGCAACGTCAGAATGCACAACGTCTCCTACCTCAGGTAACGGATTAGCATTTTCACCCATTTCTCCTGGGGATTGGCACAGATACGGACACCACGCTGCGTGGTAAATCTGAAAAACAAACACAATGTGTAAGAGAAGGCTAAACTGCCTCTGGAGGTAGGCCAGACAGAAGGCAGCCGTCCCTCTTTGCTTCGGCCACTGGCAGTAATTGGCCATCACCAAGCAAAACCCCATTTCTCATAGAACTAGCTTGAGGCGCTCCCTCCATATGTTGGGGTTACCAGGCCAGGGTGGCATCAAGCAAAGCCATCTGGCAAAAACATGCTGTAACTCAATGGTACGCGCACAAATATATAACATTTATATGTTGGGTGCATACTTTTCAAGCCATCTTTTTTTAAACATTTCTATGTTTATAAAAGATGGCTTGAAAAGTACACAATTCAATCTTTTATAAAGCTTTGACGACAGACAAAACCTGAGGCATCTTTGTCCGTCTGCAAAGTTTCTCTTCAAGTCATCTTTTATAAAACTCGAAATATTTAATGGAATCCCCAGGTTCGCCGAGGGTTAAAGGCGCCTCAGCGACCTTTACTCTCACCCAGATTTGGATTTTTAAAAATCAGAATATCTGCTTTGTCTCCACTTTCATTCTCAGGCTAAAAAAAACACAAGGAAGGAGCCGAAACTATGGAGCTCATTTTTAATTCACACAAGCCATTTACGCCCGAAACTTTAAGCGTACACTTTTCGGCATGAAACTAACATTTCCTCTCACACAGAGTTGCCCAAAGCCCGGTCAGGGTTTAGTTCTCGGCGCTGGCGCCACCGCTGCGTGCTGTAGCAAGTTGCTGCTCACTTCCGGGCACAACTTTGCCAGCTTGGGCCACTCACAGGAACGTGGTGGATAGAAAACTCATAATCAAATCATGGCTCAGGCAGGTTGAACAGAGGCGCGATGGGAGCTGTCTAGAAGAACTCCTGTTTCACTGAGTGGCCTGAAGAGGCACAGCTATGCTCAGGCATAGGTCTTCACCTTGAGGGGGCAGGGATTCCATGCTACAGCTCACTCATGATGCCAGTGGTGCTGCTGGGCTTTAAGTGGGTTAAGAAATCGAGGGCGGGCCGTCATTTGGGGGCGTGGCTTATGGGATGGGAGTGGCCTAAAAAATACACAAACCATAATTAAGGTACGCACACACTATATAACATTTATATATTTGTGTGCGTACTTTTCAAGCCATCTTTTTTAAACATTTCTATGTTTATAAAAGATGGCTTGAAAAGTGCACAATTCAATCAATCACGCGAGGGGTCACCAGAGGAAGTTACCGTGACAACAGCGACTGACAGAAGTGCCAGCCAGCTACAGCGACGCTGTGGCTGGCTGGCACTTCAGTCAGCTCGCCTCACTTAATGGCGGGCACATCTCCTGTCGCGGCTGCAGCAGGATAATGCATCCCGCCAAAATTGTGGTCAGAGTGAGGGGGCCCCGGAAGGGCCCTGGCTCAGCCCCACTTTTTGGAGACTGGCGGGGACCGGACCCGGCCCACTTAAAGCACTGGTGGCGTGCCCAGGGACTGACCTGGGGTGGCACGTGCAACCACTGGAATCGTATTGGCCAACCAAGGTGACACCCCATTATCCCAAACTATGAGCTGTCTCGGGAGGATAGCTCAGGGGCAACGTGCTCGCCTTGGAATCAAGACGACACAGAGCAAAACAGGTTCGATCTCCGGGTCTGCGCTTAGAAACCTCTGGGTATTAAGTGCAATATAAGTAACCTATCATATCTTTATGTGTGTGTGTGCACTCATACTTCATGCCACCCCTACATAAGTCTGTGCCCACCTTGACCCCCCCCCCCCCGCCAAAAGAGTCTTGGCATGCCACTGATTATGGCCAACCAGCTCCCTTTTGCCCTAGAGGGAAGCGTTGGGAAATAGCAGTTTGGGCTTGTGTTTTTCCTTTTGCGGTGGGAAGAGGAACGATTTGTCTATGGTCCTCCACTCTGGGAATAAAAAGCCTGTCTAAGAAAATTCCCTGCAGTTACAGTCGTTTCATTTATTTATTTATTTTATTTATACCACATATGAGACAACGCCCGTTGGGATAGGGGGCCAACAAGACAAATACAACAAGAAACGTGAATCAGAACGGGGGCAAAGAAAGCAGATCAAGCTGGGGCAAGCAATCAGAAGGTTTACTCAAAAGAGGAAGGTTTTCCGCCTGCATTTAAAGTGAAGCAAGCGGGTTCTCCCTGTCCATCGCTATTAGGACGTTTCTAATCCTCTATGCTACACCTCCCTTCAGCCCATAAGCTAGCTTAATGCAAGTAAGATAGCACAGTGGGTTAAGCAGTTGCTGCTGAGATCTGTGTGTGATAGGCAAGATGCATTTTCATATCTGGGCAAGGCCAACTCAGCCTGCCATCCGTCAGAGGTTGATCAAATGTTGATCAATTTCTATTATGTCATAATAATTGTAAATACAAATGTTCTATGTAAAGCGCTTTGGTTAAAAGCTCTATGCATGTATATATGTATATATACATACATATCGAGCTATTCTTGTTAAGAGAATGGAAACAGTCAATGATGGACGATGAAAGAAACAGTCTGACCCCCATGTCTGCCCTGCTAGTGTGTCAGGTCGCCCTTTACTTACATGATGGAATCCATGTCACAGATCCCGGCAGCGCTCTCTGTGGTGAAGTTCCTGACATGAACCCTGTGAAGATGTATCTTCGTATGGCTTTTACAACAATCAGAAAAACCTAAAAAAGCAGGAAATTGCGAAGAAATTAATTATTCGGAATGGCCAAATAAGAACATTCAACAGGAAAAGAAGCCACATGAAAAATCAGTTTCGCCTTCAGTTTCACGTGATCTGAAAGCAATCAATACATGTCTCAGCGCGCAGAAAGCAAATATGTTAAAGGTATGTTGGCAGCAGTCGACGTTTCAGGGTCAGCAGATAGCTCAGTGTGGTAAGTCACTTGCTGCTGAAATGTTCGAATTCTAGTGATTTGCTAAAACGTTCATCCATCCTAAGTATACAACCTGAGCCGCGTGTCTTGAGTACATTATTTACAGTGCTATTTGATGGCTAGTCTGAGGCAGCACACGTGTTATAGAACCCACTTTACTAGAACTGAGCTGTAGAACAACTGGCGAGAGCACACTCTATTCTTGTTGCCCACCCAGGGCCATTTTAAGCACTTTTGGGGCCCCGGACACTGACATCTTTGGGGTCCCCCTCCACCAAACCAAAGGAATGAAGGGATCAAGAATACTGGTCGCGCCTCCCACCCGTTGCGCTCACAACCTATAGGTTGATATGCTGTCTCGCAGCATAATAAGCACGTTTAATCCCTTTAAGTCCCCTTGCTCTCTTCATTCTTGCTCTAATCAGAATGATAAACAAGTAGCATTTGAAGGCCAACATTAGCAGTCTACAAAGGGTTTACTGTTCTAGTACATACAGCATATTTTTTATCAATAACATTCAGGAAGGTAGATGTAATATTAATGCAGGAATGTATGTAAAAGGTACATGTAACCCATAAAAGATAGAGAACTAACATTAGCTGACTCCCAGAATGCAAAAGTGCTCATGCATGGATGGAGACCACCAATTGGAGGGAAGGAGAATGCTACACATACCGTAGCATGGATAGTGGAGGCAGATTAGAAGCTACCAGGAAGGTGTCTTTATCCAGACAGACTGTGATTAGAAGTGGGATATGGTTTTCAAATAATGTTGCCATTAGATATCAAATGAACAAATGCCTGTAGTGTGCGATATAAATATGCTCAGTATTAACACAGTGAAACCATGAATAAGGCTTTTATGAAGATCATAGCATGAGAAGGAAATCACTCATAAGGGCTGATAATTTTGAAAGATTTAGGGACTGGCAATATTGAGAGGTTAGGCAATAAAAGATTAAATGAGATGCCCAGGATTAAGGGCTGAAGCTGGGATTTGTTCCAACTCTGCAATGACTGCATTTGAACACTTTCTTTTCCAGTTCTTACCATGAACTAAAACGGAACTCATTCTATTAAAAAAACGGACTTGGAAAGTACACAAATCACATGACCAAACATGACAATTTTTAAACAAAATATTATAGAAGGGTGTTATGCAAAATGGGAATGATTCTAGCTTGATTCTCACCATCATTAAGGGAAGTATATAAGAACCAGCATACCAATCAATGTGATTTAACAAATTTAATCTAGGTTTGTCTTTTGTATTTTAAAGCTTTAAATACTTTCAAAACAATGGCTTGTGACATTTTCATTTATAAACGTGCATAAAAACCTTTGACTTTTTACCAAAAAGCAAACCGTTTTTTGTGTCAAACAAGCAGACTTTAAAATATGCTTGCCTGAGGCCTGCAACATATGGTCCGCTTTCTTCTGTCTACCAACCCTTTCACCCAAATGTCCTACATAAGAAGAAAGATCAAGTAATGGGCTAAACGATACTGGCAGCATGCAAGAAGGCAAACCTCACAGAACACAGCAGAGCAATGTAAGATATATTAGATGATTTGATCAGGATCACTGTATCGTCTGCTGGCAAATCCAGGATACAAGCATGGACGCTGTCTTTCTAGAGTCTTGAATTTGGATACTTATTCACCTCTTGGACTAACAGTTTATGCCATTGTCAGAGGCGATTGCATAGGTTTTACAACACCCCATTTGAACAAACCAATTTCTAGAACTTCACCATACGGATGATATGTTAGTTTTTATAGCAACCCCTATCTGGTGCAGGTACATTGCTGATAATAGCAGATGTTGTTCTGAAAAACCAAGTACATATGCAGACAGGTTTATAAACTTCAGACATAGGAAAGACTCAGCCAGCTTTGCTGGAATGTGATATTTTAACTTTGCATATGAACACATATCTCTGCAATGGGTGCTGCACACTGAGCTAACTTCTGAACCATTGTGGCACTCAATTTATCAATATGCATTTCACCATTGCTTATTGCACACGATCAACATAGTTCCCACAGGAAGGAAAGAATGCTACAGAGTTGTGCCATAAGGAACACACAAACTATGTATACCACAGTGAACACAGAAAGCAATCCATGATGAATTAATTGATCAAGGCAGAATGCACTTGCCAAAACAGAAAGGCAATGGGTTTAGACAGAGCCTCAGCAGCACCCCATAAAATATCCTAACGTGTGCTATTTAAGGCTGGTGAACAATCGGATCTTACTTCTTCAGATCAGCTAGCGTTGTGGGGCCCCCTCCAAGGTGGGGGCCCTGGGCAAGTGCCCCTTTTGCCTTCCCATAAAAACGTCTCTGTGCCCACCTATTTCCTACTATTACTCCTTCTAGAGCTTTCCACCTCTCTATTCTATTCCAACAATGTTTTATATAGCGCCAACACGCCCGCAGGCCTCATGGCGCTGGACACAGGCGATGTTCATGCTGTGTGAAAAACAGGCGGTATTTGGCAGGGGCGCTCACTTTTGTTTTCCCAGCCGGGAGCAGGGGGGCCACCGCAAAAAATATATATATATACTTGAGGAGAACCATCTCCGGTTCCGGAAGCACCTCAAAACCTTCCTCTTTGCTTCTGCTTTCTCCCTCTCTCTCCCCTGCTAAATTCTTCACTGAAACTGCACTGAACCTGCACCTGGGTCACTCTCACCGACCTCGGTCCTTGGCCCAGCCACTCTCCACTTGCACTGCCTCCCTGGCAACCCCTGCACTGCGGGACTGTCTCTGTATCCCTACAGCCTTACCTTGCACTTGCCACCAGCTGGCCCTATTTATTTATTTTTTATTCTACTTACCCTGTTCTGCACTTCCCCCCCTCCCCTTCCCCTTGCACTTTTCCCTTGCCCCTACCCCTGCACTTGCGCGATCTGAATGACACCTGGCCTAGTAGGATCGTTGTCCGTCTTCCCCCCTCCCAGCCTCGTCGCGCCTTGAAACACCTTTGTATAGGCGCGTTACAAATGCCATATCATATCATATATATATATTATATATATATTATATATATTATATATTATGGTGACCTATAGGTACTTTCACGCAATTGCCTTTCCTGGGGGAGGGGTGGGGGTGGGCCCTGGAGCACCCGCGTACTCGGCGCCCCTGGTATTTGGATATATTGCCTGTTTTAACATTATCAAGACACAGCTTTTTTCTGTTTACTACCATCCTCATACTGAGGTCTGCTCATTCCTACCCCACTTTACCCCATTTGAGCATCAAAAAGAGGCGTTATTTCCAATCCGCTAAAAAAGTATTTGCTGGCTCTATAAAACCCTACAGACACATGACATTTAAAAGAAACTCTTACCTTCAGATGCGTGAGGCGCGGAGAACAGCGTCGGGACAATGAACAAAGCGAGTGCGAGGACGGTGAGCGATTTGCCGGAGACCATCTTCAAAGCGAGGGGTGCGCAAAATGTCGGCTGGCTCAACCACACCACAGGAGGTAACCGGCAACCCGAGGGTGAGGTGAACAGGCTGCGCAGAACACAGCCCCCTCCCTGGTAAACCGCCTTATATGCCGAGCCAGCCAACGCACATTCCAAACCCCCGCTGGGGTTTCCCCCATCGCCTCCGTTTTAAGGCTGTGGAAATGCCGGCAGGTGCAGGCCATTATTATGCTCTGCACTTCCTGTCCGTCGCCTTCTGGGCTTCAGGTGTTATGGACAGGAAAGGAAACATTATAAAACAAGCATTGGCAATACTAACAGTTTCGACTTTTTTGTAGTCGCCGGGATAGACATTTTCCAGCCGCTGGCAAACTGGCAATATATAGCAATATGAAAGCAACATATGGAAAAGGGTGTTAGAAATGGTACATATTGCGCAAGTACCTGAAAACGCCTATTTAATGTTGATACAAAATCCAAAACTGTTGGCTTTGCCAGTGCTTTTTTTTTCAAAATCAATTTTATTGTCAATCATTTTTATACAATCGCTCAGTAAAACACCTTGTATCTTCAATAACGTGACTCTTGTCCATGTTTATGCCCCCTAACGCTCCCCCCACCCGCCAGTGCCTGTTTTTGACAGGAATTCAGTGCAAATAACTGCGCACATACTGCTTCCAAATCAAGTGACTGAAGGTACAACTGGTTATGACATTTTCATTACACCAAGAGCTCGTTTATAGCTGCAGTTAATCCAATACTGGAGATTCAGAGGGCTGATGAGAAAGTACATAGAGTCAAAAAGATCCCATTGGGGGGGTGTTTTGGGTGCGGAGGTGCAGGCAGTGGGTGGGAATGGCTATAGGGTATATACCATGAGCAGTGGATGAAAGGCTAAAAAACAAACAATGCCCACTGCCAAAGGCTTTTTAATCCATCTTCCCATCCCAATATTCATATATAGGTAGATTGGTAGATAGTTAATGTATATACAGACTCACAGATCCATTAAGGACTCCGTACATTACGTTTGCTTTACATACCAGAATAGGATACACTAAATAGGCGGAAATACATGCTCACACACTAACAAGAAATGTAGAGGAGACACTGCGTTGCTGTACCAAACAGAGTCAGACTGTGCATTGCACAGGAGGGCTACTGGCAAGGGTGGGGGAATTTAATTTGTGCGGGAAACTCACAAAACGTCCAGTGGGGAAGGAAGTATCTTAGGTGATGGCACCCAAGAACAGCCTGGGCATCACATCCATCTGAGGTGGGGAGTAAACCTTTTGAAGCGTTTACATATCAGCTCTTAGAGCACCGGCGCGGATGGGGCGCAGGTAACAAAACGGACATAACTCGCATCTAAATTGGACGCATGTGAGAATACCCTTGAAAAGTGTGAGATGGAGTTACACCTGTGTGTAGGAGGCATGTGTGACACTATGCCTGTGGGGCTTGGCCAGGCTGTAGGCGTAGACGTTAACACTGAAGTCCACACAAAGGGTAAGGCGTATGCATCCAAATCAGAGGCAACTGATTGTGATAAACACAAGGAGGAAAAGGATAGAGGTTCTGACCCCCCTCATCCAAGCAAGGTCCTGAAAAATCCAAAGGGAAATCCCAGACCTATGGTAGGTCCACTCCCACCAGAAAGCAGAGTGTGGGCACCGCTATCACCGAGGCTCCCACACCCTCCACAACCAGGGGATGTTTCCATTGTGGAGATTTGACACATAGGAAGGGGGGTCCTCCCTGCCAGGGGAAACCCTAGCAGGCCCTAGGCATTATGGGTTCCCTAGAAGAGGAGACCTCAGTCAGTGTGGGCCTCTTACAGATGAAGTCCCACTAGGCCAGGGAATGGCCGAAAGGTCTCGCTCTCTGAGCGGGAACGGCACCAGGTCCTTTAAGGAGGGCCCCAGTTGCCACCATGACTAAGATATTTCTAAGCCATGTCTCCAGAAATGGGGAACAGTCTCCCACCTTGAGCAGGACTGCTGCTAGTGTCACAGCTGTCAGGCGACTGGTGAAGTCGGGGTAGTTTTCCCAAAGACCAAATCTGCAGGTAAGAAGGTTTGATAGTCTCAAGTACTGTTCCTTGGAAACAGTAGGGCTTCGTTGGAGGAGTGGAACCTCCCTGCTCTATGTTCACATCAGGAATTACATGCCAGTAGGCTCTCTGTTCGATACTACCCTACCTGACGCAGGTATAGTCATGCCAGTAACTGGAGCGGAAGCACCGGCCGCAACACAGGAGGAAGTGCTTGTGGGCCGTGACCCTGAGGCTTGCTGAACCAGAGAGCGCAAGAAACCTGTGTCCCCAGTAGCTCTCAGTCCAAGCCTGAAGTCCCCTGAGGCACTTACTCTTGCGAGAAAGGGCTCAGTGGCCACTGAGGTTACTATTGTGTTAGCACTGGGTTCAGTGATTTCAATGTTGCCTACTGGCATAGAAACGGAACCTGAGATGGTGGAAAGGAAGTTTCAGACCAGAGTGAGCTGGAGTCACAGGCCAGGCTGACTGTTTCCTGGAACAGCAAGGCTGTTCCACTGTAACCGGTCTGTTCATGCAGATCACGCAGCAGGTACAGGGCGGAGCTCCTGAACTACTCTAACAAAGGGCACAGGCGCAGAGCGAATACCATGGCCTGTTCCAAAAATAGGAGGTTCTGCCGCTGGAGAATGCAAGAGCCTGGTCTCACCGGTAGCTCCCAGTCCAGGCCCGAGGTCCCCTCAGGCTACAACTCTAGCGAGAGGACTCAGTGGCCACTCGGGTAGGGAGTTAGCACCTCGGGAGGCACAATGGGAGAGACCCCCGAATAAGTTGCCGCAAGAAACTAAATCCGTACAACATTGAACATAACAACAACCGCGCTGAAAGCAGTTGTATGAGGGGGAGGGTGTGGGGGAATCTTTTGTGGCGACGCTAAAGTGGAGAACACACAAGTACTTATCCAAAATTCTACTGCCATTTTAGTCCTTTGCTCAATTGCATTCTGTAATTGGCAGCCACCCATTCAAGATGGAGGGAATAATGGCACACATGCCGAAACCCTGTCTAACCTAACTACACCCCGCCATGGCATATACCCTTAAAAGTCCTATTCCTGAAAACAAGGCACTGTTTAAAGCGAAACATGGGGACGAGGGGAAACCCTGAGCAGTCAAGCAAGTCGGCCCTGTATGTCTCTCATTGTGGCCCTGTTTTTTTTCCTGACACCAGAAGTTCCAAACCTAGCCATGCGAGGAAGCCGTAACCATGCCATACTTGAGAAAACATCCAATTTTGCCTCGCACCCCGCAGCAGGAATAGGAAAGTCATATGATCCAAAGGATGCTATAAACACAACCCCTCCAAAACAGTCACCCAACCCACTCAGCTGCCATTGCGACACTCTATTCTGTGATCCCCTTCCTCTCCTTCAGCACCTGCACACCGCCATCCACTCTTCGCCTGCTCAATTTGCCTCCCTTCTCAATTTGTCTGCTACTTCAACATCAAGCCTCAACCCTTATATTGCCATATATATACATGTTAACTGTGACAGATCACGTACTGGACGTCACATCATATATGTTACCCTCCTACTAATGGCGACCTGCTTCAAGGAACTACACCATTACTTATGCACTCCAATCTGCAATCTTGCTAAAGGCATGAAAAGCATGACATTAGTTTAAACTGCTCTTGCAATTTACAGTACCGGCCAAACACACAATCCTGACCAATCACCTCACTGCGAAGCAGCAGCAGCAGCACCTGCTGTTGGAGCAGTGACAACACCACCTGACTGGCTTCACTTAGGCCCTTCCAGCCCACTGTAGTGACTGGTGTCGCAGCTTTCTGTCTTCACAACAAAACACTGGAGCTGTCTGCATCAGCAGATAGGGTTCAATGTTATATTTTAATATAAGTGTGAGTGTTGTGAAAAATGCAATCCGCACCAAGGCCAGTGTGCATTATGAATTTAGTAATTCAAGCAAACAACACACTTTATCACAGGTGTATTTCTCAAATATAAAAAGGTGTGGTCATTCCTACGTTCTGAAAATGCTGCTTTATTTTATGCAAAGCAGGTTGGAACCCCCATTGGTGTTGTTTGTCCCCTTCGCTCTTCCTTATGGGTGTATTTCACAAACGAAAAAGTAGAATCGGGGAGAACAAGACTATCTTGGAATGATATTCTAAAAATATATATATATTTGGTTATTCTAGGTTCTGACGTTCTTTGCTCAGTAAGACAAGTCCAACATTCTTCACAGGACTAAAATATGTACTGAAAATTGTCATTGGAAAGGAACATTATCCAATTTTGGCAAAAGCCAGATTACAATGTCAGTGCGGCTGGGGTGCCTCTAGCAATCACACACCTGACAACGCAACCCTCATCCACATACAAAGACACAGACAGAGATATAGAGTGAGGCACAGAGTGAGCACACCACAGAGCGAGACAGGAACAGCGAGAGAGAGAGATAGAGATAGGGGAAGGAGAGAGGGATAGAGAGAGGTGGAGAGAGAGAGATGGGGAAGGAGGAAGAGATAGCGAGAGGAAGGGGAGAGAGAAAAAGATGGGGAAGGAGGGAGAGAGATGGGGAAGGAGGGATGGATAGAGAGAGTTGGAGAGAGAGGTGGGGAAGGAAAGAGGGAGAGAGAGATGGGGAAGGAGGGAGAGAGAGAGGTGGAGAGAGCAGAGTGAAAGATGGGGAAGGAGGGAGGTAAAGAGAGAGAGAGGGTGAGATGGGGAAAGGGGAGAAAGATGGAGAGGTAGAGAGAGATGGGAAGGAGGGAAGGGATAGAGAGAGAGATGGGGAAGGAGAGAGAGATAGCGAGATGAAGGGGGAGAGGGAGATGGGGAAGGAGGGAGAGAGATACAGAGAGAGGGAGAGAAACAGAGATATGTGGGTTGGAGGAAGAGAGAAGTAGAAGGAGAGAGAGAGGGAGAGAGAGATGGGGAAGGAGGGAGCAAGAGGTAAAGAGAGAGATGGGGAAGGAGGGAGAGAGAGAGAGCGAGATTAATGGGGGAAGGAGGGAGAGAGAAAGAGGTAGAGGGAGAGAGAGAGCAATAGAGAGATGGGGGCGGGAGAGAGAGAGCAATAGGGAAGGAGGGAGAGAGAAAGAGGTAGAGGGAGAGAGAGAGAGCAATAGAGAGATGGGGAAGGTGGGGGCGGGAGAGAGAGAGCAATAGGGAAGGAGGGAGAGAGAAAGAGGTAGAGGGAGAGAGAGAGAGCAATAGAGAGATGGGGAAGGTGGGGGCGGGAGAGAGAGAGCAATAGGGAAGGAGGGAGAGATTGATAGAGGGAGATAAATAGGGGAGGACTAGGTCTGCGTCTTATACGCCATGTAAAGCTAGCCTCTAAGTATTACCCTTGGCCAATTTCCCTTCGTGTAACTTATGGGTACGACCGCAGGATCCTTCAACAACGAATCGAGTCAGAAATACATCATTTCCTCAATCAGTATTCATGGGATAAACTCCCATAGACTGGATCTAAATGGGGTCATTTGAATATTCCTCAGTTAAAGTAAAAACCTGAGTCCTCGAGTATCATCAGCCAGCGCCTCTGCTTTAGCACATGAATACTTATGTATTTTTAATTTTTTTATTACTTATGTATTTTTAACGTGCCTGTCTGCTGACTTAGGAAATACAATGCAATATATCTATTGTATTGCAAATAATACATTACAAAATAGATGTTCTCAATAACCGAAAGCACAGTGCTCATAAACTAACAAATAATAAACCATTAGGGAGGAGCCTCGTAGCAAGGTGATTGCTGCGAGCTGTTCATATAGATCAGCTGGGTGATGTGTCTGTTACTGACAGCTATGTGTGACCTGCAAGTCGCAGGTTTAAATTCTACCAGAGCAGACTCAACCTTTCATTCATTCAAGGTTGATGAAAGTAGTACCCGTGACTAGGGGGAACAGTGACACCTCTTTCATTCATCAGTGAGCTAGCACTATCTCTGTAGGATCTATGACTTCGTAGCCAGTCAATATTCCTTGTTTTCGCCCCTCACCTAATTTATGGACCTGGTCGCAGGCCAGGGCTCATAACAAGGTGATGGAGAAGGTAACTATTGCCATTGACTTGCGCCAAAGTCAATGACGCTACCTGCGCATGGACTGGCCAGGCCAGTCACACCTCCCTCGCTTCTGTCCTCCTGCCAAGTCATTACAGTTGTCCTTTTTCAGAGTGCATCGGCTAAGGTCCTTTCTGATAATTACAGAGGGCATTCTGAGCAGCCTGATTGGCTATAACTCTCACAACAATCCAATGATCTCACTACTAACATTTGAGACCAGGGAAAACCCTCTCCGTCTGAAGTCTCTGTGGAGTTAGCCAAAGGTTGTTTAATACACCCACAACATCTTCCCTTTATGAACAATGATTAATTCACAGCAACCTCTCCGAAAAGGGTGGGGGAGGGAACGGAGCGGGGGAGAGGCAGTAAAGGAGAAGCGGGGAGCCCGAAGGAGGGGGAGTGGCCGACCGTAAAGTGCAAAAGAAGAGGGAGGGAGCAGCCAGGGGGTGCTGCGAGGCAGAGGGAGGAAAGACAGCCATGGACGGAAGTGGAAGGCTGTGGCACGCGGGCCAAGGCTACGCTGCGTGGCTCCCCACCTCCTTCAATACTTTCTTCAAGCTGTCTTCTCACTGAGGGGAGCACGTCCAGACTGCGCCTCCAGCTCCAAAACAGATGACTCTGCGGACTTTAAACATAGTCCAGCAGGACTTCAACCAAAAAAAAGCACTGGTGTATACAAATGAAAATCAATCAGGCATATACTTACTTAAATGCAGTCATTTTGCTTTTACTTTGATTGCGGGAACAGCTCCGCGGCAACAGCCGCAGGCCAGCAAACGTGAGCGAGAGCGTGAAGGCCCAGCTGGTGCTTCGGCCATTTCATAGGTAAGCATTGGCAAGTTGCCATGCCAACGCCATACACTGCTCCCAAACTCCCCTTTCTCCTTTCTTTTATTACCAATGTTTTAGCGATTAGTTGGCTTACGCCACCAAAGCGCCAAAACCAACAGTAGAGGGTGTTAACAACATATAAGAGGGAAGAGACAAATAGAAACTAGGTTACAGAAAATTAGTTTTGTAGCAGAAAATACACTATAAACTAGGACCATTTGATAACACATCCCTTAAGTCCTCCAATTGTTTTAGAGCGGAGAAAGCACTACTCAAGCACACAAGCTCGGTGTTTGTTAAATAATAAACGGATGCCACTTCCATTCACGTTTCGCAAAAGCTGTTGAATTATTGAAATACATTTTTCAATTCGATGGACATTGCAAATATTATTCCACCACTCGGATGTTGTGATTTTCGGAACATGTTTCGAGTTTAATGTGATCCTACGACTTGTAATATCAATAAACAAATAATATGTAATGAATGCATGATCAATAACCATGGTATTAACAGATAGACTTCCTAATAAAACGTTGGCTAGTGTAAGGGGAACATGAACATTGAATATATGAGCTGAATTGTTCCAAACTAGTGACACAAATGTGTAGATAAAAACACAAACAACATATACTTAAAGGAACCAACAGTAGTATGACATGACCAGCAATTCCCAGCATTAGTCAAATTACAATCAAATAATGTTAACGGGATAATGAAAGCTCTATGGGTAAAGAAAAATAAATGTTGTGTTAAATCTACTGGTGTGGACACCTGCTGGGCATTCTTCCATTTAGTAACTATGCAGATGTTTGAAATTCCACACTGGAATCATTTTCCCATTGCACTTCTATTGGCCATTTAGTTTCAAAAGATTTATTATTTCTGAACCATCTATACAAATGTGAAGCTTTAAATAATGATGAAGATTCAAGAAATGTTGCTCTCAACTAATCCGGAACAAGTACATTATTCCGAAATAACATCACATGATCAATGCATACATCCATACGTTTACAATTGGGAATGTGATAGGGAGAATTTGATTCTGCGTTCACCAAATGACATAGCATTGGGCCTGAGAAAATCTGATGTGTATCCCTAATGCCCTTATTCAGCTATGGTTTCCAAAAGAGAGTTCTTCCCCTCACCCTGATCTTATTATTATACCACAAATAAGGTGAAAGGGCGTGTGATGGGTTAATTATCTATGAACAAAAAAATCCTAAGTACTGACACTGTTAAACTGACTGATTTAGAGTAACCAGATTTGTATTTTTAAAAATAAAAATTAGGTCCTCGATAGAAATTGGTTGTACTAGTTCTCATTCCTCAGCTATAAACAGGAATGCCATCCAAACTGTCATTTAAGAACCAGGAGTGAGCCTGTTTAAGTATACACATTTTTTGATAGTATCCAAAATTCGGAAATCTGACACTTTCATGCTCGTAAGAATTATACTATATAGGCAAGGGAATTCTTTTTTGTTTTTACATGAAACAGTATTAAGGGATTTAAAGAAAGAAGCTGATAGTGGAAGAAGGAGCATTTGCAAATAAAATAAGATATCCAGAGATAACATCATGTTAATAGTTTAAAAACTGCCCCCCAAGTTAAATATAATGAGAACAAGTAGTGATTAAGATCTTAATTTGATTCAACAGATTATCTACATTACATTTAATGGATTTTTCAATAGAGCAAGATATCTCAATGCCCAAGTATTTATTATAATCCTGACACCATTTAAGACCTGATGAAATTAATTCACACTTAACACATAGTGCATTTAGGTGTAGACTTTCAGATTTATTTTTAATACGCTTGTATGTTGAGACATCCGAAAATAATGTAATAACTTCTAACAGATGTTTAAGATTATTATTTGGATTTTTTTTATGAAAATCTAAATCTGGTTTGACTAACTTAGACACAAAAGGTTCAATTCTATTGGCGAGTACTTTGGCAACTATTTTGCAGTTACTATTGCTTAACAAAATTGGTCTGTTGTTCTAGGACACATGCTACGTTTATCAGCCTTAGGGAAACATATAGGCAAAACTTCAGAAAAAAGATCCTTTCAAATGTCCTTTATCATGGAAGTGTGGGAATAAGGTATTTTATTTAGAAACCAAATATGATGAATAGTGACTAAAACAATCAATAGAGTAGCTATCAGGTCCTGGTGCTTTGCCTTTATGCAGATCCTTGATAGTCTGAATGAACCTGTTTAGAGAACTTACATCTATTTGTGGATAATTGTCCCTAGCTATATGATTAAAAAGGACTGAAAGTCAGGGTTTTCACTTGTGTGCTCAGATGCATATAGTTTTTTTGTGGAAAGGTGTGAATGTTTCTAAGATAAAAGAGACCACAGCACCTGCATATTTCTAATATAAGAAACTCTGGTCCTATCTGTTTTAATTTTTAAGGAAAGAGGCTAGTGATTTGCTAGCTTCGTTAGATGTTTGGTAGATTTTGTATATGTATTTCAGAATCACACCAAACGTTTGCTATGATAATTTTTTTCTTAATTTCATATTTGTAGTGATAAAATGCTTCAGAACACGCTATCATCCAGTTTACTATTGTATGCTTTTTGAAATGTGTTTAACTTGCCAAAAAGAGAGTCGACATCTTTTTTCTTTTATTAACCTACGCAATAATGTGACCCGTCAGTACAATATTATAGGCATCCCAATTAGTGACAGGTGATGTAGCATCTCTGTTGTCCTCAAAATATTACTGATGAGAGTTGTTATATGATTGCACAAACTCCTTATCCACTAAAAATAATTATTAAATCTCCATCTCTTTGTATGCCTATGAATAGTATCCAGATCCAGTGTTGAGATAACTAGGGCATGAACAGAAATATCTTTGCTTTCTACACTGGAGTGTACTATGGCTGAGGACAACGACCTGGATATGCATATATGATCTATTCTAGATTGAGGATTGTTTGGGATAGAATGAAATGTAAAGTCTAAGTCAATCGGATGAGCAAGCCTCCACCTATTGATGAGACCTGTTTCTGAAAAGCAGCACAAAAACACCTGAGTTCTATTATCTTTTAAAATAAAATTCGACCTTCTGTCTAAGAATGCATTGATTATTTTAGTGAAGTCTGTACATACAATGAGATTAGAAATATTAGGTTGTATAATAGTATATTTAATATTAATCCAAAAGTCAGGTTTAGGGTTTGTAGGGCTACATGCATTCATAATAGATACTATTCTTGGAACCAATTTGAATATTCACAAGTGCCCATCTGCATAGCCCATCCATATCCTTGTATAAAATTTTGCAATAAAGATTATTATTAATCAAAATAGCAACACCATTTTTTTCCACCAGCTTGGCTTGCTATCACCTCCCCCATCCACCATTTCTTTCGCTTATCAGACTCTTATGAAGAGAAATGTGTTTCTTTGATGCACCCCACTGAAGGTTTAAATCTATTTAGGTGTGATAGAACTTGCTGCCCCTTAACTGGATTATTTAGGCCTTTAACATTTCATGCTTTACATTTAAAAAGCATTTATCAAGTCCATAAAGCACCTACACATTATCCTAGTCATCAGAGAGTGTAAGTAAAGGAGTACTTTGTTGGCCATGAAAAATCTTAATAACCAAACCATTCCTTGACACTCAAATAATATATACCAGTGTATCCACACACAACATAGAGGAAAAAAATAAAGGATAAGGGAAGAAACACATATCGGCAAAGTATGAACTGGATATTATATAACAAGAGATGACACAAAAATAGATAATTCTTCATAAAGATCTGAATAGTAATCAGAGCCTCAAGTGAAACCTGACAATCACACTAGCAGATATTTGGAAAATGGAGATGGAGCATGGAAAACAACAGAGAAAACTATGGCACCCACCAGTCTCCAGACCACAAATGGCTAATATGACAAAGTAGACTTGTCTAAGCATTTCATGTATGCCTATCATGTGATCCCGTTAGAGGATGGGGAGGAAGATTGCTGATTGGTCATTTGAATACACATGTTCATATCCACCATTTTAGTAGACCTTATAGCTTTCAAATCTGTCGAATCATCAAACACTGTTGTTTTGCCTTTCTTGAAGCTGCAAAGCCTGAATCTGGCATTTCGTTGCCGAAGGACAGGTCTGTATGATAAGAATTCCTTCCTTCGCTGAGCAGAAATTATGGATACATGTTGTGATACATAAATTCTGTGGCCCTTCCATAACAGCTGATTAGCTTCTTTAGCTCTGCTGATAATCAGTAAAACTTGGATATATTCCAGAAGATAAAATATCATAGTATGTGGTGACAATTCCCTCTGGGAATTGGTGTAGTCCTTGGAGCAAATTCTGTGTGCCTTTTGAATTTTGAAAAGATTTGATGATTGAAGTTTAAGATTCTGAAGCAATGTATTTGTTTATTTACTGTGCATTTTCTAGGCACTTATACATCAAGTAAATTGTGTTTCAAAGCACCCCCAGGAAAACAGTGAGGGTACATGGGAATGAAAATCAAATAACAATGAAAGATGGAGGTGAACCTACTTGGCCTTGTGAGCATTCAGACGTGCAAGTGCAGAGAGCGAGAGAAGGGATGAGGGGGGGGATAAGTGCTAAGTGTACCAAGAGGGCAGTGTTAGGGGGTGAGCAGCTGTAAGTGCCTAGATGTGTGTTCAGCTGCTAATAAATAAGTGCAAGCAAGTGGTGGCATAGGCCAGTTGGTGCCAAGGTAAGTGCTGGGAGTGGGTGGAGGCTGAAGGCAATTAGGGGTGGGAGGTCTTTGCCCAAGAGGACACAAAAGGCCCTGGTCACCTATCTCAGCAACTTTGGGGTTTAGCAGAGGAGGGATGAAGGGAAAGAGTTGGTGAAGAGGAAAGTCTTGAGAAGCTTGTGCAATTTTTGAAGATCTGTCTCAAGACAAAGAGGAAGGGGGAGGCTGTTCCATAGGAGGGAGCCTGCTGAGGAACGAGATTGGCTACCAGCTCGCTGTTTGGCAAAGTGCTTTACACACAGAGAGTTGGTGCCAGAGTAGCGTAAAGATCTGGAAGGAGAGAATTTAGTGAGGGCAAGTTGTAGATAGCATGGTTCCTGGCCCGAGACAGCCTTATCAATGATGCAGATGGATTTGAATTTGATCCTTGCAGCAACCAAGAGCCAGTGGACAGCTTTAGGATGCGGTTCTTGGGCTTGAGGCCAAGGATAAGTCTTTCAATGCTATTCTGGATTAGCTGGAGGGGTTGTAAAGAAGAAGAGGGTAGATAAGAAAAAGGCTATTGCATTAGCCTAGCCTAGAGAGAACCAGAGTTCTAAAGACATTGGGACTCATTACGAGGAGGGCGGTAAGGATTAACGGGCACCGGTAAGGAGACTGGTGCCATTAAACCCTTACCGCCCTATTCCGAGGTCCCTTAGCGGGTCCCGCTATGTGCGCCTGGTTTTAGCAGGCTCCCTTAGCGGGAGTCACTAAGGGACCAGGGAGCCACTACTAGTGGGCCCGTTATTAGCTCCATCCTCATTCCCATTGAGCCCTATTGGGGCGCGAATGGGAATGGGGAATGGTTCTTGGAATCGGGAGTTACTGAGTCCTCCAAGGATGGAATGACTCGGTAAGTCCCTATTTCGAGAACCCGGACCCGGAATGCGACAAGGGGGAAGCGATGGTGCTAATAGCACCATGACTACCGCCTACCTCGTAACGAGGCCCATTGAGTTTCTGGGGGAAAGTGAGGAAGGGAAGAATTCCTTTGAGGAAGTGGAGTTGAAAGTGGGACTTCTTGGGAAGGTCCTGAATGTGAGGTAGGAAGGAAGAGAGGAGTCGAAGATAACTCCAACGCTTCTGGCTTCAGATGAAAGAGAGGGGGGGGAGACCCCATAGAAGATGGCCCCAGTGAGGGGAAGAAAGAGGGAGCAGGAGTCCCAATAGGAAGGATCTCAGTCTTGCTGGCATTGAGACAGTGATCATTGGAAGTACACCAGGACTGGATGGCAGATAGGCAGTCAGGAATGATGGAGAAAGTAAGGAGAGGGTCAGAGGGAAGTTTGAAGAAGTGTTGTGTGTCATCTGCAGAACAGTGGAAGTTAGAGGAGAAGGTGGAAATGAGGTGTGCAAGCAGAGAAAGATGGGTGTTAAAGAGCCAGGGAGAAAGGTTGGAGCTGTAGGGGAACACCACAGGTGGAGATAGAAGTGGGGTTGAGAAATAGCCCAGAATAACCTGAGACAGACGGTCATTGAGGATAGCTCAGGGGCAACGCGATCTCAGTGGAAACAAGACGATACGGAGCAACACATGTTCGATCCCCACGTATGCGCTCAGAAACCTCTGGGTATTAAGCGTGTTATAAATAACCTATCATATCATATCATAAGGACGTCAGACAGTCCAGTGCCCGCTCGGAGATACCCAGGCTATCACAGAGACGTTTTTTGAGGGTGGAGTCGTTGACCTTATCAAAAGCAGAAGAGAGATCAAATAGAATGAGAACAGCAGTAGAGTTGTAATAAAGAAAGGTGAGTATTTCCTCGTGGGTGTTCAAAAGAGCGGTTTCTGTGCCTCTGGATGCTCGGAATCCAGATTGAAGGTCTTGGAGGCAACCAACAAGTTCAGTGTGCCGCATCACTTGGGGGAAGACCAGCTTCTCCAAGAGTTTCCATAGGAAAGGGGTGATAGATATGGGGCTGTAGTTGGCTGACAAAACGTGTCTGCAGAAGGTTTTTTCAGGAGAGGGCGCACTTGGGAATGCCTTAGGGCCAGGCAATCACCTTTAATTCCTACAAGTAGGACATGAATGCAAATATTATTCCTTAACCCTGTGATTTCCAGGTCTTCATTTTGTTTTTGAAGTTGTACGGCTGATTTCTCGAAGCCTCACGTATTCACTTTTCCACCTCCCTATTCAAACTTAAAGGAATCCCTTCTGTCATCCAGCTGCTGCAACGTAGTATTAGTTGTTTCCATAAAGGGCCCCAGGGTTCTCAATTCAGACAGAATAGCATCCATTCAAGAGTCTCCATTGGGTTGTTGAATAGGAGGAAGGGAGTCACACTTAGGTCTTTTCAGGTTCATTGAGGGAGGATATGCATGTTCATGTTATTTGACTCTTTTTGGGCACCTTTCTGAAACGCCATTTATTGGCAAGTGTTAGTAATTCAACCTGTGTGCACCCTTTTGCCTTGTTATGTCTCCAGTGGGTTGACTGTCAAGGACAGGTAAATTCAACCCATAGATACATTATATGAACCTGTGTTAAGTAGGGGATGCCACGGTAAGTAGTGCCTAATTAGGAAAGACCACCAGAGGGCCCTCTGAATTAAATTATTACGATGAATCAGTAGGGGGCGGCATGCGCACGTACTGTGACCCAGAATGCCTCTGGCTCTCGTAAATTCATCTGTCAGTAGGTGCGCGCATTAGACAAACAGCGGGAGGATCACATAGACTCACCGACGAAATGCGCTGTCCTGGGCAAGTCTCAGGTCCCACATCTCAGACACCGTTTTGACACCAGATATGAGCAAAGCTTTTCATGTCAGTTTTATTTAATTCGGTTTGTGTTACGTTACAGAAGCAAAGATGAACAAATGACTTACCCCTGGTAATGTTCTTTCGACTGGATGTTCCTCCCACGTATTCCTTTTCTTTGATATATTCGTAAGTCTGCTTGCAGCTTCAGAAAACCTTTTCATAGTATCATGCACTGTGCGTCGTAGAGTCATGGCCCTTGACGGCCTCCGCCCTGTCCTCGGCCGTGATGTCAACACTGGTATAAGAAGCTTGCACTGCACCCGTTGCCTCGGTTCTAGTTTTTTCCTCCCTATGTTCAGCTATCTTGAAGGTATGGCCCAGGTGTTGAAAGAGAAGAGAGTGTAAAGTACAGAAATTCTCAGAAAAATAGAGGGATATGATGAGTGGCTGATGAGGAATACATGGAAGGAACATCCAGCCGAAAGAACATTACTAGGGGTAAGTAATTTGTTCTTCAAATGGATTGTGTCCTCCCACGTACTCCTCATCTTTGATAGACTCCCAAAGGAGTATGTTGAAAGAGATGGGAACAGAGAATGCATTGCTGATTAATGCTGTGAAGCACAGCCTTGCCAAATCTTACCTCTTGACTTGACATAGAATTCAAGCAATAGTATTTGCTGAAAGTGTGAAAAGAGGACCAAGTTCCTGCACTTCAAATGTTCTGTATGGGCAGCCCTCTCTGAAAAGCCAAAGAAGTAGCCACTCCTCAGGTAGAATGCACTCAAAAACCATTGGGCATATCATTGCTATCCAAGGTATAGCATTCAGAATGCATAAAATTATCCAGCGAGAGATGGTTTGCATGGTGACGGCTTGTCCCAATTTATGACCTGAATAGCCCAGTAAGAGCAGGTCATCTTCCCTGATTTTGTACATTCTAGAAATATAGAAGCTTAAGGCCCTCTTAGGGTCTAAGTGATGCAATCTCTCCTACTCCTTCGATGGATGAGGAGGTGTATAAAAAGCAGGCACTAATCTCACAACAGCTGACCCCAAGGTGGGGGAAGACAGCCTTCCTACCTCATAGCATATTTACAATAGATAAACCAGAGGAATGTGCTATTGTGTGTGTCAATAACTACCCTTCATGGGAAGATACCAGAGTTGGTCCTGAAATAATAGACCTTTACCTCAATACAGACTTTTTTGTATATAAAAAACAAATCTCTACTTTATTACAGAATTCATCACACAATAATATCACCATAAAATACTATAAAATGGTAAATACAATAACACTCTTATACAAATATATACAATGTGCAATATATTATAAAATGTAAATCGAGGATAGAATGTATCTACAGTCCATTAGAAACCTGGAACACACTAGCATGGATCTAATGATCAAGCTTTCCCACATTGTGAATCAAGCCCAACTTGTACAAGTTTCTGTCCTATCAAGGCTAAATTCTGCCGGATAATGTTATTTGATGTTTATCATGGAGAAAACATTCCTATTGTTTATATCGTGTGTTAACTGGTGATGTATTCCAAACATCTACCGTCCGGGTCTTCCCGATGATCCCTAATTGGATAAAGACACCCTTTTAATACACTTTTAAGATCTTCTACACAAGCTTCCATATTCCCTTCTCCAAGCCATTTAGGTATATGTCTAAATAATATACCTGTGTGGTCTGTCTGACCTGAATTTTCTAGACCACCTGCAACCACCTATATTGCTGACACTGGCTTCCTTACTCAGAATACGCCAGGCTTTCTTCCTATCGCTATTCTGGAAGACAAAACAATCTCATTAGTTGTGGATTCATTCATTACCTGTTATCGAAATCTATCGACATAAATAAAGTCTAAGAACCTAGCTTACCTCTGGCCATGTTCATGGTAAGCCCCTCTCTGAGTGTCTTCAACCTTGTTTCTCAACTAGTGAAATTAAGGCTCTGCAAAAAATCTAAACACAAAGAATACCAATAGACCCTTGTTGTTATCCCGAAGATCCGATGCCCCTATTTGTCCATATGGTAGAAGGGCTATGCTCAAACATTACTTGAGTATTGATGGGTGTCTGTTACCCGTCGATCTCCATCTTTTAATATTGCCAGCCATCGAGGCAAATGGATTTTCCACTGCAAATATGCACTCCTTTATAGCTCAAGTGCATAACAAAGGAGGAAATATCTGCAACAACCCAGTACGAGCTGTTAGGACCACTGTTCTTTTCATGGACTATAACTATGATATTATTACACATGCTCACGAACCCACCACAGGTTCTAACTTACTGCCTCGCCTTCGAAATCCACCTGGAGTAGCAGGGGCATTCAAGATGGCCTTTGCTCACATGTACACGTGATGACGTAATCAGGCGGGAATGCGTGTAGACGTCATCACTGTGCCAGTCCGATCCGCTGCAATAATATTCATACATATCTGCGTCTCTGCCATATATGCAGATATAAAGAATTGCCCAGCAACCTGTGAATTCTACCTCCATCTTCCTATATGTCCCTGCACATGTGGACTAATTCTCTACTTGTAATTATACAATGTTGCATTTCCAGGTCGTATGGCATTCACCTGGATATCATTACAGTTATCACTAGTTCCAAAAATTGCATTTCACTTCCTCTTTGATTTCATAAAAAATGCAAACTTTTCTTATCACACATTTAGTGAAAACAATTCAGTTATCCCAATTTGTATACAGGCTTGCGCATCCAAGACTACATAAAGGGATATCATACATAGATGTCACAATCAAACACCAGATCGCTACATAAACATTATTACAATGAGAACTGCATAAACACGAACCCTATGGGCAATTGCCAAAAAAACCAAACCTATCACAGGTATCTCAATGGAATTACTCCATATCCTTTACTACAGAAAGTTACCTGACAAGAGTGTTCACCTTAGCAGGGTGTACATGTCGAAATTAGACAACATTATGCCACTCAGCATTCTCATTCAAGCCTACAATTATGGCTTTTGGTCAAGAAAATACATGTTTGCTCCAAATTGAACAATTTCTTGTTGATTTCCGCTTGGGAATCGCCTCTGACTTTTTTTAAAGAATGATCCAATGAAAATCCATATAGGTATGGCCTTTGTCAATAAAATGTTTCACTAGAGGAGCCTGTTCAATTTTATTTTTGATGCAGCTCCTCTGTCCGATCATTCATTTTTTGCACTTTCTGTTGGCTATTCCAACGTAAATACATGGGCAAGGACAACTGATCAAATATATAACATTGTCTGTGTTGTTGGTATGTTCGTTAATTACCCTCTCTCGTGCTAACCCAAGGTCCTACCAAAAGGATGATGTTCTGTTACCCGTGGTAGCCTCATAAGGTCCCTTGTTGGTCGTTCAATGTTTTTGCCTGTGTCAAATATCAGTTTTTCATAATTATGTTTCCGGATGTTCATTATTTTTTTATAGCAATCGTAGGTACCTGTAGGGCTTTGGCCATCACTTTCTTCCAAATCTTATTTGTAATCCCTTTGATCATATAGGACAGATTAATGAAGGTACTAACACATACCAACAGATTCTCTTTCTTAGCTTTATTCTCACTGGATTTGTGCTCAAGCAAGGCCTCTCTGTTGTTAATTTATGCCCTTTTTACAGAAGTTTATACAGTAATCCTTGATCAACAAGTTTATTGATTAATGTGTTTTTGTTCCCATTTCATATGACTCCCCAGTACTACTATTGTGTTTCAAGCGCAACAGCTATCCAAATGGGAGATTGTCTCTTAGATGTTGGGCATGCCTGCTCCCATAATGCATTAAAGCATTTTTATCTGTGATCTTGGTGAATGGTCTGACTAATAGTGAACCCTGTTAGTGATATATGGAAATATCTAGACAATTCACCTCCCATTTAATCATAGTAGCTGTGAACTTGAGATATCTATTTTGGATATTCGACCACTATATAAAGTCATTGGCCTCTTCTTGGCTACCTGTCCGTAATAGAAAAACATCATTTATATATCTCAGCCACCAAGTTAGTTTCTCTTTAACTGGTTAAGATCTGAATAAACTGCTATTTCCTCAAACATATGTACATACAAATTGGCCAGATTGGTGGCCATGGCTGCCCCCATCACAGTCCCTTCAATTTGCATGCAAAACTGACTCATGAATTGAAAGAAATTGTTATTCAGTGCTAACTGTGCACCACCGAATAAATGAATCACTTACACAGGATCATCGCATCTTTTTAAAAACGGTTTCCTCAACCACTTCCAAGGTCGCCTGTTGGAGAATCTTTGTGGACAATGATTGAATATCCATACAGATAAGCAAATTCTCTGTCATGTTAAATTCTAAACCCTCAATCTTGTTCATAGCATCTTTCGTATTCTGGAAAAAACTCTTCATCTCAGAGATGAAAGGTCTAAGAAAGAAATCAATGTATTTCATTAGCGGTTCTAGCAAAGAGTTAACCTCTGAAACAATGGGTCTCACTGGTGGTTTGTCTTGGCTTTTGTACATTTTAGGTAGTATATGAAATATAGGCACCCTCCCATTCTCTCTCACTTGTGATAACAGTAATGGTTTCCCGGTGAATTCCAAACTAGCTGGAAATGTAACATTGTAGAATTACCAATAGAGAATTGGTCCACATTTGCAGGGACATATTGGCAGATGGAGGTAGAATTCATGGGTTACCGGTCATTTTTTTTATATCAACCCCATGGCAGAGATGCTGATATTTATGACTATTATTGCCTCAGGTCAGACGATCAGGATGATGACGTCTACACGAATTCCCTCGTGACGACGCGTGATAAACCTGAAAGTGTCTCACCTGCTAGTCCCCGGGGATCTGTCATCCGGGTGGCCAGGACATGGCCATTGCTTTTGGATCCAGTTCCTGGGGGCGACCAGTGCGGGAGGATAACCTGGATTAGGGGTCTTCGGGGAGTGGAAGTTGGACACCGGAGTCTGAGATGTGGTATCCCCTTCCTTGTAACACCTTTTCCCCATCCTACCAGGCAGGATACCTAGGAGCTCAATCCCCACGCTCCCCTTTCCCAACAAAAACACTTTCTCACGGACAAGTCACCATGAGCAATACCAGACTAACACCAGAGCTATATACCTGACATGTCCCAACACCATGGTCAGGCAATTACGGATCATTACACACACCTGACTTCCATCACACTTCCCCACACAGATAAAAGGCGGAGCACGAAAGCACACTCTGATCGAGGGAGAACACATGAGGAAACAGCAGTTTCAAGATGGCCATTTAATACAAGGAGAAAGACGGTGAGACCGGAGAGGGTTGCAAGGTATTAAGCACCCTTGACCTATAAAGACTGTTACTTTCATGAACCTTGGGAAGTAAGAAACTGAAAAACAGGAACTAAGGCTGATCAAACCTGCACAGGGTGTCGGAGGTACCTGGGGGCTCTCCCACATCGATAATCAAAGCGGGAGTAGCAATTGCTCCTGTGGTACTGTCCTTGGCTCCTACAACAAAGCGGCATCTGAAAAGAAAGCACAGCTGGTGAGTCGGTGAGACTGATACCAAACCGGCTTGTGTTTTGAACCAAGGTTGCAAGCAGCAACATTGTATAAAGAGAACAGTGTATAAAGCGTTTTGGATAAGAAACACAAATACTATTGACAGCCAAAAGAAATAGTTGAACTTTGTAACTGAATTTTGGGAAACCAAGAAAAGATACCATGCACAGATTGGTCCGGCACCACGTGGGTGCTCATTCAAAAGTCTCTGTTAGGTATCCAACTGATGCTGAGTGTGAAAGAGATCAAAGTAGTCCTGCAATGGGCCAAGCTAAACCGTATACACCTTCAAAAGTGTTTGATAGTTTAAAATAAATCCAAATTGGTCCAAACCCAGCTGAGCGAGAATAATTGAATCTTGTATTAAAACGATCAGAGCCCGGCAGAGGGGGATTCAACGTTGAACCTTTTTTTGCTTATGAAAAGGATTTGAGCCGGACAGTGGTGGATCCAGGGTGAACACCCAAGTTGAACATTGAAGAGAACATTTATGTGTTGATTCTGGTACAGCAGCCCCTCTGTGTCAAGAGACTTGCGAGAAGTAAAGAAACTTGGACACAGAAGGTCCTAAACTGGGAAAATGGAACTGTATCCTTGTGCCCCAGAAGCCAGAGTGTGTGCTTTGCTTTAGTGACCCGCCTTGTCCCGTGCTGAAAACGTGGGGAAGGGAGGCCAACGGCCCGAGCACCTTGACATATTATTTTGTGAACGCTTCTTTCTTTAGTTCACCTTATTTTGTAACTTAGTGGTAAGGATTGGCAATAGCTTTTTTAGTATAGGCACTTTTATTTTGACATGAGTCCACTAGGACTGCATTATTATTATTTGATGGTTATAGCTTGCTCCCATCTGTAGATTTAGGTTTATATAGGTGTTCATCGCACACTTGCAAAAGTTCAATAAACACCCTTAAATTGGTGTCACTTGTGTAGGTCTTACTATTGCCACCATGCGTTCCTTACAGACGTCATCACACGTATATGTATGCAGCAACCATCTTGAACAACCCCGCTACTCCAGATGGATATCGAAAGGAGAGTGAGTAAGTTAAAACCTATGGTGGGTTTGTGAGCCTGTGTAATAATATCATAGTTATAGTTCATGAAAGGAACAGTGGTCCTAACAGACAATCGTTCTGGGGTTTTGCAGATATTTCCTCCTTTGTTATACACTTGAGCTATAAAGGAGAGCATATAAGCAGTGGAAAATCCCTTTGCCTCGATATATGTTAGTATTAAAAGATGGAGTTTGACGTGTAACAGACTCCCATCAATACTCAAGTAATGTTTGGGCATAGCCCTTCTACCATATGGGTGAATAGAGACATCTGATATTTGGGATGATAACAATGGTCTATTGGTATTCTTTGTATTTACATTTTGTGCAGAGCCTTCCTTTCACTAGTTGAGAAACAAGGTAGAACACACTCATAGAGAGGCTAACCATGAACATGGCCAGAGGTAAGCTAGGTTCTTATACTTTATTTATGTCGATTGATTTAGATAACAGGTAATGAATAAATCCACAACTATTGAGGTTGCTTTATCTTTCAGAATATCGAGAGGAAGAAAGCCGGGCATGTTCAGAGTAAGGAAGCCAGTGCCAGCAACATACATGGTTGCTGGTGGTCTAGAAAAGAGAGTTCCGCCAGACCACACAGGTATACTATTGAGACATATATCTAAATGCCTTGGAGAAGGGAATATGGACACTTGTGTAGAACACCTAAGAAGTGTATTAAAATGGTGTCTTTATCCAATTAGGGATCATCAGGAAGACCCGGGTGGTAGATGTTTGCAATACATGGCCTTTTAACACACAACACACACAACAGTAATGTTTTGCCCCTGAAGAATGTCTGGCAGAATTTAGTCTTGATAGGATAGAAACTTGTACAAGTTGGGTTTGATTCACAACGTGGGAAAGCTTGATCATTAGATCCACGCTGGTGTATTCCAGGTTTTTGATGGACTGTAGATAAGTTCTATCCTGGATTTACATTGTATAATTTACTGTACATTGTATAATTGTATGAGATTGTGGTTTTATTTACCATTTTATAGTGTTTTATGGTGACATTATTGTGTGATAAAATGGAGAATTATTTGTATATTCTTAACATCTGTATTGCGTTAAAGGTCTATTATTTCAGGAACAACTCTGGGATCTTCCCATGAAGGGTAGTTATTGACACACAAAACAGCAATTTCCTTTGGTATAAAAAGCAGGCAACACAATCTTCTGAGCCAAATGGAACTCTCATACCATTTTCGGCAGAAACAAAGGATCCGGCGAACGCTTAAAAATGGAAAGTGCTGCTAGCTAACCCTTTCTTGCTACCTCTGACCCAGAGGTCAGAGGTAGCAAGAATGATAGTGCTGAAGGAGCTGTACATGTACAAGGATCAATACTCTTATCCCTGCACCAGCTTCAGAATTTATTCAGAAGGCAGTGGTACAGAGATTATGTTGCTGGCCTTCTGGCAGTAACCAACACCTCCAGCATATCTTCTGGAAGGTACCAATCTTTGTATTTTATCCTTTCAGAGTACTGATTTCTGGATGAAGAAGGATACCTCCCTCTTGTGAGAGCAAGTCCTCTCTTTTGGTAAGATGAATTGTAGGGCAAATGGACATCCCTAGAAGTTCAAGATATCATGTTCTCCTGGCCCCACCCGGAGCAAACAAGATCGTGGATTTCCTCAAGTTTCTCAACATCCTGATCACATGAGGTATGATGGAGACTAATGGGAATGCATACAGAAGTGGAAATTCCCAGTCCACTATGAATGCAGCTGTGTGAGAATGGATGTAGAAGAACTGGCTCAAGTCGAATGGAGACAAGACTGAGGTTGTGTTAGTAGGCCCTCCCATGGCTTCATCTCTCTGGATCCCTGATTTCTGGCCCTCTTCTCTTGGCCCTTTTCCAGAACCGGTAGCTACTGTTAAAGATCTCGGAGTGAAACTCTCTTCCTCTAAGTCTATGGAACTCCAGGTCAGAGCAGTTTGTCAACAGGGTCATTTTCAACTTAAACTCCTACATCGGGTTCTGGCTTTCTTTCGGCTACACTTTCATGCACCTGTGCTGTCTGGTCTTGTCACTTCCTCTATTAACTATTGCAACTCTCTCTTTCTGGCTCAACCTGCTTATATACTGCAGCGTCTTCAGGTTCTTCAAAATTCTGCTGCACAGTTAGCCACAGCTACTCCTCGTAGCTGCCATATCTCTTTGTTTTTGACACAACTCCACTGGCTCCCTGTGATCAAGCGCATCCACTTCAAGTCCATGTATTTGGTTCACTGCACCTTCTATGGAGTCAGTGCAGAATACCTAGAGGATAAATTCCAGTCCTATGTTCCTAGACAGGCCTTACGCTTGGCTGATGCCTGTCTGCTGCTCGTTCCTGCAGTGAAATATTGCTGCATTGGTGGCCATGCTTTTTCCGTCACAGTGGCCAGCCTCTGGAATGGTCTACCCCGTTCTCTCAGAGCTACCACCAACCATCTTGCTTTCCGTAAAGCTCTGAAGACTCTGCTTTTTTGGTTGCCGTTTTGTCATCTTCTTGCTAGGTTAGCACCAAGATGCCCTCGGGCGACCTCTGTGCTATACAAATGCCTGTCAAATCAAATCAAATCAAATCAAATGCGTCCCCTAAAGCTCCTCTTTCAGGAATTTCCCTGGAGCAGAACAGGTTGCGCTTCCTATTAACACTGGAGGTGAACAGATTCACCTGAGGGGCTCCCCAAAGGGTGAAGATTTCCGAAGGAATTCCTGAGCTGACTCCCACTCGTGGGAGACTGTGCTCTGCTGCTCCGAGTGTCTGCCACTAATGTTTTCTTCTCTGGCTAGGTGAACTGCCAGCAGAGAGATTCCTTCTCACAGTGTCCAAAACCAGATTTGGATTGCTTCACTGCACAGGTTGATCCTACACCCCCTCTCTTGTTGAGGTAATACATGGCCACTGTATTGTCCGTCATTATCAGGACAGTCTTCCCCGGCACAGAAGGCAGAAAAACCATCAGCACTAGTCTAATTGCTCTCAGCTCTAAAAGGTTGATGTGAAGTTGGGACTCTACGTCGACCAACGACCGCTGATTGGAAGGTCATTCATGTTAGCTCCCCACCCTGTGAGGGAGGCATGGGTCACAAATGTCATCGCTGGGCATGGTTGCCAAAAAGATTGTCCTTTCATCACATTCTTTCGACAGGCCCAACACAGGAGATCCTGTGTGACCTTGCTCTGGATGTGAAGAAGGCTCTCCCATGGCTTCCTCTCTCTGGACCCCTGATTCTCTTGGCCCTTTTCCAAAACCGGTAGCTACTTTTAAAGATCTCGGACTGAAACTCTCTTCCTCCCTGTCTATGGAACTCCATTTCAGCGCCGTTTGTCAACTGGGTCATTTTTAACTTAAATTCCTACAACGGGTTCTGGCTTTCTTTCGGGTACACTTTAACGCACCTGTGCTGTCTGCCCTTGTGACTTCTTCTATTGACTATTGCAACTCTCTCTTTCCGGCTCAACCTGCTTATATACTGCAGCGTCTTCAGGTTCTTCAAAATTCTGCTGCACGGTTAGACACAGCTACTCCTTGTAGCTGCCATATCTCTTCGATTTTGACCCAACTCCACTAGCTGCCTGTGATCAAGCGCATCCACTTCAAGTCCTTATGTTTGGTTCACTGCAGTTTCTATGGAGTCAGTGCAGAATACCTACAGGCTGAATTCCAGCCCTATGTTCCTAGACAGGCCTTACGCTCGGCTGATGCTTGTCTGCTGCTCATTCCTGCAGTGAAATATTGCTGCATTGGTGGCCGTGCCTTTTCCATAGCAGTGGCCAGCCTTTGGAATGGTCTACCCCGTTCTCTCAGAGCTACCACAAACCATCTTGCTTTCCGTAAAGCTCTTAAAATTCATCTTTTTTAGTTGGCGTTTTGTCATCCTCTTGCTAGGTTAGCACCAAGATGCCCTTGGCCAAACTCTGCACTATACAAATGCCTGTCAAATCAAATCAAATCAAATGCGTCCCCTAAAGCTCCTCTTTCAGGAATTTCCCTGGAGCAGAACAGGTAGCACTTCCTAATAACACTGGACGTGAACAGATTCACCTGAGGGGTTCCCCAAAGGGTGACGATTTCCAGAAGCATTTCCTGAGTTGACTCCCACTTATGGGAGACTGTGCTCTGCCTGCTCAGAGCGTCTGCCGCTATGTTCTCTTCTCTGACCAGGTGAACTGCCAGCAGAGAGATTCCTTCTCACAGTGCCCAAAACCAGAGTTAGATTGCTTCACTGCACAGGTATAGTGACACTACACCCCTCTCTTGTTGAGGTAATACAGGGACACTGTAATGCCCGTCATTATTAGGACAGGCATCCCTCGCACTGAAGGCAGAAAAGCCATGAGCACTAGTCTGATTGCTCTCAGCTCTAAAAGGTTTATGTGAAGTTTGTACTCTACGTCGACCAATGACCGCTGATTGGAAGGTCATTCATGTTAGCTCCCCACCCTGTGAGGGAGGTATCTGTCACAAATGTCATCTCTGGCCATGGTTGTCAAAAAGATTCTCCTTTCATTGCATTCTCTTGACAGGCCCAACACAGGAGATCCTGTGTGACCTTGCTCTGGACTTGAAGAAGGTCCATCATTCTGCTGGAGAACTGTGGGCACTGCGATCTGAGGTCCCATTGAAGGGTCCTCATTCTCAAACAAGCTTCTGGCACCATGAAGTGCAAGATGCCATGATGCTGAGCAACCTTAGAAAATCAAAGGCCGGAAGATAATGGGCACTCAGGTTTGGGCCATCTGCGAAAGTGTTGAGCCCTCAACTCATGGGGAGAAGCTTTTCCCCAAGGATGAATCCAGGACTGCTCCAATAAACGGAAGCTTCTGAGATGGTGTCAAGTAGGACTTCTTGAAATTCCGGGAGACGCTCAGCCTGTGGAAGAAGTGGCAATTATGACTGAGATGATCCTGAGCCTGCTCAGGAGAACAAGCTCTGATCAGCCTATCGTCCAGGTAGGGGTAGATGTGAATCGCTTCCCTTCTTAGACTTGCTGCCACCACCACCATGAGCTTGATGTAAACCCTTGGGGCAGAGGTGAGCCTGAATGCAGAACTTGAAACTGATAGTGAGAACCGGCAACTGTAAACCTCAGGTACTTTCTGTGTTTGGGATGCATTGGCACATGAAAGTAAGCATCCTGGCCATACAATGACACCAACCAATCCTGAAGTCGAAGGGCCTGAAGGATCAGCGAAAGAGTAACTATCTTGAACTTGTCCCTCCTGTGAAACTTCTTCAAGCGTCTCAAGTACAAGATGGGTCACAGTCCTCCATCCTTCTTAGGGATTGACAAATAGGGAGGGTACTAACCTTGATTCCTCTCCGCTACAGGTACAGACTCTATTGCACCTTTCTCCAATAGGGTGAAGATCTCATGTTGGAGGAGTGGATCTGGATCTTTCAAGGTTTGGCCTCCTTTCGGACAATCTGGGGGTCTTCTTAAGAGAGGGAGGCAGTAGCCATGGGCCACTGTTTGCAGTGCCCAAGCTCTGGAGGTTATGCCCTGCCAACTCTCCAAATGCTGAGTCAGTCTGTGTCCCACCACAGTCCTGTGAAAGAAGGACTCAAAGGGGTTTTGAGGTTGTTGCTGCTGCAGAGGGCAACAATGTAGAGGCTAAGAGAGGAGTTCTTCCTCCTCGCAAAGCACCACAAACCCTTCTCTGACCTCTCTGTGAAAACTGGCCTCTTCATCCTGCAATTGAGGAATAGAAATGAATAGGCCGACCTCTCCAACTGTGGTAAGACCCTTCTGTCTTTCGAGGCTGATGTGTTGCTGCTCCTAATGACTTAGCTGCCACCTGGGATGCCTGTAATTTTTCTAGGCTCTCATCAGCCTTGGAGTCAAAAAGTTGGGAGCTGTCAAAAGGCATGTAAAGAGTATTGCTTAAACATCAGGTGTAAATCCTGAATTCCTCAGCCATGTGAATCTCCTGGCAACAGTACTCGTTGCCATTGCTCTGCTTACAGAATCTGCAGGGTCTAGCCCGACTGGAGAGACTGGCACATGGCATCTTCGCCATCTTGTATCAGATTTAGAAAACTGTCTTTCTCTCGCTCCTCCCGTTTGGGGATATGCTCCATAGTCAAAGATATTACGTACTACAAGGTGTGCGTGTGTACTTAGCCAGAGCACAAGTCGCTTTAATGGCTTTCAAGGCCATAATGCTTGCGGAAAACACCCTCTTCCCTAAGGTGTCAAACCTTTTATAGTCCCTGTTTGGGGGATAGTAGGGTAGGCTGCAGCTTTAGAAGTTGGAGTGGCGGCCTGAACCACTAAGCTTTCAAGATTGGGGTGTTTTGATTGAAAACTTGGAACTATTATGGCAAGCATGCACTTTTTGGGCAGATCCTTGTTAACCACTGGTGATGTATCTGGTTTCAACCAATTCTCAAACACCCTGCTTCTCAATGCCATGTAGAATGACAACACAGGCTCCCTTGGGTTCTTCTATCAGGATGTCTGTGAGATCATCATTTTCCAGGATTTCCCCAACGAAGGTACTCAGTGACTTTGCACATCAGTGATCTATATGAAGGGTCTGCATGACTAGCATAGTTCAGAGTGGCAAAATAAGTCTTTGGTGAGATGGCCAAGCCACTAGCATCCCTCAGAGTGTCCACAAGATTTTGTATCCTGGACGTCTCTGAGAGCAACTCATCAGGCACACTAAGAGTACCAAACTCCAAGCTAAAATGCACATCTCTGTCTTCCTCCACCTGTTTCTCCTCAAAGATCGACCCCATGGCTTTAAAGAAGTCAGCCCTAGGTAAAGGTTTACAAGTCTTCGATTAAACTGAACTAGGGCTTCGAGATCTTCAAGGGTCTAGAGGGTGTCAATGGTGTTGAGGGAATTGAGGATGTCAACAGCTTCAAAGGCCTCAACGGCAACACTGGCTTAGATGGACCAGATGCCCGCCCCTTTACATGAGTCGAGGAGGAAAACTTTGGCTTCAATTTGTTTAGAGATGAAGACTCCTTCGATGGATGTCAGAGACTTTCTGCTCAGGCTGTTCGGCATGTGAATAGTGGTCTCAAAAGACATCCTACAGTCTTACCAGACACAGTGGAGTCTGAAGTCTTCTTGAGATCTTTCGAACACATCCAGCATCTGGGCATGAAATTTCACAAAGTCAGCTGAAGTTGGGGACTTGCTGGGAAAGTTTACCCATTTGTCAGGAGTGGAGTCTGATGAAGACAACTGTGAACAATGATGTTGTTTCTTCGCCTTTTTGTGTGAAGAGGATGAGGACGAATGACGAGATATGGATCTCGAGTGCTTTGAGTGTCTAGAGCACATCTTCACAGGAGAAAGCCCCCTAGACTCGTCCGATGACCTCGGTTTGGAAGGGGTAGTTGAAGGAAGTTTAGAAAGGTGTCTACCTGTGGCGAGTTTAACCTTTCTTTCCCTCAAGGCCTTCACTGTCATAGACTGACAGGAACCACAGTCGTCGACTTTTTGGTCCACACCCAAACACCAAAGGCAGATCTGACATGGGTAAAGCTACTTATACCAGCGTCCACGTCATGGCCCAGGACAGGACAGAGGCTGTTGAGGGTCATGACTCATGGACGCACAGAGCACGATACTATGATAAAATGTTCCGAAACTGCAAGCAGACTTATAAATATGATTATGTGCGAGGGCATGATCCATTCTAAATGTTTATTTTGATGGGCAAGAGACCAATGGTTAGGCAGCTATCTTCGTTGGTGCCAAGCCATGCCCCCAGTGGAAGCAGTCTTGAGGTTTGCAGCTCAGTGGCGAGACCGCATGCACATAAAAGACACCTTAAAGAGCGAAAGCAAGTAACAGAGCATTAAAACGTATTGGCCCTCATTACATGTGTGGCACAGAATCAGCGGTAATTCCTCCGCAGCGGAATTACTGTTGCTGCTGTGGGGTGTAGCGGAATTACCACTGTATTACAACATGGTGGGTACACATGCCCACCATTGACGGTAACGGTAATTCCCCCAGCTGAATTTCCACTGAAAACCGAGCTATTTTTGGTAATTCCACCAATAGTCAGCAAAATTACAGTTACCGCCGGGTAAGCCAGCAGAATTTCCGTCAGCTGAAATTCCGCTAGTGGCAATTCGTCATTGTGTAAAAAGGTAGCACTGAAGCAAGCCATTTTGAAAAATGCAATCCGTTAGAAATCAGGCTGTAGGAGTGCCATTCAGACACACAAACAAGTAAAAAAATGGCAGCAGGGAAGGGCAAATCCAGGGTGCTGGAAGTGGTTATGAGAAAGCCGACATTTACATAGCAGGAGCTCACTGTACAGGTGGAGCAGGTGGTGGCACACTCTGAAGAACTATATGGTGCCCAACACAGAAAGACCCGCCAGCAGTGGAAAAATGTTATCTGGGACAAAATCCGGCATAAGGGGTTGGCCGTAGGATATGTCCAACGTGACGCAGAGGACATGAAGAAACGCTGGAATGACCTGAAGTTCACAGTCCAAAGCCTGATTGCAAACCACCGCAGGGAGACAGCTGCCTCTGGTGAAGGAAAAGTTGAACCACTACAGCTAACCCCATTGGAGGAGATGGTCAGCGGCATCCTCTACATTGTGGGCATAGAGGGTGTGGGCTCAGCTGAGATCGGAGCCAGCAGCCAGGGGAAATCTGGTGAGTACCAGCATGAATGATGGGCCCATTGCAAAATAACCATGATGGCATGTACACATACACCGACTGCCATGCATTCATGCAACGTCAACCCTGACAATTCATGACCCATCCATGTGACACTGCAGGCCATAAAAACATGAGCTATTGAAGCCACGATACCCCTTACAAGACAACCAAGCAGGATGACGAGTGCATGACATAGTCAAGTCCCACCATTGAACTGCAAGTAAGATGGACCAATGCACATCTGCAGCGCACATCACAATCACCCCTTTCCTGTACACCGGTAACCCATGCACAGTCAACACAACAAGCATGGGACCAAGCATGTAGAGCATGTCCATCAAAGAACATTACTGGACGTGTATCAGACTAACAACAACAGCAACTGAAAAGTAGCACCAAGGCCCACATGGATACAATGATGCACAACATGAATCCACCATAACTACAGGAACACCAAGCAACAACCGTCCTGACATGTATGTGCACATATGACCCGGTAGGTCATTGATGTGCATGACTGAATGCCCCAAGCAAGCCAGGTCCCCCATACCGACCATATGCTAGCCCATAATCAATTCAGAAGACTGCGATCCTGCCAGTCACATGAGGCATGTGCCCCTGGAGACCTAACACCACGTGAAGTCCATAGTACAAGTTACAGTACATGTCGACTCACTACACACATTACTATCAATGTATTTACATACATTTGATGTCCCCCAACAGGCCATAAAAACAACCAGGAACAATCAGAAAGTGCCTGTACCTTGACGACACCAGCACCAACAATTGCCACAGATGCCACAAACCATGAGAGGTCCAGGAGTGGGAGCATGCCACTCAAGAAAAGGCCACAGGGAACAGTGCCATCAACCTCCAAGGCCACTGGCACAAAAGACACAACTGCAGGGCCAACTCAGGCCAAGAGTGAGCCAGCAGCTCCACCCACAGTAGGCACACCTACCACCACTGCTGTGGACACTGCCAAGACACACACCAACATGAGTGGGGATGACAGCCTGCCATGTGAGCAGCCCACAGCACCCACTGCAGACATTCAGTCCCTGTCGTCCACACCTGCCTCCAGTCAGTCTCAATCACATGTGAGAAATGTTTTCCCCAGAATCCTATCCCCTGCGAAGCCTCTCGCCCCTGCATTCCTCACCCTCACCCTGGTCATCCCACTGTGCAATGCAATTCCAGCAGAGCAACTTCTCTGATTCAACGTTCGCTCTCTGAGGATACATTGTCGCCACTAACCTTCATTTAAACACAGATAGGCCTCGTACAGTTCCTCCCAACTCACCGGCTGTGTTGAAGGTTCTGCTTTCGGCTTTGATCTGGGAGCTAAGGACGATACCACGGCAACTGCTATTCCTCCTCCATGACCCGGCCAGTCATGCAGGAGGGTCTGGGTGCCTCTAACACAAAGAATAGGATTCTCTCACTTCTCTTCCTGGCTTTACATGCGCTGCCTTCAAATTCTCAAGAGTACAACAATCACTCGTCAAAAAAGCACAAGGGAATCTCCCTCCTTTCTCTCCCTTCTCGACCTATCATCTTTCTCCATCGATTCAGCTATGGCCTGGAAGAAACTGCTCCTTTGTGTGCTCTGCCTCGCTTAAAGTGTGCTCTCGTGCTCCGCCTTTTGTCCGTGTGGGGAAGTTCAATGGATATCGGGTCGTAAACGGCGACTGCCTGACTCTGCTTGACCATGGTAATGGGACATGTCCAGTACATTGTTCGGATACTAGTCTGTTTTCTCCCAGGGAGGGCTGTCTGTGTAGCAGTGTTTATGAAGGGAAGGGGGGGTTACAGTCCCCAGATATCTTACCTGGTAGGATGGGTCAAAGGGATACCTGGATAGCTGTCTCGTCGTACGGTCTGCCTTGCTCGGATTGTGCTCTTGTGCTCTGGTGCTCCACCTTTTATCCCTGTGGGGAAGGGAAAGGGCCATCAGGTGTGTGTGATTCAGGTCAATTGCCTGACTTTGCCTGACCCTTGTGCAGGGCATGTCAGGTAACAGGCCCTAACGTTAGTCTGTCATCTTTCGTGGTGTGCAAAGGTGTTCGTGTTAGTAAAGTGGGGTTGTAGAGAGGTTGTGTCCTATGTAATAAGACGGGAAAGAGGGGTTAATAGAAGGGGAATACTGCATCTCACCCATAGGTGTTCCCACTCCCACTCTCCGAGGACCCCTGACCCAGGTGATCCTCCTGCACTGGTTCACCCCCACGGTCTGGATCCAGAGGCAATGGCTGTGCCCTGGCTACCTGAGAGAGACACCCCCAGGGACTAGCGGGTGAGACACTTTCTGGTTTCTCACACTAGAGAGGATGGAACAACGTCAGGCTGAAATGAGTGCAACAGCGCAAAAGCAATTGGGCCATTCCCAGGCCATGCGCACTGTAATCCAGGGCCTGGGAATGGATCGATGGATCGGGTCATCAGGCAAGGCAGATGTCCCGATCCATCGATCGCCTGTGCAGGAGCACTGTACACAGTAACACCAGCAACAGCCTCATTAGCCAGAGGGTGAGGGATTTGGTGGAACAGATATCGCCCTCACAAGAGACGATGGCCAGGGTCATTCATCTAACAGTGACTACTTCTGGGGCAGTGTGCAAGGCAGTTCAGTGTCCGATACACCTACTCAGGGGTCGTTGTCCAGCACTCCGCAAAGGCGCTCACAGCGCTGCATGTCCCGTGCGCCCCTGCCTGTGGACAAAGGGGTCAAAAGGAAGCGCTGGTGTACAGTTCATGGGACAATCTCATTGGTGTGGTGTGGACGATTGGGTTGGGGTGAGGATGTGGGGTGGGGGATTGTGTTGGGGTCAGGGTTACTTCATCAGAAAATAAAACACAGTTAGGAAATGCTTATTTGTATAGTGTTTATTCCATGGTGTTGATACATGTGCATTCAGTGCATGCACAGTGACGTATGGGGTGCATATGTGTCAAATCAGAAGAAATTGTCCATGAGGTCCTGGCAGACCATTCATCTTTGCCTCACCTCCCCATGTATGTCCTGAGGTGCTCTGTATTCACCTAAAATATCTTCCTAATCTGATCTGGGTGCGGGGGTGGTCTTCATATGGAGGCATTTATATGATCCTGTGCATGCACATATTGTGCAACATTGTGCATATAACTACAATTTTGCCAACTTTCACAGGCTCGTACCTGTGTGTGGTGGAGGCACCTGAATCTGGCTTTCAGCAATCCAAACATGCGCCCAATGCATGACCTGGTCCTCCTCTGGGCCTCTCTGGCACTCTCTTCTTCCTCTTCGACTACCCTGCCTTCTCTGCCCTTCCTTTGCTACCTCAAACACTTCCAGAGGGTGCACCTCTGGCATGTACCCCTCCATGGAAGTTCTTCAAAGGTGGCAACCTGTTCCACATTGCTACTCCCAACTCTCGCTCTGCTGTCAAAGACTCCTCAGACATCTGCCATCTCCTGGAAGAGCTTGATTTGGATGTACCCGGTCTCATTGAGACTTTGTTCATGGCCAGCTCTGTCACAAGTTTTGACAATCTTCTCCCTGATGGGTATAAGATCCTCTCCGAACTCTGAACTAATAGTCCCGGCGGGGGGTGTAGCCTTGACTTTCCTGGAGTGGATACCTGCTTCTGTCATTCCTATGCAGGACTACTCCTCATTTGAATGCCTGGCCTGTAGGCTCTCTATCTCTCCTGGCCTCTCTCTCACTGTGGCCATTATCTACAGGCCACCTAGCCAGGTTGTCCTCTTCCTCTCTGAGTGGGCTGACCGTTCCTCCTCCCTCTTTGCCTCTACCTCTCAACTTCTCCTCCTCAGAAACATGAACATCCACCTGGATTCCACCAACTGCTCTTCGGGCTCTTTCGCAACCTCTGCGATTCTCTCTCTGTCTCTCTCTCTCTGTCTCTCTATTCTTCCCTCAGGCTTGACTCACTCTGCAGGGCACACCCTGGATGTTCTGATCTCCTCAGACCTCCACCTCTCTAACCCTCTCACCACACCTCTCTCTTGGAGTGACCACTTCCTCCTCTCCTCCCACCTCTCTCTCTCTACCCCTCAGGTCAAGCCGTCCCCAGCACTGCCACCTACCTTCTCGGTCATCTAACCCATGAAGTGTGTGTCAGTGGAGGCTTTCACCGCTACTTTCTCTCCTCCACCTACACCTTTGGCTGACTCACACAAAGCCCTTTCTAACCTTCATCTCTCTATCTCTAACACTCTTGACATACTTGCCCTTGTCATGAGGATCTGCTCGAAGCCCACTTGCAATTGCAACTCTTCGTACGATACCGACCTGACCACTCTTAAACACAAGTGGAGGGTGGCTGAGAGGAAGTGGGGGGCATCAGGCGCACCCTCTGACAAACTGGCCTGTCAACTGCTCAAAAGCAGTACAGACTCTGTGTCCTCTCTTAGAAGAGAGCCTATATCCAAGCCCGCGTCTCTGCGGCATCTAATAACTCGGACAAACTTTTCAAAATCCGGCTGCAGTTTCTACCTCTCCTGTTCCCACCCAGGGCCTCTGTATGGCCCTGGCTTCTCATTTCACTACTAAAACTCAGAACATCCTGTCCACTCTCTCTTTCTCTACCTCCTCTTGCTCCTTCTTTGCCACCCCTGGCCTGTATTTGGCTGCTTCTATTCCTCCTTTCTCCTCCTTTCCCCTGTTCACTCCTGGGAAAACTGGCCATCTCCCAGCTTAATCTGCATACTGAATCTGTTTGTTGTCTCCACGACCACCAGTCTGGCTTCAGAGCTGTCAGAAGCACGGAAACTGCTCTCCTGAACACTTGTGAGGACTTGCTCTCTAATCTTGACTCTCATCTTCCTTCTGTCCTCATTCTCCTCAATCTATCCTCTGCTTTTGACACTGTCAACCATGCCATTCTGCTCAATCGCCTCCGTGACAACCTGGGAATCACTGGTCAATTCCTGTCCTGGTTGACCTCCTTTCTCACTCACCGACCCTCCGAGGTCCAACTGGGGTCTTCCTATCTTCTATCTCTCTCTCTACTTGTGGTGTTCCCCAGGGGTCTTACCTTTCTCCCTGGCTATTCAACCACTACCTGGCACCTCTGGCCCACCGCATTGCTACATTCTGTTCTAACTTTCAGTGTTATGCGGATGACACCCAGCTCTCCTTCAGGCTCCCCTCAGCCACCTCTGCTCTTTCTCTCACACTAGACTGTCTGACCACAATTCAGGAATGGTGTAATGCCAATCATCTCTGCCTTGATGCCAGTAAGACCGAGAGCCTCCTCTTTGGGACACATTCTCCCTCCTTTCCACTCTCTCTCTCTGGCCGCCCACCCTGGGCATTCTTCCTGCTCCTTCCTGTGAGGCTAAGAACCTTGGTGTCATCTTCGACTCCACCCTCTCCTTCTTTCCTCACATCTTCGACGTCTCTAAGAAATCACACTTTAAGCTGCACCTCCTCAGACGTATTCTGCCTTTTCTCACTTTCCTCCAGAAGCTCGCTGGGGCCTCTTCAGGCTGGACTATTGCAGCAGCCTCTTGAAATCTGTCTGCCTCTACTCTTCGACCTTTACAACTCATCCAGAACAGGACTGCAAGATGTGTCCTTGGCCTGAAGCCCAGGTATTGTATCTCTCCAGCTCTGAATTCTCTGCACTGGCTCCCTGTGGCTGCAAGGATCAAATGCAAGACCCGTTGCATCGTCCACAATGCTTCCTGTGGCCTGGAACCACACCACTTTCAATTTCCTCTTCCTAAAAATCTTCCTTCTCGAGCTCCCCGCTCATCCACCTGCAAGTCTCTGAGGGTCAGACGCTTTTCCAAGCACAGAATGGGGGGCAGATCCCGTTCCTCAGCTCGGGCCTCCCTCTGAAACAGCCTCCCTGCCTCTCTCAAACTTGAGCAGAGCCTCCTCTGGGTTCCGGAAGCAACTCAAGAGCTTCCTTTTCACTTCTGCTTTCTCCCGTCCTCGCCCCTGCTAATGTCCGTGATAGCTCTGCACACTGGTCACCTGGCCACCCCTGAATTCTGGTCCAGGCTCCTGCATGTCCAGTTGCCCTCGCACTGCCTCCGGGCTCCCTCAGCACTTAAGGGTCTGTATCTGTAACCCTACAGTCCCTTCTCTTTGCCCTTAAGAGCCACCCTCTGGCAGCACTTATTGAGTCACCTGCACTTCTCCTCAACCCCTCCCCCCCCAGGCCCTCTTGGCACTTCTCCCCTCCTATCTATCCTGCACTTGCACGATCTGAATGACACAAGGCCTAGTAAAAATCGTTGTTTGTACTCCTTCTGTTTCCCCCTCCTTGTCATGTTGCGCCTAGAAACACTTGTCTAGAGACAGGCTATAAATGATTTATCATATCATATCATATCATATCAATACAGTGGATGGGATTTGGCCTAAATGGTACACTTGCAGTGATTCACAGTCTATGAGACGTCATTCTTCGTATATTTGTCTATGCACTGTCATCATCAATGCAGTTGTTACTACTGATTTGGCAGTAGGCCATGTACTGCCCTATGACCATGCTTTGTCAGGAAATGTGTTTGACGGGTGCCCTGATTGCGTTCTGCTGCCTTGCATGCCAGGATGTTCTGTGTAGTCACATGAGTACAGTCAGTCTACTGGGGTGAGTCAGAGTGATATGTCTTAATTAGTATTGTGTACTACTTACCCACAAGCCAGGTAAGCTGTCCTCTGTGTGTGTCCATGTAGGGTGCTGTTCCTCCGTATCATTGAATCATGTGTGGCTCCAGGGTATCGGGTGCAGCAGTGGCTGATTGTGAGGTCTGCGTCACATGTCATTTAGACATTCATGGAATGGTACTGTTTCCTGTTCCAACATGCCTGATCCATTGCCTTGGGGCACTAATGCCACATGTGTGCAATCCAATGCTGCTATGGTGTTGGGGAAATGGGCAATGGTCTAGAAATGCACCTTTGCTGCGTGCACCTGCGCCTGTGTGATGGCCATGCCTCATGAGCGGATCAAGGACTTTGTCCTGCACCTTTGAGAAAGTAGGCTGGGATATCCCATGCAGTGTCACAACAGTGTGCTGGAATCTGCCTGTGGCACCGAAGTGTAGGGCGGACACGAGCTTCAGCAGGGAGGATGGCAGTTCTGATTGCAATGGCACTCTGGAGATGCTGCATCAGGGCGAGCAGGTCTGTGATGATGGGTCGGTCCAAAGATAGAGGCTCACTAATTGGCTGTCCGTCAGTGTCCATGGGAATGGGCGGACATGTGGTGAAGGTGCCCTCTGCAGCACACGTCTCCTTGATATGATATGGCATTTATAACGCACCTATACACAAGTGTTTCAAGGCGCGAAACAGTTTGTGGTGCCTGTCTCCTTCCCTGCTGAGGTCTTGTATGCTGCTGTAGCTGGACGAATAGTAGGAGGTTGTGGATTCCATAATTGATGTCTGCTTATGGCTGCATGTTGCTTGGATGTGTGGGGGGGTAGGTGTGGCCCTTTAATCAGTGGTCGAAGTGAGCGGGTGCCGTCGGGAGCGATGCTCCTCTACTTTTTTAAAAAACGTTTTACAGCTCCTATACTTTTATTTTAAAAAAGAAACCATTCCGGAATTGTTTCGTTTTTAAAATTAAGGTATAGGAAGAAGTTGAAACGTGCACTTTCAGTGCTCTGCACTGCGCGTTCCCTTAAACAGCAGGTGCAAGTGTTTGGGTTTTGTATTGTGTGTGGGAGGGGTGTGGTGATCAGATTTGTGGGGAGCAGGGGCGGGCAGCAGGGAACATAGTTCCACTACTTCATTTCGTACACTTTGACCACTGCCTTTAATACTCCTCCTGATTGGATCTGGTGCACCTGTGCCTTCATTTCAAACACCTGTTTGCATTTACCTCCACCTTTTTGGTGAGGTAAATATGCTGTTTTTTTTTGCCAAATTACTGCTGATTTTTTGGAGGTAATTTCCGCCGATTTTCATCTTGTGATATGGCAGAAACATGTTTTTTGTTAGTGGCGGTAATTCTGCCCGGCAATTCCACCAATTCTCTGAGGATTTACCCCTGGAGGTAATTCCACTGGAGGAATTATCGTCGATTATCTGTGTGCCATGATTTGGCATAGCGGTAAAGTTGGCGGTAACGACTTTATCTCCAATTTTACCACTTCCTAGCTGCCATAGTTGTAATGAGGACCATTGAGCTTGACTGTGGTTGCCAAACATTTAGAGCAAGCGATTGTTTGCAAATGACAGACACTAAGCCCCTGTACTATCTATGCGGCGTAAAACAAACAATGCTGGAAAAGCCTGTCTTGCTGCATTCACAGGAGAAATTACCTGAGCAGCAAGATGACATGGCGGAGGGAACTTCCGGCTATTACTGCAGATACAACATCCTCTCCGAAATCTAATATGAACGGTTCAAATGTGCTCTTATCGCCAGATCCAGTGGATAATAACTGCTTGCTGGAGCTATGTTATTCATTGCCCATAGAATCTAATAACATAAAAAACAGGGAGAGTGGCACACAAGCCACCATCCTTACGGACCAGAGAGAAGATGGCGCCATAAAACAAGTTGACGGGATCAGTTTTAGTGCTACTTTAATGGCCTCGCCAGAACTTAGTTTCAGTGAGGGTGTGGACCATACAACTAATATGAGATTTCAATGCCTATATCCCAGAAACCTTAAGCACTATATGTTACACGAACGGCGCTAGTGAAACTCTGTAAATCAATACATGAAGAGATTCGAGCACAAGCCGTGACGCTCGCGAGAGATGAATTCATAGAGCCATCCAATTAATGAAGACAGAATGGATAGTAACCCCATAGGGATTAAAATCAGGCAAATCATTCGTCCTATCTATCACTCATCCACACCAACACTGATCAAGCACAGTGGGAGTCTGTGAAGAATAGAAGTGGGGTGAGCACAGGAGGACTCCCCAGAGTCGAATCGTGTGGGTTTGCCATTGGTGCAGGTACAGCCGACTAAAAACGGCAAGGAGAATAAAAGAAACGAAAAGAAACTAAAAATTGTTCTTCAATATTTCCAATACAGTGCAACATTGACAAGGGATTTTAAAGGGCTCCTGCTTAGACCCTCTAGTGGTCTTGGGGGGAAGTGCCTCACTTTGGAACCTAGCAACCATGGTTCAAATCCCTGCCCAATATAGTTTAAGACACAAACACACCACAGCATTTTAAAATAAACATATAGTGCACATATATTTCCCAGGATTGTGGAGCTGGACCTGAGATCCTGTGAGTAATTTTTTGCCAAATTCCAGTCCCGATGACAGCATTGAGAACAGATAGAGAGAACTGGCAGATGAGGAGGGACACAAAGCTCGTAGATGTTGTTTAGTTATTTGCCCATCCAATGACTTCTCATGGCCCTGCTAATCCCTGTTGTAATTCACACCCAGTTCCTTCCTTCCCCACTAAAAACACCTCCTTATTGGAACTCTTTGACCTAGCTTTAATCAAGAAAGTGTAGCCTAGGTGTACCTCTGATGCCGTGACCCCACCCCTTAATTAAGTGGCCCACAGAGCTGCTAAATTTAGGGGTGGAGGCTGGCACACCCACTCACATACCACACTTTCATAGATGCACTCATCCAGCAGTCACACAACTCCTTACATGCATGCATACATAAAAACCAACCACAGAGTTGACCCTAACATAAACACCAACATGCACACATGTATTCATACACATATACATACTCATCACACATATGTAAACATTTAATTTAAAATGAAAAAAAACCCACTAAACTTACCTCTATGCACCCTTCAAAAGAAGATGGCCCTCCCTTCACTCCAACACGTAGCCACGCTGCCTGACAGGAGAGGAGTCCTCTCTTGTCATTCAGCGAGTCTACGTAGTCAGAGGAATAACGGGATCCAGCAGGGTTCACTTCTGAGCCGTGCTGTCTCACATTATTTTGCTGTATGTTGTGGAGCTAAACTGCTTCGCAACAAACAGCAACATCATTGCAGGGGCAGAGAGCAGACAGCACAGTCCCCCGTGTGAATAAAGGACACAGGAGGACTTTGCTGCCTTCTTTCTACTCAGGACTGGGTGCCGTGATGCCCCTGGAAAGCGCGAGTCCTGGGTCAGTTTGCCCCTCCTGCCCCCTCTCGTGACAGCCCTGGTGAGTAGTATAACTAATTTAAACTGTAGAGCCCAACTTCCATTATTCACTCAAAAGGTTTTCTTACTGAAGCACAATAAGTTATGTTTCAAATTTACAATTCTGGACATACTTATGTTGCCTTAATGCTCTTTGCTTTCAAGCAAATAGCCAGGATTGAGTTCTATGAAGAGATATGTATTCGTGGCCTGAGACCACGTTGCTCGCCCCACCTACTCCTCATGACACCGCCCCTCCAAGGATGAGAGAGCTCCCCAATACATTTTTCTCACTTCCAGCACTGATGCTGCGCGTTAGAAAAGGTGAATTCATTCATTAAGATTATCCCACACAACCCCTAAAAAACCTTGGAAAGACTGCCACACTTGAAGCCTAACAGCACACTAGTGTGCTTGGAAAGGAATGTGAGTTCATTGAGGGATTTTCAGTATTTAGGCAGGACCAGTGATTGGATTTAATTGTTCACGTGTTTGGCAGTCAGGCCTTCACATGACCTTAAGCCTGAGAGCAATCATGCTAACCCTTTACAAACATACTTAAACATGAGCAGCGATAAGCGCCCTTCCTGGGAAATAGGTTTCAGCAAGTGACACATGATATATGTGTTAAAGGCATCTAACATAACACACTGAGCACACAGAACACACATACAACCATGACAATAGCAGTTATTCAGGTTTTATCAATGAGTGGAATCATCTGTGATCAACAAACAAAGACTTTAGAAAAGTAACGAATTAATAAGAGAAAGAGGGGAAAGTAGCAGACATTGACTATCGTTTGAAAAAGAATACTAAGCAAGAGGAAAGTCAGGTGGAAAAAGAAAGTCTGCGCTGTGGAAAAACTGACAGCGACAAATATGGTTGATATACGTACCCTTAGTTTTAATACTACTATTCTGTTGTTCTCTCTCCCTCCCTTCCAGGCTCTTTTTTATTTCTTTCTTCTTTACTTTCACTCTCCTCTCTCCTCCCCCTTCGACATTAACTAGTCAGTAGTGCTTTTACTAGTGCTTTTGTCTATATTGATTAATTCTTTAGTAACTGAATGCTGCCAACAAATGTTTTTATTTATTTTTAATGTTGTTAATTTTGTAAAGTTTGTGTTACAACCATAAACAAATAAAATTAAAATAAAAAATAAAACAGATATTTTCATGCTTCGCAATTTAAAGTCAGCTGATGGCACTTTAAAATCCACCCTGGATCAATGACCTTCGCACGTGTAGCGCTCTTCTCCCAATCATTTAATGTCATCAATACCTCCTATTTTTAATAATGATTTGTCATCGAATTGAGACATTTACGGCATGGAGTACACAGTACTGAATGGGGAAATTAGCCAACAAGAGCTTTTTTGGACCCAACTTAATAAATAGCTATTTCAATCTTAACTCATTATTAGGTAGCATTTTAAATAGGAGATATATGCAATTCCACTTATTTCTGCTGCCACCAGTAGGGGAATTGATGTGGTGCAGGCTACGTTCGGAAATGCAACGTAAAATCGAACCGCGGGGAACATAAACACTGTTGCATTATTTTGGAGGCAAGATGATCAGGGTTATCATTATTGCCCTGGCTAAATGCTGCGAAGGCCTCTCTAGGCCGGACCGAAGAATTACCAGTGGGAATTGTTGGAGGCGTTTGAATGACCTTTTCAGCAACTAAACTAGTAAATACTTTAGTCAGAGGACTGGAGGGGAATTTCAGAATTTGCATTTGTTTTGTGTTACTAGCAGTTCACTTGGACATTTGAAAAGGTCACACACAGCCAGTGGTGGGATGGCCTTTAAGGTACTCTGGAGATTTCCCAGGCCTCTGCACCCTGGGCCTTTTGGGCCTTTTTTGTGTGGTAACCTTTTTTATTTCCAAATATTCTCATAGGAAAAGGGTTGGGCTTGTTGAAAATGTGTAAATATGGGGCCACTTTGACAATGATTTCTAGGGCCTCTTTTGGTTCCCAGTCCACCCCTGCACACAGCTGGGAAAATAATAGGACCGTTTTCACAGAAGCACGTCGTGAAAGCGGGGATTAAAGGGAGACGGGGTCTCTAACATACATCCTTGCAGTTTTAACAGATTGTTATTTCTTCTTTAAGGTATATGCCAAAGTCCTGAATCTGCACATTAAGTCCCCAATTTGCATTGGTAATTAACACTACAAATGTAGTAGGACTTCTGTATGATTCAAAGTTTCACTATTATTTAATTGAAGTGATGAAGTAATGTTCCACCTCTGCAGGAATGACTGCAGCATTGGGCACTGAGACACTTTCACAGACCATCACTGGACGGTGCAGGAGCATTGTTCCATCACTTCGCAGAAGGTAAGCCCTGGTGGGCGTTTATGAAGTTGTTTTCATATTGATTTTGAAGTTGGAGGTGATTTAATTTTGTAGATTTACCTCCTTGCTGATCATGTATAGCATATTACTGTGATGGTGTATTTACCTCTGCAGCAGGAGCGAGCTATGATTACAAAAAGCGAAAATACTTTGAAAATGGCTGCTGCATCGGCGCGTGTTGGAAATAAACCTCAGTGAGCCTGCTGACTCCCTGCTGTCTCTGTGATTGGGTAGCCCTTGGTCTAATTGACCAATCATAGGCACTGGCAGGCGCAAGCTGGCCCCCACAGTGAGGCCCTGTCTGTGCCTGTTCGGGCCAAGGAGGGCTCAGACGGCCCACCCTTATTTCCCCTTTTCAAACTATGAAGCAGACTGCTGATTTACAGCCTACTACTCCACGGTCTTGGGCCTCTGCACCTCTGTGCTCTCTGCAGACCTACAAGTGAGTGATGGCTGAACTTTTTCCACTGCCTTCTCCACTAACAACTTCCAAACCAAACAGTGCCTACCTTACTCTGCTTTCCTTCCCTCATCTAATCTACTCCCTCTTTCACTGAATTTTCGAGTCCCCTTTTTTTGGTGATTCGAATTTAGGTGTGTGTTTTTTAACATCTTTGCACCCCATTTTGCATCCCTTTTTTGAAATTCAAATTTAGGTGTGTGTTTTTTAACACCTTTGCATTGCATTTTGTGTTCCTTTTAAGAAATTTGAATTTAGGTGTGTGTTTTTTTAACATCTTTGCATTGCATTTTGTGTCCCTTTTTTAAATTCGAATTTAGGTGTGTGATTATTAACATCTGTGCACTCCATTTTGCATTGAATTTTGTGTCCCTTTTTTTAAATTGGTGAGTTTGTACTAGAACTGTGCTGTGCAGCCACCCCTTTATCCTTCAACCATTCTCTGCCACCCCTATGACACTCACCATCTCCCCATCTTCTCTAACTGCCACACTATCACCTATCTTCCCTCTCTCACGAAGTCTGGAAGAAAATAGCATAAAAAAGACATCATGACCACAAACCCGTGCCTACCCATCGCAGACATCTATTTCAGCGCAACTTCCAGCGGGTCTTCACTGATATCCTCTTCTCTGTGCCCTCCCCAGATCTATGGTCTCCTCATCTCATCTCTACACTCGCACCTTACACATTTTCTCCCATTAATGGCGGCACCAAATGGGACGTCCTCTTGGCAGACTTCACATCATCCAGGTGCATCATTAATGTCTATTACACTGGCACTATCTATGTTCAGAGTCCTCAACCCAACCTTCTTCTCTTAGACTGGCACCTGCCATCGCTCATCAACTTCTTTTCCACACCTGCTACTCCTTTCTCCACTCTCTCTGTCTCCCTTCCTCTGACTGGTGTACCACGGCCCTGTACCCCTCTGCAGAAAATCTTCTAAGGTGGAGACCTCTTGCATCTTGCCACACTAAATGCTTGTTCAGCCATCAAACACTCTGCCAAATTCTGCCTCCTTCTTGAAGACATTGACTTCAATATACTTGCTCTCATCGAGACGTGGTTCAATGCCAGCTCAGCCACTGCTTTTGACTCCCTTCTCCCTGATGGCTATAAGATCATCTCCAAGCCTCGCCCTAACTGTGCTGGTGGTGGAGTTGCTCTGATCTTCCCTGAGTGGGTTCCGTCTTCCCTCATACCCACCCTGCCTTACTCTTCCTTTGAGAGCCTTATCTACAAGCTGGTCATCTCTACATCCTCCTCTATGATCATTGGCACTATCTATAGGCTGCCTGGCTCAACCAACCTGTTCCTCTCCAAATGGTTGGATTTGTCTTCCTCTCTCCTCGGAACCACTTCTAAACTCCGTCTTGTGGGCGATTTCAACATTCACCTTGACTCCTCAATCATGGCATCCACTCTCTTAAGTGACCTTTGCACCTCGCTCTCCCTCTCCATCTTCCCTTCTGGACCTATCTACTCTGCCGGACACACTCTTGATGCCCTCATCCACACTGATCTTTCAGTCTCCTCCCCACTGACCACCCCACGCTCTTTGTCAGACCACTCTTTCCTCTCCTCTAACCTGGGCCCTCTCGGACCTCTGACCGCTCCACCACCAGCCCTGCCAACCTTGTCCATGAACATCCGTCCAATGAAACAAGTGTCAGCTGCTGCCTTCACATCACCCTTAATCCCCCCTCTCCTGCTACTATTGCTCTCAGCAACCTCCACCTTACCATTACCAATATCCTTGACACTCTTGCCCCAGTCATGAGGATCCAGCTAAAACATACCTCCAAGCGTAACACCTGGTACAACTGCGAACTTGAAGCCCTGAAATGCAAGTGCAGAGCTGCAGAATGGAAGTGGCAGAACTCAGGCTCACCCTCAGACAAACTGGCCTGTCGCCTGCTCCAAAGGCAACACAGACTTTACATCTGCAGCAAGAAAAGAGCCCACATCCAGGCCTGTGGTGTATCCAACAACATGGCTGAACTGTTTAAAATATGCAGGGAACTAGCCAATCCTTCCGCAGTATCCTCCTCTCCTCTTCCCTCCCAGGCCCTATGCAACGCAATGGCCTCTCACTTCATCCTGAGCATCCTTGCTTCCCTCTCCCCTTCTCCCAGCCCCCTGCCTCCCCCTTCCACCCTCTGCCTTTCTCTCAGCCTTTTCCCCTATCACACCTGGTCACTAGAGTTGTGTGCTCCATGAAGGTCTCCTCCAAACAGGCTTCCCCCTGGTCCTCCAGAACCTTTAAGGAAAATATTGGCTCTCTTGCACCTGCACTTGCTGATCTCCTCAACCACTCTTTTACACCTGGGTATTTCCAATCCTCCTTCAAGCACTCCCTTTTGCGCCCCGCCTGAAAAATCCTTCTGCAGACCCTTCTTGTCCAGCCAACTTGCACCCCATATCTATCACCCCCTTCCTTGGGAAACTCTTGGAGAAGCTGGTTTTTCCCAACTGACTCAGCTCACTGAACTTGTGGGTTGCCTACACGACCATCAATCTGGTTTCCAGGCATCCAGAGGCACGGAAACTGCTCTTCTGAACACCCATGAGGAACTGCTTGCACCTCTTGATTCCAACTCTCCAGCTGTTCTCATTCTACTCGATCTCTCCTCTGCAGTTGATACAGTCAACCACTCCATCCTCATAAAACGGCTTCCCTTAGGTATCTCGTAGTGGGCACTGGACTGGCTGACCTCCTTCCCCAGTGACCGTCTGTCCCACATCATTCTGAGCTCTTTCTCCTCCCCACCTCTATCTCCACCTACGGCTTCCCCCAGAGCACCAACCATTTTCCTTGGCTCTTTAACAACTATCTTTCCCTGCTTGTACACTTCATCCCCAGCTTCCCCCCAAACTTCCAGTGTTAAGCACATGACACACAACTCTGCTTCAAGCTTCCCTCAGATTCTCTTGTCACTTCATCTATCATTCCTGACTGTCTATCCGCCATCCAGTACTAGTGTACTTCCAATGACCCCTGCCTCAACGCCAGCAAGATGGAGATCCTTCCTAATGGGACTTCTGCTCCCTCTTTCTCCACCTCATTCTGGCCATCTTCTATGGGCTCTCCCTATTTGCCTTCATCTGATTCCTGAAACCTTGGAGGCATCTTTGACTCCTCTCTCTCCTTCATCCCTCACATTCAGGGCCTTGCCAAGAAGTCCCACTTTCAACTCCAACTCCTGAAAGAATTCTTCCTTTCCTCACTTTCCCCCAGAAGCTCAATGTCTCCAGAGCTATGGTTCTCTCTAGGCTAGAGTACTGCAATAGCCTTTTCCTTAACCTACCCTCTTCCTCTCTACGACCCCGCCAGCTAATCCAGAATATGATTGCAAGACTTATCCTTGGCCTCAAGCCCAGGCACTGTATCTCTTCAGCGCTAAAACTCTCCACTGGCTCCCTGGTGCTGCAAGGATCAAATTCAAATCCCTCTGCATCATCCACAAGGCTGTCTGAGGCCGGGTATTGCACTATTTGCAACTTACTCTCACTAAATACTCTCCCTTAGATCTTTATGTCCCTCCGGAACCAACTTGCTGTGTGTTAAATGCTTCACTAAACAGCGAGCTGGTGGCCGATCTCTTTCAACAGCAAGCTCCCTCCTATGGAACAACCTCCCCCTTCCTCTTCATCTTGAGCCGGATCTCCTCAAATTACAGAAACTCCTCAAGACCCTGCTTTTCACTTCCTCCTCCTTGTGAAAGTATATTTGACATACCGCCTGATAGTAAATATTGGCTTAAGCACATTCGCATTGCACTGTAATATCGCGTTGAATGAATCTGATACAGGCTGACTACGCTGCCATTTTGAGTTGTCCACCATTTTGATCACCTCCTTCTTTCTGTTGCATGTTCAGAATTTGTGTTTTTGGCTTCAACAGAGCAAGATGAACTTTGTGCTGCTTTATGATGTTAACATAGATAAGAATGTTGAAGCTGCTAAGGTGGATTGTTTATCCTACGCTGAAGAACCTTGGAGCTAAAGAAAAGTTGTACTAATCAGTAATTTAGATACCATCTGTCCCAACAGTGCCTTCTCTGTTCAAACAGCAAAGTAAAATAATGAATGGCTAAACGTGCTCTTCTGCGGAAATCCTTGTTTTCTCTCCTTGGAACTAACTGACTTTAAGCTCAAGAACAAATGGTAGACAAATATAAGCGAGTAAAATGAGGAATGTTAGCTTTGTGTCTTGTATTTGGAAAACATGTGAATTGTTTGATGGAAAACAGCAAACTATGCAAAGATTTTTAAGCATGATTTTGTTATGTAGTTAGGTCACACACCCTAGGTTATGTATTACATGAAGAGGGGCTGGACGATGTGTCCAAGGCTGTGAAGAATTTGTATAAATATGTGCATTTGTGGAATGTTCATCACTCTCTCATCTCATGGTGTCTGCTTGCAGAGACTGCAGGGTGTTGAGAACCAAACAGCTGTTTGTCAATAAAGTACAATTGTAACTTTGACCTTGTGACTGGCGTATTTCTATTATGCGGTAGTAATCCTTGTTTGGGAGAATCCTCACACAAGTGCTAAATTCCCTCTACCTTAGAGCCCTCCAGCTCTTTTGCTATATTTTGGGACTTTGAACTTTTCATTTTCAGTGTGTTTTACTTTTGTGTTCTTTGGTTATGGAGTTTTAAAACAACTCCATAGGCATCATCTTTTTCTGTGTGTCACACATCCCCTTCAGTGCAGTGACACAGGGATGTCTTTCAGACTTCCAAAGGTTTAAATACCTTATCTGGGACTGACTACTGTCTCCCAGAGCATGTAAAGTTAAATTGACTTTACTAGTCTCTTTAAATTTACTGACCCAGCACACACTATCTTCCCAGGGTTGCCTAGCTTCCCCTGAATCAAAACACTCATGTAACAGTAAAATGTTACCCCTTCCTACTGGTGGCAGTGGTTTAGATCAAACTACCATGATTTTTCCCGACCTTGAAGAACGGTAGCTTAAAATCGGGTGAGCCATGTTTTTCAATATGGCGCTCAAGACCTATCTGTAAAAACAGACTCGGGTTGACTTTTTTAAGCCATTTCTTTTAGGAAAGGTCCTTCTTGTGTTTGTCTCTGCGCGCCAAACCAGGTTTGGTCCCTTTGTTTGTTGGCCTTTGGCGGGCTTCAGTGCTGAAGCCCTCCTCTGGCCCAGGGTGTCTGGGGTAGACAGGAAGTGAGGGAGGTGCCCGAAACTCCCTGTGCTTAGTCTCCTAGGAGACCTGAATGCACTCTGGTGTGATTGGCCGGCTGGCTGTCCGGCAAGGACAGCCACCCTGCTGTGTGAGTGACAGCCAGGCTGGAATGAATGGGGGAAAACTGTTTAAAAGCAGGTCTCTGGGACTTGAAAAGCAGAGTCCACCACTGGAACGAAAGAACCGAAGATGAGCTGAAGGAAGAGTAATGCTGCAACTCCTGGATGACCGGTAAAGCCCTGCTGCAGGTCCAAATTGCCTGAAACTCCATCGACAGAGAAGCCCTTCAAGGTTAATTTCTTCCCTTGAGTTTGGTGGGAACAACCAACTCGCAAGCCACGTGGACACTGTTCCCATATGGTCGAATTTTCCTCAGAGTGCTGTTGAAAACCGTATAGCCAGAGGGAAGGAATCCAGCTCGTGGACTTTAAGGCACTCACACCTCAAACCGACGTCTTGCTAAAGCTTTTGGCCTCATCCCTGGGCAGTGCAGGAACCTTCCAACGTCCTCCTTCTTGTCCCCACGGCTGAAGCTCAGGAACAGCGAGATCTGCTCGAGATCTGCTCGAACTGCCAGGAACAACTACCTCAGCTACAGCTCTTTTTCAATACAAAGGTACTTTGCAAACGCGGTCTGGAACTCTTTTCGGCCATCGTGAAAGTTCGTGGAAACTTTCTCAACTTTGAAGACTTGTCCTTCCCTAAACGTTCATCAAAATTTTCGCCTAGCCAAATTCTTCTAAACTCTGTGGCAAAGACTTAACCGTTTACTAAAAGAACTGTGCTATCCTATACAAAGACTCCGAACCATTGACTTTGGCCCAGGCCTATGAACTGAATTGCTGGCTGTGGTTTACTGATACCCTTTGCCCTTCCTAAGTATTTGTGCTGTCTATTCCTATAACCTTCTCTTTTTACCCCTTTTTAAAGTATCTGAAGTGCCATTTGGCTCCCACTTCAGGGGAGCTGAACTTGTTCATTTACTTACTGGTTGTGTAATTGTGGTTTATTAGTGTGTGATATTGAGCTGCTTATGCTAGTGTAATGTTTTCAAACTGACTCTGTAAATAAATGTATATTCTTTTACCAAGGAACCTTAAGTAAGTGTTTGTTTGAATCACTGTAATTGTTAGTCCTTTGTGTAACTTGTTCTACTGGTCACTTTACTCTTGAGATAAGTCTGGCTGCTCAGCAATCGCTACCACTTTACTGTGTAGTACAGGCTTGTCCCAAAGGTGAAACTGTACTTACACTTGTTGTCTTAATTGCCTGTAGTGGTCCCCACTGGTAGTGCACATGATTCTGCGTAACAAGTCTTGATATTCTTTCATCTTTCATTCTGTACCTCCCTCCTCTTCTAACTTCACAGCTTCTGAGGTTGGTGACCAGGGCCCTTTTGTGTCCTCCTTGGTCCTGGCCTCCCACACCCAATTACCAACAACCTCCGCCCCTCCTAGCACTTTGCCTTGGCACCCACTGGCCTGTGCCACAACAGGCCTGCACTTAGCTATTTATTGGTGGTTGACTACTCCCCCTAGGCACTTAAAGCTCCTCAAGCCTAGTACTTCCAACGTGATACACCTAGCACTTACCCCCTACTTTCCCACCCCTTCTCTCTCTCTGCATTGGCCCGTTCTGAATGCTCATAGGCCTAGTAGATACGCCTCTATTTTAAAGTGTTATATCCAATTTTACTACCATGTTCTCTCCCTGTTGACCTGTGGGGGTTTGAAAAACAATGTACTTGTTATATAAACGCCTTATAAATGCACAATAAATAAATAAAAGAAATAAATACATGTTAGGATCACTTACTGGTGATCTTCATTACTCCTGGTCCTACACTTCCTTGTCCCAGTCCTTAGCTTTGAGAGGCTTTGACTCCTTCCAGAACCCTTCCCAACCCTTTCTCTTTGTCTCTCCCTCCTTTGGAGTTATAACCTGACCTTTACCTGTGAGGCAGCAGTTTATACTTAGTGTTGCCATGGGACCCTTCCCCATCCAGGGATTGATAGGAGGGGCGTCTGTATTGGAATGGGGAAGAGTAGTAGTACGAGTGATGAGGATTACAGGTAAACATTCCCAACAATACCTCCACGTTTCTCTTTCTCATCCTAATACTTACCTTTGAGATTTCCAAAAACCAAATACCATGGGGAAAGGGCCTATGACCTCAATAACCACTCATACACAAGTAGCTAGCTTGCTTAGTACCCAATCACCATGTTTATTGTGCAGCCAGACAATAGTGAACATTCTCATACATCAAGCCCAGATTGCAACATCGCAACCCCAAAGAATGTTGACCTGGGACCTCCCACATTTAACTCGTAGTGCCCAATTAATGAGTTAGGTGTAGCCCACATAGCTGCCCAACAGATGTCTTTCAGTGACATGGCCTGCACCTTTGACCAAGAAGTGGTTCCCCCTCTAAACAGGGCTCATGGGGCGTTGTTTTGTTTGTTCACAACCCATCAGTATAATTTTCCTAATCCATCTAATAACATAACTGCAACATTAGGGAATCATACTGTTGTCATCAGCGTATGATGAGATCCCAGACTCTGTGTAATCTAGTAATATCAATCGGTTACTGGGCGGAGGCACATCTCGCCTCTCTGCAAGGCAGACAATGCAGCAGCAGAGAAACTCTGCAATGTATTCCCTGTGTCTCAAAAGATGTCTCTCCCCTGGTGAGTAGACTTAAGGCCGAATGGTGGGACTCTAAACTGGTAGTGGACTGAACCCACCTAATATCTCAGGAAACTCTAATGGGCCCTGAGGATGGGGTTGTGATATTAGATGTCCTGAATATCTATTAATACCAGCCAATCCCCTTTTTCAATCACCTGGGATGAACTTCTGTAGTGTCTCCATGTTGAATGTCTTGGTCCTCATGAAGATGTTCAGCTTCTTCAACTCTATGGTCAGACAGAACTTTATTCACCCCCGCCTGGGTTCCAGGAAGATTCTGGAGTAAAATCCCAATCCTTGTTGAGCCATGGGTACCCTGGCAATTGCCTTCTTATGTTGCAGCTCCTGGATTGCAGAGAGCATGGCTTCCCTCTTGTGGACATCACTTGGCACACTGGTCCAAAGTGTCTCTGACTCCAGAGGGGGGAGGCAAACTCTAACCTGTACCCCAGACAAACTGTGCTGCGTGCCCAGGCGTCTGAGACCAACTGGTCCCATGTCTTTGAAAATTAGACCGACCTGCTGCCTATCAACTGACAGCAATTGTCAGGGTTTATGCCCTTTTAGTGGGGATCTGGGTTTCTTGAATGTACCACTAAAACCTGACTTCCTCTGGTCTCCTCTTAATATGTTGAAGCATGATCTTCTATTTAATCTTGATCCCAAGGAGGTAGATTAGGTGGAGGTCTTCTTCATTAACTTATCTGCCTATTTTTCTGCATTGAAACCTTGTGAAACCTAATTTCCAAATCTTCAACAAACAGCTATGTCCCTCAAATGGGAGTTTGGTGGGCACATATTTCTGGGATCTTTCGGATTACCAATGTTTAATGCGCAGGTGGTGTCTTCCCAAAATGGTAGCCTCCATAGCCGTAACTGTTCCGCTGAACCTGTCATAAAAGAGGTCAGACATGAATTCCACTTGTTTCTGCCTATCCATTGATATCAGGCTGCAGTCCGTACCCACTTGCAGGGACTGTCAGAGCCTACTGAAGCCAGCAAATACTCTGTCTGCCACATAAGAACCATACTTGTTAGATTTCAGCTCCACGTCGGACCCTACATATGGCTTCATTAAGGCCGAATCCTCGTTCTATCCACTGAGTCCTTGATAGCTACCTCTTCTGCTGACATGGAGGATCGTTCCACCAGGCTGGCCAGAATGTCACCCACCTCCACTGGCAGAGGCATTCTGGTATCCTTCCCTTTCAGTGTGCCATGCAATGTCAGGAAAGCAAAATGCACCTGGCCTTGCATGGCCTATTGGACATGCACTCTGGGGTATGAACTGTCAAAGGGAAACTGCATTTCCCTTCGGCAGTTCAAGCCAGCCCGGGAGCGCTACCTCAGCTGCTTGTTTCAGTTGAGGAAACACTTTGTCTTTTCAATGGGCTGGCTTGGCAGCTATTTCAAAATGACTGGGTTGATGCACCGTTGCCCACTGTTTCTGACGGATGTATTTCTACCTATTTGCAGGCCAGAATTTTGAAGGGCAGCCATATGTGATGTTCTGGATGCCAAGTACCAAGCACAGAGAATATAAATTTCACTTGTGTAGAATAGAAAACTGTAAACAATTTCAGTGACTATATTTGCATATGTTTCTTTTTAACCAAAATAAAGTGAAATGTAGGGTAGAACCGAAATCTCATTTAATGTTCCATTTTGTTCTGCCTTGCATGTATTTCACTTTGAATCACACTGTATCACATTTGAAATTGACATGCCTGTGCATATTGTTGATGAGTTGGGTAACTTGAAACTGTTCAAACATTCCTTCCCAAAGACTAGCTCCAGGTCGGGAATGCAGTCACAAGACATGAGCCCACACAGAACCATTGATCTATTGTGCTGAAAACGGCTTCTTAGGAGGCAGCCCAATAAACCACTGTCAGATGCTGGCTAATGGGCTTGTGCTCTGGGCTTCAAAAAGACCTGTCACCATTTGTCAAAACATAGCCCTCATAAAAATCCATTAGCTGAATCCATGTGGCAGCTTAATTGATCTTCATGAGAGGCCAAAGGAATTCTGCCTTGACATATATTGATATCATGAGAGTATGCAGGAGATGTATCAACAGCACCCTCTATAGGAGGAAGCCAACATTTCTTCACTGCCAAACTGGATAGGAAAATACGTTAACATTTAAAACTTTAATTATTTTAAAAAAATGTATCTCTTTGATGTGAGGTCCAACCAACACAACAACATTGCATTTTGTAGCTGTGTTCCATTTTTATTAAAATTATGTTTTTGATCCAAATATTCTTACCCTGTTATCTGCTATTGTTCTTTCTTGTCCACCTTATGATGCTCTTCCCGCTGTCATCACTTATTTATGCCCAGACATTATCACTTATAATTTACTGTGCATTTCACATTTCTCTTGAACATATGTATGCCACTCCCCACTCGAAGAAATGAGTCTAGCCTCATCTGCCCTTGAGAATGTTTGCCTGGTAGCTTGGATGGCCAAGTTAGTCGAAGAGATTCTGGTGTTGCGACTCCAATCACATGTTGAAAATGTCAAGCTCCTTGACAGATTCCAGTGTGGTTTTTACCCCTGCCACAGAACAGAGTGAGATCTCACCTCTGTGTCTCTGTTCGATCACACCCTTACCAATGACAATGAAAGTTATCGCTCCCTGTTGGTGATGTTGGATTTGTAAGCAGCGTTTGAAACGGTCCACCACTCCATTCTAATTTGACCTTTCTCCCCAGAGGCAGGTGTTTTAAAAAAAAAGTCAGCTGGTTGTGTTAATTCTGATCTAGCAAGTTCTTAAGGGTTCTTATATTTTGACTGCTTGCTCCGTCACTGTGGGGTTTCTCAGCATTCTCTACTTTCACTGTTTTATTTTAACATTTACATCAGGCCATTATTTTTCTCGTTGAATGAGTAGGGTGCTCTGTAACAATCTTACATAGATGATATTAAAATGTATGAAAAAATCCATTCCTCTACGGATGACTTAACTCATCTAATGAATGGCCGTTCAAGGATCCAAAGACGGATGTTAGATAACCTCCTTTAGAAAACCCTTCAAAAAACGTATTCATCCTTCACGGGGCCAACATTGTTTATTGTTAACACTCTCAATTGCCTCCCTCTGCTTAGAATGTGGAGCATTGATATGACAATGATTTAATCTGTGAAAAATATATGGGTTTTATGGGAGGCTGCTTTAAGTTATAAAACACATGTTTCAGAGGTTTTAAAAACTCATATCAAACCCTACACCAAAACCGAAGACTGTGGCCTTTCTTGCATCAATTCGATTTGACCATTATCACCATACCCTTAATTAACCTTAAAGTGGATTATGCAAATATATTGTTTGTTGGTTTATTTGACTACCAGTTTCAACATCTTCAGCTTATCCGAAATGTGACGACAGGTCTTATTTTTTACCTTCCTAAATTCAATTGATTGACTAAACTAAAGCCCATGTATCTCTTTATTGGCTCTTTGTGCAACAGCAAATTAAGTGTAAGAGTCTCTGCCTGGTTTGCAAGTGCCTGCATGGTTTAGCACCCAGATTTAGCTTTATAAGCCCCAAAGTGCACTTTGTTCTTCTTACTTTTGTTCAATTATTGTTCCAAAATCCAGATTTAAGACCAAGGGGATTGATGTTTCTCAGTCACATGACCCCATCTTTAGAATGCCCCCACTTATAATATCTGGATCCTTCTTACTCTTTCAGCCTTTTGGAAAGCCTTGAAGGCACACATATTGTTTTGGTTGCTTCCAATTAGCTTTTGCTGTATTCCAACAATGCAAGGTTATGCCGCTTATTCTGCGCCAAGATAAAATGAAGTTACTGTCTGGAGCTCTGATTAGCTATACACATTTTTAAATTCCGTCATTATCTTTTCAATCCTGGTGCCTCTAGGAGAAATTAGATGCTGGGATTGCAAAGTGGTGCTTGTGGTTCAGATTCTCCAGGAAGATTTCAATCTGTGTCTGTCTGTTTCCACTTTATTACAACAGTGTACTGCACTATTGCAAGGAACACTTCTTTTGTCACCTTTTGTCACGGGTCTGTCAGGGGATACACATGACACCCAAGTAGGTTTGAGTTGGCTATGCTGATATAAGGGGACAGGCAGGCAAGCACATAGAGCAAGAGTGTAAATAAGAAGGAAGAACAAAAGGGGAAATCCCAACAATGGAACAGGAAGAAAGGGCAGACTTCAATGAACAAGAAGGGATGGACAAACGATGAAGAATCCTGCTAGGGTTGTACATTCAAGTTGAATTTGAAAATAACCACAGAAATAAGGGAAGGTCAATGCCTCTGTGTAAGTTCCTTTTACAAGCACCACACCTTACACTCCCCATGTAAGGGGGCAGCAAGAGTGGCTTCTGTATCTGGATCTTAAGGCACAAACAAGAAGTGATCCTTCACGAGACACACTGGTGTGGGTTCAGCTGGAACATACAGTGGGTGCCCTCTGTGGGAACAGAATGCAACACACTGTTACATTAAATACACGATCGACTACAAGTAAAATGAGACAAAGGAAGTGGCAGGGATTGCCTCCTAGGGGAAAGGAGCCAATTTCTCTACTATGGAATACACAGAGGCATGGGTGCGGACACCATACAGCACTTAACAGATACTATAGCCCCAAAAGGGAACAGGAAAGCAGGAACTAGGAAAGCAGAACACTGTAGGATGGAACTGGCTCAAGGTAACAGAGGCAAAGAACTGGCTCAACATAACAGGCAAGGAGCTGGTACAAAGTAAAAGAGACAAGGTACTGGTATATGGTAACAGAACAGAGTACTGGTACACGCTAAATGATCAGGGTACGTGCACAAGGTAACTGACTCTAGGTAACAAAAGCAGGCTGGTAAACTGGACTGGAAACACCTGAACTATACAAGGCACGACTTTGGAAAACAGGACTAGAACAAAGGGGAAAGGGAACAAACAGAAACAAGATAAACAGAGACTTACTAATGGGGTAGAGCTTGGAAGTAAATAGATCTGAAAGCAAGGAAATTGCAGAGAAGGGAGCAGAGGAGACTGTCAGGAAACAGCGCAAGTAACAGAGACTGAAAGCCACAGGGACACCGTACAGGGGCTGGGCTTGGGTGCTGCCAGAAATCAGGACAAGAAACAGGGGTAAATTAGTGCAGGATGCTGCACAAAGGCAACTAGCAAACACAATTGCATTAGGAAGATGGTGCAGAACAGACCCTGCAAGGTAAGGCTCTAAGATTGGAGTAAGGCAGCAGAGGAGCAGGGAAGAGTCACAGGCATAGCAAAAGGCTGAAGTTAGCAAGGGAGAGATAGATTCCAAATGGGTTACAAGGTTCAGAACGCAATGCAAGAACAAAGAAGCTTTAGGGCATGGCAACTTATAAGCAGTGGTAGCAGGGTGGAAAGAGAGGGTGTAGCTGCGTGTTTGGGCTGAACACAAGCAGTCACATATGTGGTCAATTAAAATCTCTGGCATGCACTTTAGGAGATGATCCTGTGCTGACAAACACCAGGCATTTTTGTATGGAAACAAAATCACAATAAATACTGTGGCATTGTGAATGTTACAGTCCATTGAAAGGAGTCTAGCTTCCAGACACAGTGAGAATAGCATGCAACTCAGATTCCAAAAGAGTTTCCAGATGTGGCTACCAGGTTTTCCAGGTATATTCCAAGTGCATTATGGGAATTGAAGTCCATGCTTTGGGAAATTCAGATTAATGGAAGGAAATGTTAAACATTGATTCAGGGTCTCCTCTGGAGATGGTAGACACCACCTTGCAGGTCTGCACAAAGTGCCGCCCAGGGGCAGAGATCAGAGACGTGAAAGCTTTCAGTGAGTGCACATGTTTGGGAGGTTTTAGGCACCATTACATGCTTAGGTCAGAGTCTTCATAGGGTTTTGCTCTTGGCCAGCCAGTTAATCCTGTGACTGTGGATGTCTCCAAGGGCACAGGCACACTTCTTCCAGATGGAATGTTCTCTCGCTTGGATTCAACTTTTCATACAGATCAGGAGGTTACGCTTATTTCTTTCCTTCCAAGTCTTGCATCATAAAAGGAGGAGAAGCTGCATCTTTTGGACATTGTAATGACAGTGTTAGTGTATGTTGAATGGTCTTCATGCTTTAGGAAATGTAATTCACATTATGTGAAAGTTGATATTACATTATGGGTACAGTTTCCTCTACACAGGGCATAGGCATCAAAACCATGATAACCTTCGCCTATGCCAATGGCAGTTTGGGTTTGCTTGGTGTTGTGCAGTGGAAAACTACCCAGGGTATGTCTTCCGCGTGGGCCATGTTCCGAACAGTGGTGAGGAGGATGTCTTGGCATGTCCAGGGCCAGGTTCAGCATGGATGCAACATCAGGCACACCATGGCCAAATCGCAGCAACTGTCCGGCATGTATAACTGGCGCCAGGGGCAACTGTGGGTAGTGGAAGGTCCCTATTGCTGGAAGATTACCAGAAGCATTTGAGGGTAGTGCACCGCCACCAATGGTACGCATCTTTGGGAAGGACTTCCTGGATGATATCATGCAGCATGGGAGCATATCCTTTTATTGCGGTCGGACGATTAGTGCTGGAGAGCAGGACTGTAATGTGGTGGTGGGCAGTCTGAGGAGGCACATGGGGAACATGCCCCATCCCTTGTTTAGCGAATTTGAAACACTTGTGTATGGGCGCAATGCAAATAAAATATCATATCATTGTGAAGGTGGGGAAGGAAAAGCCAGCCATGGTTAGGGTCTGGCCTTATAAAGGGGAGTTCCCACTTGTGAGAGTAACAGTAGTGTGTGGGAAAGTTGGAGAACATAAGTGGGCAGTGTGCCCTCTGAACATTCCCAAGTTCCTTAGCAGATTGCGGTGCCCTGTGAATTTACCTAAGATCCTTAAGAGCATCTCTACTCTGTAGAACATGAAAACATTTGAGAAGTGTGCGATCAATATTAAGAAACATTCCTTGCAGTATATGCAATGGAATGTTTAAGAAAGCAACAGGTCAGGGCTACTAAGTTGCACTTACTACTGCATCTATATGTTTCCCAACCACACACCACAAAAGAACCCTGCTCCACCTTTCCGTATCTTACAGTACTAATGGGTAACACATCATTGCCATGGTATACTCTGCTGGTGCATTGGCTATGGGTAGATGTCCCATAGTCTTCTGCAAAAAGTGACTGTTCATTTTCGAAAACTTACAATTGTTCTACATGCAGCACTGCAGGGCTTCCCCTGAAGTTAAAGACAATAGCCTTGGGCAAACTAAAAACTCTCTTGGGATGCACAATTGCGCGGGTTGGCTTAGCAATTATAGGGCAGCTCTCATAAGTGCTGCTGGGCAGGCAGACTGCTTGCTATACCAATACTGTAAATGGTTCTCATCCCTTTATGTGGATTAAGTGTCCAGTAGATAGGCATCAAATATCTGTGTGGCTGAAGGTCTACTCCCTGTTCCTCATGATGTGTCTGTATTCAGAATGCCTGAGTCACAGAGGTGAGTGTCCCAAAGATTCTCTTCCCCATAGTTGGCTATGCCCGCACTGCTCTTCTAACAGGTTTTCGTGATGTACTGCCCATTGATGACACCATCATTTGTGTCCTTGCAGGTTACTTGGTGACCTTAAGTATAGTTAGTGATGTTGCTTATGCCAGCATTCCTGCACCAATGGATGTTGCAAGCACTGCAGAAAATCATCATTGCACATTTGCACAATGTCTCTTCCTTGTGATGCTTGCTATGAGTTCTTATCTCCTGAAAATGTGGTTGAAATGCAGCCACTTTTACTCCGAAACATTGTCCACAAAGGAAGCCTGCAGGCACTCAATGTTACCTTTAGATCCAACTACCCATGAATCAACAGGCAAGGTTGGGAAAGGAGGTCCCCCACTAGCTGTGCTGCATCAGCATCACCTGACAAGGCACAGGCCATTGCCATGTTGGTCAGGTTGAGCTCAAGCAGGACCAGATGGGGAACCTCACTCAGGGATGCATTGTGAAGGCTAAATCACAGCTTCCTCGAAAATGTCATAATAATAATTTGGCATTTACATAGCGCTACGAACCCGCAGGTATCTGAGCGCTGCTTATTACCCACGGTGTGTGGTGCTCATTTATCGGCCTCGGAAGGATGAAAGGCTGAGTTTGGCCCCGCAGGGATTCGAACCTGCGTTAGCAGGCTCTGCACAGATGTCAAAGCGAGCGCTCTACTCGCTGTGCCACTTGACCGGCTGTGGAGTCATAGTGGAGAGCAGTCAATAGTCATCACCTGCCACTAACATTGGGCCTCATTACGAGAGGGGCGGTAAGGGGTTAACGGCGTCAGTAAAGGTGCCGCTGCCGTTAACCCCTTCCCGCCCCATTACGAGGTCCGCTCGTGGGACCCGCTCTGGACGTCTGGTTTTACCAGACGCCCTTTGCGGGTCCCGCGAGTGGGCCAGCATGCTAACAACGGGCCCTTCATTAACGGGCCTGTTGTTAGCATGCTCCCCATTCCCATTGAGCCCTATGGGGGCTCAAATGGGAATGTGGATCGTCTGGGTCCGGGTTCCCTGAATGGGGAAATACCGGGCCCTCCAAGGTTGGACTAGCCGGTATTTCCTCATTCAGGGAATTCGGACCCGGTCAAAAATGACCCATCTAGTGATCTGCTTTTGAGTATTGCAGTAATTGATGATTACATTGTACTGATCGCTTAGCCTGTATGGCGTTCCAACCGGTGTCCACAGAGGTCTTCAGGTTGCGCAGTGGCAACTTATGTCATAAAGCTGCCGTGATTTATTTTTGGCATGGTAGTCCCAGCTGAAATCGGAACTGATCTTCTGATGAAGCATGTGACCACAAGATGGAGGACATGCCCAAAGCAGGTGCCTAGCATTGTCTTGTCAATTCATAAGGCATCATTGTCTTGAACCCAAAAGACGAAATAGAAATTGTGACGCCTACGCCATTATGCTCCAACTCCTGCACCTTCTACAAAATGTCAACACCTGTGTGGTTTCTGCCTTGAAATCCATGCATGAACAAGATTGCCAATGGCCAAATTGCACACAACTGCTGCCCCCTTGAATGGTGCTAGTACACCGCCTGCCTGTTAAGAAGAAGGAAAGACCATCCAATGTGCTATGATGGCCATGTGGCCAATGCTCTAACAACTGATCCCCCCTCCTTGTATAAGCGCATAATAAATGACCAATAAAATAATAAAAATAAAAAATTCCTCTGTTAATACTATGTAGTTATAATTGAAGCTCCACGCTCAAGCGCATGCAGAATGTTGGGAAACAGACCACCTGTTGCAGATCAGAAAGCACATCACATCTTTGCCTGGAATCCAAAACTCCACTGGCACCATCACCTCCAGTGCCATCGAATCCACATGAATCCAGCGTGTGTGCTGCTATCCAACATTGAAAGCCAAAGGTGCAGCAGTAATTCACGCAAATCAAAAAACAACAGAGTCAGGCTAGATGCACAGTCTACCAGAAAACAGTGTGTTGAGGAATGGTAGTGTTAAATTTGGGTATCAAATCTATGAGGTCCCATATGGAGCCATACCATGCACAGACATGGGAAGAAGTCAAAAGATCTGAGGTGCTTTCCTCCTTATACCATGAGACAAGTATCTTACCTCCAACATTCTGCACTATTTCATTGTAGCCAGGGAAGCATGGAGCAGGTGTATTCTGTGAAGAGACTTGTTATATTTCTGGCCACACCCAAACACTTCCATATCACTGCCCTGATGCAATGAGAGATCACTGCTTTGGGCTCCTATAGTGCAGAGGGATGAGCTAGTGCCAAGCACTGGTGCAGCTAAAGTATGTTCAGGTGTAATAGTGCAGAATGTTGGAGGTAAGCTACTTGTTTTATGGTATGGGAAGGTTCAACCCAAGTTCCGTTCTCAGCAAAGCACAAACCCAAGTAGTTGCAAGTATTAACCTGCTTTAGTTTGACTCCTTCTGTCTCTAAGTTGACCTTAACATGCTTGGCTGACCTGTGTCTGAAGACTAGGGTTTTTGTTTTACTTTTGTATATTGCCAAGCGAAGGTCACCACACGTCTTCTCAAAGACTGCCATGGTAGGCTTTATACCCATCGGAGTAGTCGATAACACTACTGCATCGTCTGCGAAGAATAAGGCCGGGAAGTGCAACTGCCCACCCTAGGGGGTCCATACTATTGGCCTCCAGCTCTTCCATTAAGCTATTAATATAGTTACAAAATAAGAGCAGGCCCAGTACGCATCCCTGCCTAACTCCACGCTGCACCTCAAAACTGTCTGTATTTTCTCCACTCAGTCCCCATTGCACCAAGGCCCTATTGTTGGAATATAGAGCTTGTATGATAGACAACAAACCCGTCGGAATGTTGTATCCTTTTAAAGTTTGCCACAACTGGTTTCTGGGGACTGAGTCGAAGGCTGTTTTTAAGTAAGCGAACATAGCATAGAGATTATTGCTGTTCAAGGTTATATACTTACTGACAATGAGGTCTAACCCAAGACACTGCTCAAGGGTCCCCATTCCCTGTTTGAAGCCTACCTGTAAAGTGCTGATTATCCCTCTGGTCTCAGCCCATTCTTGCAGCTGCCTAGGATTACTTTTGCGTACAATTTCCCTGCCCCATCCAACAAAGAGATGGGGACTAGTTCACTGGTGAGGTTTTAGCTTCCTTCTTTAAAATAGGGACAACTTTGGCCTCCCACCAAGGCAGGAGGACAGTACACAGCTGGATAGCTGCCTTAAAGACTCTAGTCAATACGGGCCCCATATAATAGGTTCGTTTTTATAATAAATCTACTTGTATACAATCGGAGCCTGACACTTTTCCCTTTCCCACGACACTAATGGCTTTCTCCATATCTCCCAAGCTCACTACACATTCAATAAAGTACCCAGGTTGATCACCATTCGGCACAACCTCACTCAGTGGTTTGGCTAGAGCCTTGGGATCCTTGTATAGGTTCTAGAAGTGGTTACGCCAAGCATTGAGTGCTATGCTACATTGCAAATTATGGTAAGCATCAGATGCTTCCTGTGATTCCCAAAAAGCTTCCCAAAAGTGCAAACATCGTTGTTCTTACATGCCTCCTGTATCGTCTCCCACTTTGCATGGCAAAAACAATGTTTTCATGCTCTCTACCTTTGACTTGTAAATAGATCTGTGCTTTCGCAAAATTTTAGTATGAACGCTGGGGCCCATTTTGAGGCATGTCGAAATATTAGCTTTACACAATTGATACTCCTTGTCATACCATCCCATAGCTGTTAATGCACCTAGCCTAGCCTTGTTATTTTTGCCTGGCTTGTTAAACAGGGGCTGTAGAGCTGTAACCATATGAGCAGAGTAATTCATTACTTCTGCTGATCCTACAGTCAGATGGCACATTCTCGATATGTGCCCACAAATTGCGCTGTAGATCTCTGACAATCACTCTTCGTTCAGCACCCCTTCCTACTTCACCACTCTTCTTGAATGGCCGCTAATATCAATTGGAGTAACTTCTTGGGAATCATTAGCCTCGACTATGTGTCGCAGAACAGATGGCCACTCTCGCTACGATCCACCACTTCCAACGAGGTAATCAAATCCCAGTTTTTTGCTCCTATCATAATATAATATATTCTATTCGACCCATTATGCCCATAGAAAGTATGATAAGACACAATTAGCGAGGCTAGTGAATACTTTTACAAGGTTGGGGTTATTAATTTTCCAGATTACTGCGTGTTTGGTTATTTCTATTTTACAAGCTTATTTTGTGTCGCTTCAATCCGATTTGGCCCTGCTAAAATGTTATAAGTCAATACTTTGTAAACTTGGGGTTTGCCATCTATGATCTGCTATTACAGTTTCTTGACTTAGGTTACCACATATACCTTTCCCTTTTACACCATGCTTTTCTGAGAAAGTGTGTGACTGCGAATAGCACATCATCTTTTGATGTGCTGCTACAGAATGTCTCAGCAAGTCTTGGGTCTGTTATACTATGGTTTTTAAGGCACAGATTCAAAGGTACTGACCTAATTTTCAAGTACGCTGGACAAATAAACAAGAAGTGTTGTATAAATTCTTTGAGAAGGGGGCAAAAGGGGCACATTGGAGAGGGTCTGAACTCCAGACACTGGTTGGGGTTGCGAAAGGTAGCATTATGTGGTAACCCAGAAGAAGGATTCTGACTATTATGACTCATGGTTCAAGGGATTTATTCAAAATAAAAAGATAAAAATGCCTAACTTGCCCTATTTCTATGAGGAAAGTGTCCTACCTAGTGTAGGGCGTTGAAGAAGGAAGCTAACACAAAGGTGGCATGGTGGTGGTTATAGGCTTTTTATTCGTGCATAAAAAGGTCCTCACTATCCCTATCTTCTAAGAGGGGTTTCCCTGCCTCAAAACTAATACTAAAGGATCAGTCAGAATGTCTATCAAATTAAACTCCTCCATCCTGTGTCAAAACCTACTTAGTTCCTTCTTTACGGTAATCGCTCCCTTCTCCGCTTCTCAGATAGCGTGCAAAAGAATGTTCTCTTGTAACAAATATGCCAGGGGGAATGACTCCCTTCTCTATGCTTGCCAGTTTCACACAGCCTTTACACAATCCCATGTCCAGGAGAATGACTTCCTTTTCCTGGTGTAGATCGATAACAGTCTTTAGTTCAACACCCAGTTCAGGACAGGAGACTGACTCCCTTCACCTGATATTGCTTGGCACATTTCTCAACAAGGCCAGGGGGAATGACACCCTTCCCCTGGCACATTAGCGCAACCTCTAGTTGGGGACCAAGAGAATGACCTCTCTTCTCCTGGTAGTGCTTGGTATAGTTGTCAACAAGGCCTTGGAGAATGACTCCCTTACCCTGGTGACTTTAACACAACTCCTTGTTTCGACACCAGGAGAATGACTCCCTTCTCCTGATATTGCTTGAAAAAGTTCTTTCTCACAATCTTCAGCTTGATGTACAGATTGCCACTCTGCTATGTTGTTAGCAAAGCTCCAAATCCTTCTTTGTTGATGGCTGGGCTTAATGCCGCCACTGCAACGAGGAGGCTCACCTCAGATGTCTGGTTTACAATGGATAGGGTCTCCAACCTGTTTCTGGTGGTCAGTGAGCTTATTGTTGCCACTGAGTTGATGAAGATTTCCACTAATACTCTCAGTATTGGCTTTTGGGTCCCAGACCCTTGTCTGATGGTCAGTGGCTCTCTCTTTCCTACTGTGATGAGAAGATTTCCTCTAACACTCTCAGTATTTGCTTTCAGGCCCCAGACTATTCTCTGGTGGTCAGTGGTTCTCTCTTTCCCACTGTGATGAGGAAGATTTCCTCTAATACTCTCAGTGTTTGATATTGGGTCCCAGATCCGTCTCTGGTGGTAAGTGATTTTCTCTATTCAACTGTGATGAGGAAGATATTCCTCTAATTTTCTCAGTGTTTGCTTTCAGGTTCCAGACCCTTCTCTGATTATACCACATAGCGGGCTCCCCACTACTGAAGCAAGAGAGAGCTTTGTGAACCAGCCTCCTTTCTACCACTGTGTCCCCTCTAGGTCTCCGGTATCTCCAGTTACCTTGTTTGGGATCCTGGTACGTCACTGGGGTTTCCTGGGACAGTGGGTCTTCTCTTCGGCTCTGCTGGTTCACTGCCATTGCTCCATTGGCTGTGTGTTACTTCTCCTGTCTGTTCCACAGCTCTGTTCTCCTGCTCGGTCTTCTGCTCAGGTACACTCCTGCAGAACCCGTGAAGGACTTCCACAGCCCTTCATTGGTATCCTCTTCCCTCTGGTCTCTCGACAGCAGCTGGATCTCTCATGCTTGTCTGCCTCCACCTCTGCTGCCAGACACGGCGGGGTTTGAAAATGCTGCGCTTCACACTGCTGAGCTTTACGCATTGTCGAAGGCACCTTGTACCAGTACTAGCAGAGTCAATGACCTTCATGTTTCCTGTGCTCTTCCTCGTCCTAGTACTTTTGGCTTTAGCTTATCTCCTGTGTTACAACAATACATTGATTTACTTTCAATAAAATGGTTCTGAACAGTGGGCAGGGCTAGGGAATGTTGAGTAGTGACAATATTCAATGGCTGTAACCCAGGTGATCGTCCTTGTCCCCAGTGGGGGAGTCCCTCCCCATGAGCTACTCCCGCATTAAAGCACTCATAAGGGGACTATTGGGTAGCAGACTCACCACCCTAGCCTCATGGAAAAGGGCTTTCTCTGGGAAGAATTGATAAGAGTAGGTGAATCGTCACACTAGCAAAACAAAAACAAAGGATGTTAAAGTCCAAAATAAAGTCTGTTACTCAGAATCCTATCCAGCTAACTGGCTCTACCACTTTAGAAAACACCTAACTACAAGGGAAAGGGAGTAGGCTTTGTAGACTAGCCTCAGCAAGGCTTCTGTATGGCCCAATTTACACCTGACTTGTTTTCAGTCTTCAAATGTCCTTTCTCCACAGCAGGATATTGTTCACTGCCTTGATGCACAGTTAAGAATATCAGTCTCTCCTTGATATTAACGAAAAAACTGTTTCTTGAAGTAAATAATGCCATTCCTGAATGTTTGCTGAGAAAATGAAACATGTCTGCCTTTTCCTCCTTGAAAGCACTGGGACGCCCAAAGTCCCATAATCCTCAGACTGTTTGCTTTCTTTTGAACAAAGGATTAATATATGTGTAGGGCGGTGGTCCATCCTGGTTGTTCATAGTTCGAAATCACTCTCTGGCTTTCTCAGCCTTTCTTCAAAAGTCTTTATATCCCTTGTCTTCCCCCTTTCTAGGGTATTTGCTCGCTCAGGGATTTTCAGGTTCCCATTGCCTAGATAGCTTCCCAGCGGTTTTTCACAGTGCCGATACTTATCTCAGTCCCCCTTTCATAGGGTGTTTTACTCTTGGGCTTCTCAGGTTCCCATAACGTGAATAGCTTTTCCAGTGTTTTTTTTACTCTCATTACCCCTTTTGTAGGGATTTTAAACACTCAGGTTGCTTAGGCTCTTGTAACCTGGATACTTTCCCCACACATTAATTACAAGGTTTATATTTCTCTCAATCCCCCTTTCATAGGGTTTTTCCACTGCCAGATTTCTCAGGCTCCCATAAACTTGATATGCTTTCCAATCGTTATTTACAGAGCTTTGTAGCGGTATGTTTTTCATCAGGTTTCTCAGGCTCTCAAAACCTTGTCGTCTTTCCCTGTAGCTACTTGTCTTTGCTACCACAGTTCGACATGCACAGAGTTCAGGGATGCGAGATACCTCGTATGTACGGTCTGTCTCGAGATTGCTGGCCTTCTAGGCCACCACAGCTCCTTTGTGGTTCCGCTACCAGTTCGGGCAGAGATTTCTCCATCTCCACTACTGTTCTGGAATGGGCTTCTCGGTCCTGTAGAAGTTCAGTTAGCGTCTTCTTCCTCCTTGTTGCTTCCACTGGCCCCACATGGCTTCACCCCTCCAGGACATCAAAACTGCAGAGGCTCACCTCTGCGTAGAAGTTTGCCTGCATCCGTAGGAGTTCCCTCCTGCTTTACAATATGCAATTTTCTTATACATGTTACTGGGACAGCTGAAACGGTGTACTTCTTTGTTGCCCAAGGCATTCAGGCTGTGTTCAGAATTGTCTGCAACCAAGAGAGGTAAAGAAGGATTCTTGTGAAATCCAGTTGTTGTGGGAGATATAAAAGTATTTACCATAGCTATATATACAGACATGGTGTTTTAGATTGGGAGTTCCATTCTGGAAAGGGAAATCCATGTCCACAAGAGGGGAATCACTCTCAGTGAGGTCCGACTTGCCAAGATCCCTAAAATGGGTCATGTGCAGGGGCCTCACCCCCATAGCCTCAAAGGAGGTGTCTCGCCTCTGGGGAAAAGGAACTGTGGTGGGTTGGAAGAAGGAGTTGGACACTCGGAAGACATGATTCAATTTTTTTTTAAAGTACATTTTAATTAGAAGGCCTAACTTTTCCTATCACTACAGGGAATGCCCTATCTATCTAAAGAAATGGAAGGTGTTTGTCCATTGTCACGAAGTCCAAAAGAAAATAAGTCCTCCATCCAAACTACCTTATCTGGCCCAGCCGCTAATACTAAGTAACTTAAAAAAGACCAAGGGAATGATTTTGTCTTCGCCTGGCCTCTCCAAAAGTCTCTTGAATTATAACACCCCTATGAAATCCAGTTGTTGGGGGAGATTTACAAGTCTTTTCCAAATCCATTTATGCAGACAAGGTGGTTTGGATTAGGTGTTCCATTCTGGAATGGGAATCCTTGTCCCTAAGATGGGAGTTACTCCCGGTGAGGTTGCACTTGCCCAGGCCCCAAGGATGGTCTTCCCTAGTTGCTCACCTCCTTAGCCGCAAAAGGGGTGGCTTCCCTCTGGGGAGAAGAGACGAATTGCTCAGATTTGTCATAATACCCATTCTGAGTTTAGTATGTTGAGAAGGATCTGCGTGATTTTACCGAACCCAAAGGTTCGACTCCCAAAAGTTTGAATTGTTATTATTATTTTTTAAATTTTCCACAAATATATATGCGGGGAGATACTCCCCACAGCCCCCACACCTTACCCCTATACATGTTTTATACACTTTACCCCCCCCACATATATATATGCAGAAAATTGGAGGTTGGACTTTTGGGAGTTGAACTTTTGGTATTCGGTCCTTTTGTACAATACCGTTGAGTACATATATGTGTATCCTTCAACTTATCAAGGTACTCTTCAAATCGAAATTCCTCTTTTATAGACGGACATGACTGCAAAAATCTGCTCTTTTGAGATTTATTTAGGACAACCTGGATTGACAGCTCTACACAGAGTTGTTATAGTATTTTCAACAACCTGGATTGACAGCTCTACACAGAGTTATTTTGGTATTTTCTCATTCAATTAGAGTTGATCAATCTTGGCTTACTCCATATGTCACCAACCCCCATTTTAGAGCTCATTACCCTGATTTGTCTTACCCATGGGAGGGAACCGCTGTTCAGAAAGTTCACTATATCACATAGAGCTTCTTTGTAATTTAGAAGTGTTGGTGTTGACCAAAGGATGAAACAATAATACAGTTTTAGCACCATATTAACGTATTGTCATTTCAGTTCAAGTTGAATAACGGAGTTAGGTGCTGATTTAGGTAGACGTAAGGCTCAATTCAGGAAACAATTCTCCAGTGTGGTAAAGAGAACATTGCTGGAGTATCCCCACAAATCTGCTCCTTAGCTCATAGTCTGTCTTGCATGTATCTTCTGTACTTGCAGTGTGGGTCCAACTGCCTATATTGCCATGGATGAGAGAGAATTTCAACACAGCTTCTGATGAGCATTTTAAAATGCATCTCAATTTGTCTAACTGAGGTGTCCAACTCCCATTCCAATTGAAACGTATGCCTAAGGAGTCATACAATGAGACCTCTTTTTTTAGGTCATCCTTTACGCACAAATGCATTCTTCGATTATCATTGTTCTTTTAAGAGCAAGTCATTGTTTTTGTTTTGGAGATGGTAAGACCTAGACCGTTGGCAGTGCAAAAGTCCACAAATCTTTCCATCTATTTCTTTTAGCCCTGTTATTGTTTGAGAGATCAAGACGAAGTCATCTGCGAACAGAAGGATTTTTTTTTTTTTGAGGAATGTGGCATCACATTGGATTTTAAGAAGTTCTTGTGCTATTTCATTCATGTTAATGAAAAAGAGAGTTGATGCAAGGACACATCCATGCCAAACTCCTTTGCAACTGGCAAATGAGGGGTTTTCTCTCCCTCCATTCCTCAGCTTACTGTAGCAAAATGATCTGTATATAGCAAAATAATGCTGATATTAATGATCTTAGGATGTTCTCACTCAGTAGGGAATGTTTTATCTCTGCTCTTGGTACCCCATCAAAGGCTGTTTAAGGTCTACGAAAGAGAGAGATCGTTTTTGCTCTTTAATAGTAAATATTTTACGATTAATAGGAAGGCCCTAAGGGCCTGATTCATGGAATTTATTTGCATGGAAAATTGGAACTTTGCAGGAAAATCTGCATGCAAACACCCCTCCGTTGATTCATGAAATCGACTTTTCAAGACTTTTTCGGACTTTGGAGGGACTTTGCGCAGGTCCGGCACGCCTATGCGAGCAGTCGAACGCCTTGCGCAAGACTCCACTTTAAGTGTGGGCCGGGCCTGCGCAGAGATTTAATTAGGGTGCGGATAATTCATATTATCAATACTCCACACAGAATGAGTAAGAACAAGGCGTTAGGTGGGCGTGTTGAGAGAGGGCCTGCATGAGGAAATCGCATGATCAGCACCATGCAAGCATATTCATGGATCTGACCATGCAACATCACGTCGGGGAAATCAGCGTGTAAAGCTCCCAATCAAACTGACACAAATAAGCAGGCGCAAGACCCCAATCACATTGCAATCATTGGGCAAAGGTATGGTCCAACTGGGAATTTAGGGGTGTGTGCACGCACTGGGGGTGACGTTCACAGTTAGGGGTGAGCGTATGCAGTGTAGTGGGGTGCAGCCGAGGTGTACGGTGGTTCGCACGGAGATTGACCTGAATTTTACATGAGTTACGGAAAATGGTACGCATGTTGTCAGGGTGCTGGTTACAGTTCTGGATACCAATAGAATTTGATGCCCCAAGAAAGCCTATGGAGCATGACCCTCGTCACTCTACTCGAGAAGAATCTCTTCTTATTGTTAGAACAAAGTAAACGATATTTCTATGTTTTCAATCAAAATTTCTCAGAAAAAAGAAAATACACTGTGTATATCTTTTTTTAAAAGTTAGTTGTATTCATAACTCGTACAATTCTTTCAAAGAAAAACTTGAATTACACCATTCATTCACAAAAATATTTCTTTTGCTTTTTCTTACTGCAAAATGACAGACCTGATAGTCCTAAATAACAACATAATGACTTTCAGAAAAACATCCCATCAAGATTTCTGTGTTCGTAAATATTAATGTCAACTCAACCAAAAAATTAAGGTATTTAAACAGTATCACATGCTATTGATTCACTACACGTTTCGGGGTTATCCTGACCCCTTCTTCAGGTGATGGTGTGGATTGCATTCTTGTTTTAATTTCCTACAACAAATTTCAAAAGACAAAAAATGTTTTTTATTTACTAGGTTTGTCTCTACGTGAAGGTGAACACCACTGTGTCAAAAACAAATTAAAAAATATATATTAATGACAATTTAACTGACCTTGGAAATATCCCGGGTCTATGGAGTCTTCAAATACTGTTTTGTGACTCCTAACAATTTGCCAATGGTTAAAGTCCTTCTGCGTTTGTATTTTGGAAGTCCACTGATAATCTCAGCAGAATCAATAATCCTGTCCCAAAGGCCAAACAGAATGCTATGCCCTCTCTAGAAGAACAAAAGAAGAAATCCCAGATAAACAGAATTAGTTTCTCATACCCCGTCCCTGTTTGCAATCCTTGCTCATTCAAGAACGTGCCGGATTCTTAAAAGGCTCCCCTTCAATTGAAAATCTTCTAAACGCAATGCGGGAACGGCGAAAAGGTTGCATACACAGCCTTCCGTCCCGCAGTGCGTTTATATTCCTCACTCAGTATGTCACGTGATCGCAATCGGATCACGTGACATCATACGAAAATTTCGTAACCATCTCTTGAATTTAAAAGCCAAAGGGCTCACTTAGAAATCTTCTTAAACGGAATGTGGGAACGGCGGAACGGCTGCAAACACAGCATCCCGTCCCACTTAACGTTTATGTTCATTGCACAGTATGTCACGTGATCGCGCTCTGATCACGTGACCTCCTTCGCTAATTACGTAACTATCTCCTAGATTTACACATAGAGAAAACTCATCCAGAGATACTAATGAGGTATGTAAACATAACCATTACGTTCTACTGTGATATGAGTAACTCGCCACCAAAACTATCACGCTTTTAGCGTTATACTGTGTCACATGATCACAGAAAGGATCACGTGTTAAGGTGTCCATCAGGACACGCCGTTTGAAGATTTCCCACGCTTAAACTTAAAGCGTGCACGACATGTTTCCTGATATTATTTTCTATGCAGATTTCCCACGCTTAAATATAAAGCGTACAAGACATGTTTCCTGATATTATTTTCTGTGAGTAAATGCTGTTTGAATTGGGACACGTTCATATGTATTACAAGTTGATTACCTACCTGTCTTAAGCAAGTTAATAGGCAAAGTCTGCACGTTCGATATCCCAGATTATTGGTTCAATGTAATACTTTCACTATGAATAATGTGCCTACATGTTGAAGCAAACATTCTTATTATTTACAACGGTTATGCTACTAATGATTGAACGGGATATAGTCTTATTAAATCACTGCTAAAATAATATGTGTCATCTAGACATAGATAATATAGTTTAATAACTGCATAGAAATCATTCCTCCAAATAATAACAACTGACACCTCCCAATGTTTTAATAATGTGTAATGATCCATCAATTTTTTAAAAGAACCACATCAATAAAAATGTAACTAAGATCCAAATGCCAGTGCACACCTTGGGTGTTCACTCTGACGTAAGAGACAATCGTACCATGATTGGGACAGAATTCTTCATAGTATACAAAACAGTCCATCATTCTTATACATCACATATCCTCAACTGAACCATGATTTCTTTTTTTTAATTACCACAGTTCTTTGTACACTTTATGCTGGCAAAGCCAGTCAGTCCAGAGGAAAACAAACAAAGAACTGTTCAAAACTAATTATTTAACTAAAAATCACATCAAATAAAACAAGTCAAATCAAAATCATTATTCATGCCTTTTGGCTCAAGGGCATCTAGTCGTTCAATCCACTCCACTTCTTTCTGCCTTAATAGCATTTGAATGTCACCACGTCTTTTTGGACCTTTTACATGCTCTAGGATCACAAATTTCATTGCATACATCTTTTAAAGTGTTGTGCCACCGGTGAGTGGACTGAGCACAATCGGATGTTAGATTTGTGCTCAGTCCACCTCAATTTAGCCTTTCTTGTGGTCAGACCTACATAAAATAAACCCACACGGGCATTTAATCCCGTAGATCACATTACTTGTATCGCATGTGCTGGTGTGTTTCAAAGGAATCTTTTTACCAGTGTAGGGGTGGCTAATGTTAGAGCCTTTAATGACATTGCGACAATGCTGACAGTTGTTACAGGGCAGAGTGCTTCTAAATGTATTTAAATTAACACCAGATGTTTGATAGTCAGCTCGAACTACAAAATCTCTGATAGATTTGCTCTTTCTATATGCAAATACAGGTTCCCTCTCAAATAGATGTGTTAACAAAGGATCCATTCTTAACATTTGCCAATTTCTTTTGATTATTTTCTTTATTTTGTAACTCTGCTGAGAGTATGTTGTAAAATACACCATAGAGTCTGATTCAACTTTGGATGTTCGCTCCAATATTTGAGTTCTCACAACTGTTGAAGCTTTAGTTAAGGCAGTCTCTAGTATGTTTGTAGCATAGCCTCTTTTGGTAAATTTGTCTTTCAAATTGTTCCATTGGGTCTCAAATTCTGGTGGTTCTGAGATTATTCTACGATACCTTAAAAATTGACTGTAAGGTATACTTTGAATTGTGGTGGATGGATGAAAGCTAGATGCCACCAGTGTACTGTTTCTGTCCGTGGGTTTGTTATAGATGGTCTTGTGAAGTCCATTGCCTTTGGTATAGATTTCCATATCAAGGAACTGAATCCGTTTTTTATTAGTCTGAGTCGTGAATTTCATCCTTGGTGCCAACTGGTTCATGTACTCCAAAAATTGAAGAAGACTTTGGTGAGAACCTCTCCAAATACCAAAAATATTGTCTATAAATCTCATAAAACTTATCAAATGGGTCTGATATTCTAACTTATTGAGAACCATTGTTTGTTCCAGATAGGCTACATAAGTATTTGCATACCTGGGTGCCACAGCGGCCCCCATGGATGTGCCAGCAATTTGGACAAAGTATCTATTTTCAAAACGAAAAAAGTTGTTATTTAGGACCAATTTTAATAAATTCAATACACATAAACTGTTGCCCTTACATTCATTTGATGACAGTAACAACCATTCCATTGCTTCAATTCTTGCTTCATGCGTGATGTTAGTATATAAACTACAGACATCCATAGCAAAAAGAATATCAGTAGTGCCCTCAAATTCAAGTACTTTAATCTTCAACAAGAAGTCTGTAGAATCTTTTATGTATGTTGTCGTTTTTTGAAAGAGTGGCTGTATTGCTCGGTCAATATATTGTGCCAATGGTTCTAAAAGACGGTCCGTTGCTGCTATAATTGGTCTGCCTGGGGGATCCTGAAGATTTTTTTGCACTTTCGGTAAGATGTAAAGAACTGGCATTATCGGACAATTCTTAGTTAGAAATGGTTTTGTTTTATCCGTAATCCACTCTTGCGCTTCAGCCTCATCTAGGAATTCATTAATGAGAGTTCTCACTCGATTCGTAGGGTCAAAAGTGACCTCTAGATATGTATCTTGGTCACTCAGTTGGCGTTCCACTTCAGCTTTATATTTTGTTCGATCCATTATCACTAACGCACCACCTTTGTCAGCTGACTTCAAAATAATGTACTCATTCTGTCACAATTTTTCCAAAGCTAGTCTTTCTTGTTCTGAAAATTGATTCACCTTACTTTTACTTTTAAAAGAAATGGATTTAAAGTCTCTTACGGTTTGCTTATAAAAAACTTCCAAAATATGATTCTGAGTGTGCGGTGTAAACACACTTTTTGGTGTAATTTCCAGATATTTCGAAAGTTTCCAATGGTTGTATGCCTTCAGTGGTGGCAAAAAACACTTTCAGTTTCATTTTTCTAATCAGCCTAAACAGGTCAATTTTTTCTTTCAAAAGATTACTTGAGTAAGTTGGCACAAATGATAGACCCTTTTGAAGGGTCTTCAATTCAAAAGCACTCAATTGATATGCTGATATATTGATAACTAAGTTTTCTTTTGAGGTAAGTTCACCTGACGGGCTGGGTTTTTTCTTTTGGGATCTTCTGGTTTTCTTTTGTCTAAAAAAGACGAACTTAAACTTGTTCCCTGTAAATTTCTCGAATGTTCTCCCACTTCTGTCGAGTCAGTTTGTTGGTGCTTCAAACAGGCTTCTTCTTTAGTTTCTGGACCCAAAGCTTCAGATGATGTTTGTGAAACAGAGGTTCTTCTTGGTCTTCCAGGGAATTGTTGTGGATTTCTTTTGTTGTAATACTCTTTCCACGTATACACAATGTCGAGTTTATAGTCTATTGTGTCCCTTCGGAACTTTCTAATTTTTTTGGTTTCAATTTCAGCTTTAAATTGATCCAATCTAGTGTTAATATCTTCCAAAGTCGAAACAAGTTGTTCTTTTGACATCAAAGGTGACAGATTCAGTTTTAAAGAATCTATTTCCTCTTTCAGTGATGTTAGTGATTTTGATAATTCTTCTATAATTAGAAGTATAAAATCTAATGAGCACCTATTAAGCATTTGCCTCCACTTTTTAACAAATCCCGGACTATCTCTACATACGGTAGGTTCTAAATCTACACGTAAAACTCTCGGTATTCTTTGAGACTTAAAGTATTGTGCCAAAGTGCTCGCATGTAGTTTTTGATTAATTTCTCGTTTGATCACCCTCTCCAGTTGCTTTATTAATTCCTCTGGATTTTTTGTGGACTGTGTACTTTCTTTCTCAGTAGCAGTAATCAAATTGAGGATACGTTTGGCTTCTTCCTCAGAGAAGCTCTGTTACTGGTCAATGATTCTATTTTCGAAAATGACATCCTGTGTTAAACTTGTTAATAACAGAAAAACAACGTTATATTCACAAAATGTATTTTGTAAAGGTTGTGTGCAACCGTAAAAGTGAGTAGCACTAGGGGGGTAATTCATAGAATTCAGTGCACAAGTGGGGCACGCGGCTGGCGCACAGTGTGCGCGTGCGACAGTCTGCACCAGCCGCGTGCGCCAAAATCCATTTCCACGCACAGCGTATTCATGGATTTCAACATCCATTACCAGCCATGGTGCAGAGTGGCGCAGCAACCCTGCAGCAGCGCCAGTTACGCCCCCAACTCCTCCCCGTGCGCCATGCACAGCACACAAATCCCATACATGGCGCACAGGCCAGTGGACCAGCATACAGCCCCCCAACCACGAAAATGCCTATAAACCTCCCCGCGCACCCCTCCGAATACATGTACACCCCTGCGCGGGGAGTTTCACACATGATTGGCCCTGTGCGAGCGGGGTACTTGTATTACTGTGGTTCGCAGGGAGTTACACACGCGATTGGGCCTGTGCGAGCAGGGTATGTGTATCACTGGGGTTCGCGGGGAGTTTCACACGCGATTGGACCTGTGCGAGCGGGGGACGTGTATTACTAGGGTTCACGGGGAGTTTCACACGCAATTGGGCCTGTGCAAGCGGGGTATGTGTATCACTGGGGTTCGCGGGGAGTTTCACACGTGATTGGCCCTGTGCGAGCGGGGTATGTGTATTACTGGGGTTCGTGGGTAGTTTCACACGCGATTGGGCCTGTGCGAGCGGGGTACGTGTATCACTGGGGTTCGCGGGGAGTTTCACACGCGATTGGCGCTGTGCGAGCGGGGTATGTGTATTACTGGGGTTCGGGGGAATTTCACACGCGATTTCGCTGTCAGAGCGGGGTGCGTGTAAACAGTGGGGTGCGCGGGGAGTCCCACACGTGAATTGGCAGTGTGGGTCCTCCCAGGTGTGCCCTCTACCCCCTCCACGGCCCCTGCAGGCAGCCCACACCACAGGGGACTACCCTGCAACCCCGGTCATGTACCACACGCAGCCCATCCACCATGGGCAGGCCCCCCAGCCAGCCCACATGTCACCTTGCATTAGTGATCACCAACCCATGTCCCCCAGGACCCCCACCCACCCAGCAGTGATGGGCACCTGCCAGCAGACCTGACTCATGTCCCCCAGGACCCCCACCCACCCAGCAATGACGGGCACCTGCCAGCAGGCCCCGACTCATGTCCACCCACCCAGCAGTGACGGGCACCTGCCAGCAGGCCCGACTCATGTCCCCCAGGACCTCCACCCACCCAGTATTGATGGGCACCTGCCAGGAGGCCCTGACTCATGTCCCCCGGGATCCCCACCCACCCAGCAGTGATGGGCACCTGCCAGCAGGCCCGACTCATGTCCCCCAGGAACCCCACCCACCCAGCATTGACAGGCACCTTCCAGCAGGCCCTGACCCATGTCCCTCAGGATCCCCGCCCACCCAGCATTGACGGGCACCTGCCAGCAGGCCCGACTCATGTCCCCCAAGATATCCGCCCACCAGGCATTGATGGGAACCGGCCAGCAGGCCCCGACTCATGTCCATCCCCACCCACCCAGCATTGACGGGCACCTGCCAGCAGGCCCCGACTCATGTCCCCCAGCACCCCCACCCACCCAGCATTGACGGGCACCTGCCAGCAGGCCCCGACTCATGTCCCCCAGCACCCCCACCCACCCAGCAGTGATGGGCACCTGCCAACAGGCCCGACTCATGTCCCCCAGGACCCCCACCCACCCAGCAGTGACGGGCACCTGCCAGCATGCCCTGACTCATGTCCCCCAGGACCTCCACCCACCCAGCATTGACGGCCACCTGCCAGCAGGCCCTGACTCATGTCCCCCAGCACCCCCACCCACCCAGCAATGATGGGCACCTGCCAGCAGGCCCGACTCATGTCCCCCAGCACCCCCACCCACCCAGCAGTGATGGGCACCTGCCAGCAGGCCCCGACTCATGTCCCTCAGGACCCCCACCCACCCAGCATTGACGGGCACCTGCCAGCAGGCCCTGACTCATGTCCCCCAGCACCCCCACCCACCCAGCAGTGATGGGCACCTGCCAGCAGGCCCCGACTCATGTCCCTCAGGACCCCCACCCACCCAGCAGTGATGGGCACCTGCCAGCAGGTCCGACTCATGTCCCCCAGGACCCCCACCCACCCAGCATTGACGGGCACCTGCCAGCAGGCCCCGACTCATGTCCCCCAGGACCCCACCCACCCAGCAGTGATGGGCACCTGCCAGCAGGCCCCGACTCCTGTCCCCCAGCACCCCCACCCACCCAGCATTGACGGGCACCTGCCAGCAGGCCCCGACTCATATCCCCCAGCACCCCCACCCACCCAGCAGTGATGGGCACCTGCCAGCAGGCCCGATTCATGTCCCCCAGGACCCCCACCCACCCAACATTGACGGGCACCTGCCAGCAGGCCTCGACTCATGTCCCCCAGCAGCCCCACCCACCCAGCAGTGATGGGCACCTGCCAGCAGGCCCGACTCATGTCCCCCAGGACCCCCACACACCCAGCATTGACGGGCACCTGCCAGCAGGCCCCGACTCATGTCCCCCAGCACCCCCACCCACCCAGCAGTGATGGGCACCTGTCAGCAGGCCCCGACTCATGTCCCCCACGACCCCCACCCACCCAGCAGTGACGGGCACCTGCCAGCAGGCCTGACTCATGTCCCTCAGGACCCCCACCCACCCAGCAGTGAGGCTCAGGCCCGGACTCATGTCCCCCCAACACGTCATCATGATCCACAATCATGTGCCGCACGCCACCCCTGTGCAAAGACCCAACCAAGTATCCCATCCACCCCACATTGAAATGCCCATTACATGATACAACCCAAATGGCAAGAATGTACATCAACACATGTCTGTCACAAACCCACAATGGGTGCTGGTGATTGTGAAAACCTACACCGTGACATGCATGAAACCAATGAGAAAATACCACACATCAAAGTAATAAAACAAAATTTATTGTACAGAAAAATAAGGAAATCCAATGAAAACATGAAAAAAATGTATAAAAAAAAGATGAAATGCAGCATGTCCAAAACACAAACAGAAAATCATGAAGTCTGAATCCAAATCAATGAAAATGAAAATGTGTCCAAAGTCTCCGGCCAACAAATCAAATCCAAAGGAAACTGAAACAGTAAAATCCATTGATCCATGGTGAGAAAAATAATAATAGATAAATCCACTGTTCAACTATGTACAAAGAAGTAATCCAGGGTCCATGAGCCCAACCAATGAAATGAAACGTAGCCAAAAATCTACCTAATAAAGAACTATATACAAAAAGGCGGGGCATAGTCCAAGCGCCCCAAATGAATGAAAAATATAAAGGAAACCTAAAACTACAAACTATATACAATGGCGGCGGGTTAGTCCAACGGCTCACTTCCCGATTTGCCGGGCTAGGGCATCATCGAACTCCTGCTCGATATCCTGGAGGCGGTCCTCTTCCATGGCACAAGGGTTCGCAGGGACGATGACATGTTGACCTCCAACTCCCTGCGAATTGCCTCGAGGCACTCGGCCCGCCTCAGTGCCCTCCGCATGGAGTTCTCCGCCCTGACTATTGTGAGCCGTGCCTCTTCCGCCGGCCGCCGCTCCGCATCTATGGCGTGGCCCAACCGCTGCCACACGGAAGACACTTGTAATCCTGGGTCCTCCTGCCCTCTGGCCAATGCCTGCCCCTCCGTTTTCGATGGCCCCGAGCCATCATGGCTCTCACCTTATTGCTGCTGATGCTGTGCCTGTGCCCCTGCTCTTGCTGCCTGCATGTCCTCCTCTGGCTGGGGTGCAGTTGTTGTGGTGGCCACCCCTGCTGGACGTCCGACTCCTGACTGTGGCAGGGATGTGTCCCTCCACCAGCCTGGCCGCTGGGTCAGAGGCACCTCCACAGTGTCAGGAATGCTCAGGTCCCAGGCGCAGGAGTGATGCAGAACCAACCATCCCCTCTGCGGTCTTGGTGTCTGCAAGTCTAAGCTTACACAGACCTCTGTGACCAGAGCGGGGAAGGAGGGTTAGGGTCTCGATGGTTGGATAGGTAGGGGGATTATAGGGTAACCGGATTAAGGAATAGGAAGAGGTAATGGATAGGGCTGGGAATTAAGGGGAAGGCGATGATTGCACACTTTTGTTAGCCAATACTTGTTTGGCGCCCTTTTGAGGGGGGGCGATGTTTCAACACCTCTACATGTAAAGGTGTTCCCCTGTACACATGAGTAAAGAAACCAACAAGAACCTGTTAACCCCATCAAGATTGAGCACAATGCCACAATGGAGTTCCCAGCACAGGTTTAGCCCAAAATACGTTTGCACCCAAGGTTAGTCAACATGCACTTGCACACTTAGCTTTCACAGTCTGTAAGAACAGTCTAGCAATAGCTGTTGAGTCCTGTGCCACGTCCCTGAAGTCAGTGGGTCCTTTTCACACTAAAAGGAAACAAAAGATTGTATTAGCGTATGCCTTTGGATCCGTTGGTCATTCATTCCTCACAACACATGCGACACACTCATTCCGCACATAACGTGCACTGGAGTTCCAAATTCCCCCGACGTGCGCTGCCGCACGTGGCCGGTAACATCTATTGATGTTTATCTGCTCAGCACGGTCTTACGTTAGACCGATCTTTATTGCCGTAATACGCTTTTCGTCTCATGTGCCCTTCCTGATTAACGTTCCATGAGGCGAAATAGCGCATAGTTAAATGCTGACCAAAAACGTTTTGGTAACGCCCAAAATGTGCTTCCCCGGAGATCCCTGCCCACTTAGCTTTATGTCGGCGGCGCAGGGGCTCTGGAGGGGTTGGTATCGCCCCCTGCGCTTTCCCCCTCTTTCCCAATGAATGCCAATGCCAAGCGGTACTTATCTTCTGAAAGCGAGGGGCCGGATCGCTGCTCCGGAGGCTCTGGGCCCCTCGCGTGGGATTTTCTCGGAGCTCATGGGCGCACGTCCTGTCTCTCTGAAATCTCGAGCACAAGCCCTGTGCCTCGGGACTTGCGCATGTGTGTAGGCCTGCCACACCCGACACGGCTTCCCATTGGCTCGCGGGCCCGCGAGGCCTGCTGGGTAATGTAGTCCTGGTGTGCCTTTTGCCGGGTCTTGTAGTTTGTTAGTGTTTTCTGCCTGCAGAAAGGGCACAGCAGCCGTCTATACGGCTGAAATCTTTTAAACAGTGCTTTTTGTGATGATTCCAACCCCACAACCCCAATAGTTCGTGGCCCACGCCCAGTCCTGCCCCTGACAGCACTCCCCCCCCACGGAGGGCAGAGCCACCAGGCTTATCGGGGTAATTCTTCTGAAAAGTGCGCAATAATCTGGGGGCATGCACATGATGAGAGGGTTCCCAGGAGCGGTCTTCCGGTCCGTAGCCCACCCAGTCTATCAGATAATATATTTGACCATTTTTCCCTTTTTTAGAATTGAGGATGGCCCGGACTTCGTATTCTGGTTCCTCTTGTATGAGCACTGGGGGCGGTTTCTGGGCAACAGCCCCATGAGGAGCTGGTTTCAGTTTTAACAGTGATGTATCGAAGGTGGGGTGAATTTTCATCTGGGGTGGCAAGGTTAGGCGGACCGCTACTGGATTAATGACCCTCTCAACACTGAATGGACCTAAGTAACGGGGTTGTAATTTTCTAGGCCCGGTTAGGCGTAAATTACGGGTGGACAACCATACCAGGTCGTTTTTACGATACAATGGACTGGGACGCTGACATTTGTCGGCATAGGTTTTGTAGGTGATTTTGGCCGTTAAGAGGTTTCCCTGTACCTCCTCCCAAACCTGCTCAATACCGATCCCCTGTCCTGCCAGCGTGGGCAACTCTGCTTTTGCTGTTGGGACGGATTGTGGTAATATCCGTGGATGTCTTCCATACAGACAGAAGAAAGGGGATCGCTTAGTGGATGAGTGAACAGCATTATTGTACGCCAATTCAGCTAGCCAAGTATGTTGGACCCAAGTTGTCTCTCTTCCAGCGGCCAAGCAACGCAAGAATTGTTCGAGTCCCTGGTTCACGCGCTCGGTCTGGCTGTCCGTTTCCGGGTGATAACCCGAAGATAACCGGACTTCCATACCGATGATATTACAAAACTCGCGCCAGAACCTAGAGGTGAACTGTGGTCCTCTATCAGTTATGATACGACACGGTAGGCCATGGAGGCGAACCACGTTCTGCAAGAACAACTCCGCAATCTCTTTGGCCGTCGGGACCCCTTTGCAGGGGATAAAATGAGCCATTTTTGAGAAGGTATCTACAACCACTAATATGGAGGTGTAACCCTGTACCTCTGGGAGCTCTACTATAAGGTCCATGGTAACTGTATGCCATGGTATAGTTGGAGTTGGCAAAGGCCGAAGAAGACCTGCTGGTTTCTGATGATCGGCCTTATTCTGGGCACATATCAGACAATTTCGCACATATTGCTGGACATCGTGCCGCCACTTTGGCCACCAGAAATATCTGGTTACTAACTCTAATGTTTTAGTCTTACCGGGATGACCCACTAACGAGGAATCATGACACCATGATATGGCTTCCTTTTGCAACTGAGTTGTGGGTAGGTACAAAGATTGCGCATGATAGGGGAGCCCGTCTACAATAGTATGTTGCGGATCCTGCTTGCACCACTGGTGAAGATCTTGCATGGAGAACTCTTTTTGAATGTTTTCAAATAGGTTAGTGGTTAAGCCGACTATTCTTGTCAGAGGAACTATTGGCCGAGGTGCAGGTTCTTCGTCTTTTAACAGAGTTTCCGGATAGCGTGATAAAATATCAGCTTTCCGATTGCTAGATCCGGGTCTGTAAGTAATAATAAAATCAAACTCGGCAAAATATTGGGCCCAACGCAATTGGCGCAGGCTCAAAGTCTTGGCAGTTTTGATAAACTGTAGATTGCGATGGTCGGTAATTACCGTCACAGTGTGGCGTGCCCCCATCAGATAATGCCGCCATTCGCTAAAAGCTGCTTTTATGGCCAATAGTTCTCGGTCGGCAATAATGTAATTCGCCTCGGCGGGAAGCAACTTTCTTTAATAATAGGCCACATGGTGTAGAAGGCCTGTCTGGGAGTCTCTTTGGGACAAAAAGGCTCATAAAGCATAACTAGAAGCATCCGTTTCTACTACGAAGGGTTGGGACAAGTCTGGGTGCTTTAGTACCGGTGCATTGGTAAAGGCTTTCTTGAGCCGTTGAAATCCCTGCTCGGCCTGGGTGTCCCAAGTGAAAGGACAACCTTTACGCAGAAGTCTTGTGATTGGGGTAACCAATTCCGAGAAATTCTTGACAAAACGTTTGTAAAAGTTTGCAAAGCCTAAAAAGGATTGCATATCCTTTACGTTGGCCGGGGGGGCCCAATCTAGAATAGCCTGTACCTTCTTGCGGTCCATCTGTACGCCTGTCGAGGTAAGGTAGTACCCTAAGAATTCCACAGTGGTTTGGTGGAACTCGCACTTTTCCAATTTGGCATAAAGGTGATGTTCTCTCAACTTCTGTAATACAGCGCGTACATGCTGGACATGTTCCTGGAGGCTGTGTGAGTAAATAAGGATGTCGTCAATGTACACGATGGCACATACGTCCAGGTACTCACGCAACACCTCGTCAAGGAAATGTTGGAAGGCGGCGGGCGCGTTACACAGACCGAATGGCATAACTTGATATTCATACAATCTGAATTTTGTTCGGAAGGCAGTTTTCCATTCGTCACCTTCACGCACCCGCACCAGATGGTATGCGCCACGAAGGTCCAACTTAGTATAGATAACCGCATCCCTCACTTGGTCTAGCAGGACTGGGATAAGGGGGAGCGGATAACGGTTCTTGATGGTTATCCGATTCACCCCGCGGTAGTCTATGCAAGTCCGAAGTTCCCCGGACTTCTTCGGTACGAAGAACAGAGGTGAAGACACCGGCGAGTTAGAGTGCCTTATAAAGCCGTTTTGTAAATTGGCTGCTATATACTCCCGGAGGTGTTCGTTTTCGGCCTCAGTCAAGGCGTATATACGACTACAGGGTAATGTTGCCCCAGGCTCTAGATCTATTCGACAGTCGAAATAGCCGGTGTGGGGGTAAAAATTCTGCTGCCTTCTTATTGAAGACGTCTACGAAATCGATATATTCCGCAGGTAGATCCTCAGGGCGTACCTCTGAGTGGTTACTCGTGAGGCTTGCAATGTGAAGGGGTGATGATTCCGAAAGCCTACAATACTCTAGACAATAAGGGGAGTTCAAATTGACCAACCTAGTGGCCCACTGAATCTGGGGATCATGCTTTCTCAACCAAGGTAGTCCCAAGATAAGCCCAAATTGCAGGGCGGCAATTATATCAAAGGCCATGTCCTCCCAATGATCATTCCCACAGGTTAATCTCACCAAAGGGGTGCTGTGCGTTATGGGCCCGGAGGATAGGGGAGTACCATCCACTGCTCGTACGGGTTCGGGCTTACTCTTCCACTGTACCGGAATGCCCAGTGTAGCCGCAAACTCGGCATCTAAGAAATTGCCAGTTGCTCCTGAGTCAATTAGCATGGAAACTTCTTTCCGCAACCCTAGGAACCCTAGACACCCCTTTATAGTGACATACGGGGCATAATTGGAGCAGCCTTCAATTGGGGCCCTGCTTTCAGTCGGGCTCGACCGGGTGACCCCCACTACCGACGAGCAGAGGCGTTTCCCTGTGTTTTGGGTTTTGTGGGGCATTCCCGGACAAAGTGTCCCGACTTCCCACAATACATGCATACCCCGTCCTTCCTCCTCCGTTCCTTTTCTTCTTTTGACAGGGGACCTCGAATAGAACCGATTTGCATCGGTTCCTCTCCCTCAGACTTGTCCACAGTCCCATGCGTCCCTTTGAACTGATCCAAACGGGCTACCGGGCGTGATTCCCCTCTTCTTTTGTCCCCCCGACGTTCAGCCAAACGGTGGTCTAAGCGCATGGCTAGATCGATCATATCAGAAAACTCCCGAGGTTGGGGGTCGATCTGGGCGATAAGGTCCTTAATGTCGTCCCTTAGCCCCTGATAAAACAAGGACATACTTTTGTTGCGTGACCACTCCGCTTCGGCCACCAACCGATTGAACTGTGTGACGTAAGTCACCAATTCCTTATTCCCTTGTCTTAAGGCTAGCAATTCCCGATCCTTACACAACGTGGCTGCCTTCTGGTTAAATATCTTCTCAAACTCGCTGAGAAAGTCATCCCAGTCATATAGGACCATATTGTCCTTCTGGACTAATGGGTTAGCCCAGGCTGCAGCATCCCCCGTGAGATAGGAGATGACAAACACTGTTCTAGACTGATGGGACCGGAATGCTGCAGGTTTCGTGAGAAAGTGAAGACGGCATTGGGTTATGAAGGTCGAGAATTTCTGTGGGTCCCCCGAATACCGTTCAGGTGGCGCTAGAGGGACAACAGGGTCTGGGGTTACTTGCACCTGTACTGGTGCTTGACCCGGCAATGGAGAGGTTTGGGCTGCCAGAGTGCGTACCTGTGCAGACAGGGTAGTGTAGTCCTGTCTGGACGCTGCCAACTCCCCCTGCAAGTCCTGCAAGGCCTTGGCAATCTCTTCCATGGCTGCGACGGGGCTGGCTGCACCACCCAGGCGCCTAGAAATTACGTGGGCTTGTGCTTCTGTCAGGAATGCTCAGGTCCCAGGCGCAGGAGTGATGCACAACCAACCACACCCTCTGCGGTCTTGGTGTCTGCAAGTCTAAGCTTACACAGACCTCCGTGACCAGAGCGGGGAAGGAGGGTTAGGGTCTCGATGGTTGGATAGGTAGGGGGATTATAGGGTAACCGGATTAAGGAATAGGAAGAGGTAATGGATAGTGCTGGGAATTAAGGGGAAGGCGATGATTGCACACTTTTGTTAGCCAATACTTGTTTGGCGCCCTTTTGAAGGGGGCGATGTTTCAACACCTCTACATGTAAAGGTGTTCCCCTGTACACATGAGTAAAGAAACCAACAAGAACCTGTTAACCCCAACATCAAGATTGAGCACAATGCCACAATGGAGTTTCCAGCACAGGTTTAGCCCAAAATACGTTTGCACCCAAGGTTAGTCAACATGCACTTGCACACTTAGCTTTCACAGTCTGTAAGAACAGTCCAGCAAGAGCTGTTGAGTCCTGTGCCACGTCCCTGAAGTCGGTGGGTCCTTTTCACACTAAAAGGAAACAAAAGATTGTATTAGCGTATGCCTTTGGATCCGTTGGTCATTCATTCCTCACAACACATCCGACACACTCATTCCGCACATAACGTGCACTGGAGTTCCAAATTCCCCCGACGTGCGCTGCCGCACGTGGCCGGTAACATCTATTGATGTTTATCTGCTCAGCACAGTCTTACGTCAGACCGATCTTTATTGCCGTAACACGCTTTTCGTCTCATGTGCCCTTCGGGCTTAACGTTCCGTGAGGCGAAATAGCGCGTAGTTAAATGCTGACCAAAAACGTTTTGGTAACGCCCAAAATGTGCTTCCCCGGAGATCCCTGCCCACTTAGCTTTATGTCGGCGGCGCAGGGGCTCTGGAGGGGTTGGTAACGCCCCCTGCACTTTCCCCCTCTTTCCCAATGAATGCCAATGCCAAGCGGTACTTATCTTCTGAAAGCGAGGGGCCGGATCGCTGCTCCGGAGGCTCTGGGCCCCTCGCGTGGGATTTTCTCGGAGCTCCTGGGCGCACGTCCTGTCTCTCTGAAATCTCGAGCACAAGCTCGTGCCTCGGGACTTGCGCATACGCGTAGGCCTGCCACACCCGACACGGCTTCCCATTGGCTCGCGGGCCCGCGAAGCCTGCTGGGTAATGTAGTCCTGGCGTGCCTTTTGCCGGGTCTTGTAGTTTGTTAGTGCTTTCTGCCTGCAAAAAGGGCACAGCAGCCTCTATACGGCTGCAATCTTTTAAACAGTGCTTTTTGTGATGATTCCAACCCCACAACCCCAATAGTTCGTGGCCCACGCCCAGTCCTGCCCCTGACACACAGGGTACCCAGGTGATACATGGGTGGGAAGATGGCATGGAGGACGACTGGCGCGTAGGGTGTTCAGGCACGGAGGGGGTCGGAACAAGGTCCAGCAAATGGAGGAATCCAGCCCTGGTGACCAGTCCCAGTAGGTCAACGCGGTCAATGAGGCATTTGAGATGATGTGCAGTGTCTTCACGAAAACACTGCAGGTCACCTCGCATGCCCTGTTGATGCAACGCCATCCCACTCAGGACAGGCTCAACCCGGTCCCGGATAGCCACGTCCACAGGGAGATGAAGGCCAGTTGTTGTAAGCGGATCCCCTCCCTGAAAACGGGTCTGGACGTGGGCATCTCTGTTGGTGCGGGATGATGCAGTCACAGGATCGGGGACAGGATTACAGACAGGCACCTCTGCGGCAGCCTGTGCTGCCTCCTGTCCCTGCCCCTGCACTGCACCACTAGCACCAGTGGAATCCCCACCTCCAGACCCCGTGTGTGTCCCTTCCATGGCCTCCTCCTCCACCAAACCCCCCACCAACCGGGATGATTCCGTGCCATCTTCCTCCGTCGGACCCTGTGGGGTCTCAGCTGCCCCTTCTGCTGCCGGGGAGTCCACCTCCAACCTCCGCCTCTTGGACCTACCCTCGGCAGCTGCAGCCTGGGACGCGGCACCAGACTCCTCACTCCCCTACAAGATGGCAACCTGGGAGGGGAGCCGGGCCTTGCGTCTCCGGCTGGTGGTGTGATCCCTGCCGCTTTGCTCCACAGCACCCTCTCTGCCCTCTTCATCAGTTGACGCTGCAGACAGGGAGAGATAGAACACAGGCATCAGGGCACTGGACAATGGACTGATAAACATATGCCAGTTGTACATGAGTGTTTGTGTCAAACATGGCATCACACTCCCCAACACACATGTCATTTCAATTCACACACATGAGCAATTCAACAGCATTATTGCACCAGGCAACACAATCCATACACAAACAACAGCACAAGCAGCCGAAGGTGAGCCTGATGTCACATGAAACACGGGGAGTGCACAACACATGCACACATGAGAAGACAGAGCTCCTAATCGTCGGCTCCCCTAACACCCTAACTAAACTTAACCCTAGCTATAATAACATCAACATCCCTATAGCCAAAAGCGTAAAAACCCTTGGCTTCTATCTAGATGCCAACACCAACCTCACCAAACACACCAATATGACCGCCTCAGCCGCTGCCTACACCGGCAAGCTCATCAAGGCCAGCAGACCATTTCTATCACCCAACAGCTGCCTCACCCTTGCCAGGGCCCTCATACAATCCAAACTGGATTACTGCAACAGCCTGTACCTAGGTGCTAACCAATCCGTACTCAACAAGCTGCAGGTAATACAAAATAACGCCCTGCGCACAGCCCTCAACATTCCTAGACGAGAGCATATCTCTGCTACTAGGAAAGCCTGCAAATGGCTATCCATACGCCAAATAATTGATTTAGAAACCATCTGCCTCACGTACAAGTCCCTCAATCATCTAGCACCACCATATCTAGCTAATAAATTCACCATGAAACCTGCTACCAGATCCACCAGATCCTCCAACACTCTATGCTTGACAGTGCCCAGGTTCCACCTAAAAAGAGCTGGAGGGGCAAGCTTCACAGTACTTGCCCCCCAACTCTGGAACACCCTACCTCTCAACATCAAAACTATCAAACCCTTCCAGATCTTCAGGAAGCAGGTCATCAGCTGGCTCCTAAACAAAGAATAGCCCCATTAACACCAGACCTTACACCCCTGTGCGGTAACTGTTTTAGGTACTGTATATTGAAAATTGTATATTGTGCGTATTGTATGTGCTCTGTTTATTGATGACTGTATATATATGTATATACTATAAGTATGTACGAAGTATGTAACACAAAGATACTTCTCAACGCTGTAACCATATTCTTAAGCGCCCTTCTACCCCTGGGTTTGGAGCGCTATACAAATAAAATAAACAAACAAACAAACAAACGCAGGCCACCACACTTACATGCATGTGTACATCTCCATCAACTGTCACAGTGATGAGATCGCCATCCATGTCACATCTGCCATTCAGCCTTCCACATGTCAGTGTCACATGCAACCATGTTGCATCACAGTTGCACACTTGTCAAATACACACACATGCACATGTACACAGTGCAGATACATGCAGTTGGAACCACCATCCATGTGTGACACCACAACCATGCCAATGTACATACACAGTAATTCAAACATGTGTGCTCCCACCCCTGCGTTTGGCCTGCATGCTTACCAACACATACACCATCCATGTGTCTCACACATGAGAGGACATGTGTCAGCCTCATGCCCCTGTACATACACATCCGTACATGGCCCTACAAAAACACATGTGCAACCTGCATACTACTGGCACACTACAACACGCAAAGCGTCCAATCGGTATGCATGTACACTTACCGCTCGACTCCAGACGGGTCTGCCTCTCAAGGACCTGGACATGTAGCGCTGGGCGTGTGCATTCCAGGATCCTCATTTGGTGGTCCGACAGGTGGCCCCGGCGCCCCTTGGCATCCGCTGCCTTCAAGAGGCGCTGGGCCTTCTCGAGGGTCCTGGACCTGAAGTCCTCCCATCGCTTCCAGACATGTTCGATGTTGCGGACTGCCACCCCCTCCTCGTTGATGGCAGTCACGATGTCCATTAAGATCCTGGTCCGTCCTTCATTGTCAGCGCGCAAACTTCCAAAGAGGGCATCATACTGCCCCAGGACTTGCTCCACCAGGACGCCAACTTCCCTGGCACTGAAGCTGGTGGCCCTCTGCCTCTCTGCCTGGGGGTTGCCAGTGGTGTCAGATGGTGTTGTGGCCGACATGGCAACCCCAGAGGCAGGTGTGGGTGGGCAACTGGGTCCTGGGTCTGGGCTGTGGAGCGATGGTATCCCAGTCGGGAGTCTGCAGTTCCAGCAGGGGTGGTCATAGCAACTGCACACCTGGCTGATGTGCAGTCAGCAAATAGCAGGGCACGTGGGCAGCAGGCAGTCAGGCAGCAGCAGATGGCAGGTGGGAGCGTGCTCGGGGCTCTGGGGGGGCAGGAAAATGGCCTTTTGGGCAGGAACGTGGTCTTCTGTGTGTATTCGCGTGGCCAGCTTGATACGGAGTTATTTGGCACGTGAAAAAATTGCACGTCAGCGTGTAGTTCGAGGAAAGGCCCTAAGCGCATAAGCGCGTCAGTGACGTTAGGCGCGCAGGCGTTGCCCACAACACGGGTGCATAGTGAATCAGCACGTGTGAAAACTGCACGTCACCGTGCTATTGGAGGAAAGGGCCTTAGCGCGTAAGCATGTAAGTGACGTTTCACGTGTGGGCTGGCTTAAAAGGTACGAGTATCACGCTATTTCCTTGTACGTGCTTTTGTGGAGAGCGAGCGGGTGTATCATGTACTTCTTGTCGGTTCACACGCGATTACTTCACAACGTTTCCAGTTCGTACTCCCTGTTTCCTCAGACTGCGTTCTTTTCTTCTTTTGGCGGGGGTTTTGCCTACGCGCACACGCATGTCTTTTTCGTGTTCTTTTTCAAGGAAGATGGTGAGTCGCGCACATATTTTCTAACTGTGGTTGCCCCTGTGTGTCCCGTACCCCTTCAGAGGTCATTGTAGGCTGCGTGTAACACGCTTACGCTTATTTTTGTGTTTCTGGGTGCCACAGCGTAGTGCAGGTTTATTTTTCCACGCACATGGTCTACCAGGGGTTGCGTGCACATGTGCTTTTGTTTTTGGGGTGCCTGTGCGTTGCGTGACCCGTCATCTTCCCCCAGGGGTCACAGACAGCCTTGCTAGAGCACTAGGGTACGAATTCCATCTAGTACCCTACCCCTTTCACCCCAATTGCCCAGCACAAGTGTTTACTGCAACTCACATACGCACAACAACATCAGTGCCATGGTTGGGAGGCGACCAAGCAGTAAGGGAGGCAAAGGTGGCCGACCTCCAAAAGGTGGGCGCGGTAGGGGACGTGGCCAGGATTTGCAGGGTGCCCCTAGACCCCCGTGTGTGGAGGACCAATCAGGGGCACCGATGCCCCCCCCATGGTTGTGGGAAACGTAGCTGACTCCATCCCAGCTCAGCCCTTGTTGGACTGGCCCATTTTGGCACCTGAACCAGCACAGGATGACTCCCAGGCTGACTTCCAGGTCTGCAAGTCTAAGCCACATGTGGAGGTGCAAGTTGCTGTCACCAGGCCACGTGGATCTGGGGCAGCAAGGTCATCTGCTGCCCCAAGTAGGCAGGGTGAGGAGGCTGCAGGGGCAGCTGCAGCTCCATCCACCCCAGCTCTGAGTCTCCCAGCTGGGACAGTGTCGGTCCAGGTCCATCAAACCGACATTGGCCCTGCCAACATCACCCTGCAGCCAATGCCTGCACCAAGACATATGGTCATTGTGCATTCGCACACTTCTAGTACCCAGTCCACCTGCGCTTCTGCCCCTACTGACCAGAGTGGCGTAAGCCACTCAGGATCCGCACCACCTTTGAAAAAGAAGAAGAAGGGTGCTCTAGCACTACAAGCTGAGACCCCAGACACGGCTACACACTCCGGCATGTCAAGGAGCCTAGCTTTAATGACGCCGAACTTGATGCACTTGTGGCCTTATGTGTCGGCACATAGCCGTGAAATGGTGGTGACTGCAGGGTGCAAGACCACACCTGGTCAACGTAGGGCACATTGGCAGACCATTGCGGACCACATTAGTGCCCTTGGATTTGAGAGGCGCACAGCTGATGATTGCTACAAGCGGTGGAATGACCTGAAACGCAGAGCAAAGAACAAGCTGGCCTCAAATCATGCCTCTACTCTGGTGACTGGCGGTGGGTCTCCACCAGAGAACAACCAACTCACTGAACATGAGTCTGTTGCTGGAACCTTCGTCACAGAGGAACAGATCCAAGGCGTGGGAGACCTACCAGATTACGACGCATTGTCCGGTGAGTGCCCATGCATGTGGGTGTAATCCATGTGTATGTTGTTTGGGTGACAGGTTCTGATTGAGCGCCAGATGAGGGTGTGTACTCCTGAGTGGTATGGGTCACTCATGTGCTTCCTCCAAAACATTCACCGGCCTTGGATTTGGGTATGACAGTATCCCTTCTGCCCACAGTAGCCAATTAGAGCCACATTACTGCAGTTGCCCTTGAACTGTCATCTTGCAACAACATTGTTCTGAATTTTTCAGTGTTCATTCAGGCTGATTGTTTCAATTCTCCCATTTTTGCAATGCATTTTTCAGCCCTAATGCCACATATGTGACATGCTTCTGCCATTGATTACACCCCACATTGGCCCACATTTGTTACCTTGTTATATGAATGATTAGACCATTCAGGCTGATTGAGTATTGGCCTGCTCACATTAATGTTTGGGGCCTGTTTGAATGTGGAACATGATAGTTGTTTCCTGTCATGTTGAAGTGACCAACCATTGATGTGTACATCTGCCTGCGATCACTGTATTATTGTACACTGGATGTGTTGCAGTGTGTGGCACATGAGTATTTTGTCACACTATTTAGCATTTCTCATCTAATCATGTCCATCTCACATGGATGGGTGACAGTACTCATTCACTGACATATGGCTGTACTTGTCAAATGCACCATGGTTAGGCTACATGCCATCTGTGTGCTGGCATGTGTCATGTATGTGTATTGGACATGGCACTCACAGGCTAATGTGTGATGCCAGTGCTACCCAGCATGCAGCAAATGTGTTGCTTTTCCATCTTGGTGTCCTCAATGTCTGCTTTGTGCCTCCCCTTCCAACTCATTGACAGTGCATGCATGCCAGGGTTATTGTCATGTGGGACATGTGTAATTCATGTTCTGGATCTCTGACTTGTCAGGCCTATGTGTGTGCTATGGTGCTCATGCCTGTTTCCAGTTGTTGTCTTTCATGTTTTTGCAGGTGATGACGCACTTGATGCTGTTGAGGTTGAGGAGATGCTGCAGACCCAGGAGGAATCTCAGGCACGACCGGGCACCAGTGGAGGATGTGGTGTGGTGGTGGGTGAAAACCCAATCTTATTGCAGAGCATACTGTCCAGGGGTGTCTCTGGTTGCACCTCCCCAGACCTCTATGATTCAGGTGCTGAATCGGATGATGAGACGTATGTGCTGTCGCAGGTGAGTGTTTCTGGCAGGGATTCTGTTCTGTCCAACCCACCTGCACCAGGGGTAGAACCCTCTATGGGGATGTCAGTGTTGGTAAGTCCGCCTTTGGCGGTTATGGATGCAGGGTCACACTCCAAAACATCTGATCCTGTTCCTGGGCCAGCAGATCAGAGGGGGAATGCAGTCCTGCAGCCTCAGGCAGTGCCGGCACAGCAAGGTGCAGATCGCCTTGCCCAAACAGGTGTGGTGCTCGCTGATGCGGTGGCCGTACACCACCAGGCAATACTGTATGAGAAAACTCATGTACGGTATAGCAGCACAACAGAGAGCATCAGTTGAAATGATGGCTCAGGCAATGGAGAGGGTGGTTACTTCCATTCTACCCCCTGAAATGCAGATGGAGCAACAACAGCAGGCAACAGACTCCATTTGCCAATAATCACACAGGGAAGACATGTTGGCGTCCAAGAGAGACTGACGGGCGACACTGTAGAATCTGTGGGAGGCCATTTCTGTAGAGTCACAGGGCCACAGGGAAGCCCTCAGGTTAGAACTCCAGTTCCTCAGGCAGACTCTAAGTGAACTTGAGGCTTCCCGAAATTTAAGGTCAGAACAGCAGCTGGAGCAGCTCACATGTTCGCTCTCAGCTGAGCTGCAGGCAACTCGGGAGGAGATCCGGGCATCATGCGAGGCCATGCATGCAGAAATGCAGGCAACCCGTGATGTGCTGCATGGGGATCTCCGCACTATCATCCTCCAGAATCAGACCTTCAACACCCGCCTGCTTGCTGCCATGGAGGACCATACCAGGGCTTTGCATGGGCTGCCTCCCATAGCACCACCACCTCCTGATGCAGAAGCAGAGGGTGAAGAGAGCGACAGCAGCAGTTCTCCCACAATAGCGTAGCCGTGCAGGCCATGAACCCATGGAGGTTTTTTTTTTCCGCAACATCCACGCAGGTGGGTGTTGGTGTGCACCCTGTCCTCGAACCTCCTGGGTGGACTCCTCCCCCTGCCCCCACATGGCCATTTATTTTATTTCTTTTTACAATGTGTTGCCTTGTTTGGCTCCCATGGGCATCCACTGTGTATTCCAGGTGGGCACATGCAGGCTTGTCCTGTCTTTGGGTTAGATGCTTGGGTTCCTGACACACACACCCCTCCTGCTTCCCTTTCCATGGGTTTGCAAAGCGTGTGGCCAAGTGACAGTGACTTACACAGTGACATTGGGCTCCCATGAGCTGTGTGGGCAGTCTGTAGTCAAAACTGTGTGTACATCCCTAGTGGGGATTGTTGTTGTATTGAACACTGCATGGTGTATTGATATGCGCTTGTGCATCCATGTCTTCCTCCTTATTCACAGGTACCTTCTTCATGTCTTCACAAGGCCGTCTCCTTTGCGGATGCAGTTCATGTTGTATGCAGTACACTGACACATTTGCCTGACGTCAACACTCTGCAGTTGGAAGGGGTGAATGTGCTGGCTTATTCAGGTTGTAAAACTTGCACTACTTTGATTTGGTACTGGCATATTTTGGCAATGTTTCATCCTGTGTTGCTGTATTGTGTTGCTGGTAAGTATTACTGGGAGCATATTGTTTGTGGTCTGTTTCCATTTGGGACAGTGCACTTTGTGACACTTGTGTCATGTGTTGTGCATTCCTTTGTTTGCTTTCACATTGCATGACATGCCATGGTGTGTTGGGTAATGGAGATGGGGAGGGGTTGGGTGACATGGCGCTGTTTTCATGTTCTATTTTGCAAGGGGGTAGTCATTCATGCAGCATAAATGTGTGTCTTTTTGTGACACAGCATTGGTTGTCTTTCAGTGGGTAGGGATGCACACAATTTAACACTTCCAGGTGACCAATCTCAGGCTGGTATGGTTGTGACAGTTGACTGTCCCTTATGTTATCATCATTGATTGTCAGCTGGTATGTGCCAGGGCTGTGTGCACTACACAGGGGTGTGATTTTAGGTGAAGTAACTAGCCACCAGCTGCGTACGGGCTGCCTCACCACGTGCCCTTTCCCCAACCATGCGCAGCGGCCGTGCGCGTGGTTGGGGATGTGGGGGCACCACCATGTCCACCGGCAGGCTCCGGCGGGTTGCAACGTTGTGCAGGACACATGATGCCACTATGATCTTGCACACTACTGGGGGCGCGTATAGCAGCTGCCCACCAGACCAGTCAAGGGAGCGAAAGCGTGACTTGAGCACTCCGAATGTGCGCTCCACTATGCCCAGGGTTGCAATATGGGCTGTGTTGTATCTTACCTCGGGTGGTGTGGTGGGGTTCCGAATTGGCGTCATCATGTGAGTGCTCAGAGGGTAGGCACTGTCCCTTGGGGAGGTGATGATGGGTATCATTAGTGGGGTTGTGACATTACTCAGTATCTGACATGCATGCATGTGCAGAGGCATTTATACTCACCAAGCAGCCATGTATCGCCATGCCGCCCAGCTTCTAGGTCCCGGTTTAGGGTTGACATTCTGAAAATGAAACTGTCATGGGTGGACCCTGGATAGTTGGCATATACTGAGGTGATGATTCCCTTGGCATCACATACTACCTGCACGTTGATGGAATGCCAGTGCTTGCAGTTTCTATAGATGTGCTCAGTTGCCCTGGGAGGACGTAGAGCCACGTGGGTGCAATCAATGGCACCTAGCACTTTGGGGAAGTGTGCCACCCCGTAAAAATCCTGGACGGCAGCCTGCATTTCTGCAGGTGTTCCGGGCAGGTATATGTGGCTGCAGACTGATGGGTGTGCAGTCATGATGGCCAGCACCTGGTGTAGGCAGCGTAACTGCGTGGCCTGTGACACCCCCCCACTATGGCACTTTTCCGCTGAAATGAACCAGTGGCCAAGAAGTGCAGTACATTGAGCACCTTTTCTAAGGGGCTCAGTGCTTGGGAGCACAGGGTGGGTGATATGAGGTCATCCTCCCACTCACTCACCAGGTTGAGTATTATGTGAGGTGGAAACCTGTACCTCCCATACACCTGCTCATCAGGCATCCCAAAAAGGCTGGTCCTGGTTGTAAAAATTCTGGCCCTGACTATCCTCCTCCTCCTGCGGTGTCCCACGGCCACTGCTGCGAGGAACAGTCTATTCATCATAGCGTCTGAGCTTGTTTGTTGTTTGCGTGCACTTTTATGCTGCGCGGGTCCGCGTACGCCTGCTTCCTGCTGGCGTATGTTTTTCTGGATTAGCACGTCTTTTTTGCCGCACGCGTTTGCCCTGTTGAATTGCATGAAGACGTGTTGAAGGCGCGCGTGTGGGCGTTCCGCGCATTTGCCTCCTGTACTTCCCGCATAACGCCCACATTTTCACACATGGTTCCCCATTCCACGTGTTACGCCCGTGTTCTGCCTACTTTTGTTGTGTGCGCCGCGCTATGTGCGCTTTCGCTGTGCGCGTAGCGCACGCCGTTTGATAATGTGTGCGCCCGCGTGCACCTTGCAGGATTTTAGCACACATCCCAGAATTTACACGTGCACGGACTTCCATGACTCGATGTGCGCGGCTTTTGCACGCTTGCACTGTGATTTTCGCACTTGCGCTGCGATTCGCACGCTTTTGCGCGCTTGCGCAAAGATTTTTGGCACACATTAATTCCATGAATCGGCCTGTAAATGGATTCACCAAAAACAATAAGTAACGGTGCACTACTATGTGCTCGATTATGTAATTCTCATGTAATCAAACTTAAATTCTTAAATATTTCACGGTGCTCCAGGTTATACTCTCGCTACTGTCAGAGAGAAAACTACATACCAATAGAATTTGATGCCCCAAGAAAGCGTATGGGGCAGAATCTCTTCTTATTGTTAGAACAGATTAATCGATATTTCTATGTTTCCAATCAACATTTTTCAGAAAAAAGAAAATACACGGTATTTATCTTTTTTTAAAAGTTAGTTGTATTCATAACTCCTACAATTTTTTCAAAGAAAAACTTGAATTATACCATTCATTCACAAAAATATTTCTTTTGCTTTTTCTTACTGCAAAATGACAGACCTGATAGTCCTAAATAACAACTTAATGACTTTCAGAAAAACATCCCATCAAGATTTCTGTGTTCGTAAATATTAAAGTCAACTCAACCAAAAAATGAAGGTATTTAAACACAATCACATGCTATTGATCCACTACGCGTTTCAGAGTTATCCTGACCCCTTCTTCAGGTGATGATGTGGATTGCATTCTTGTTTTAATTTCTTACAACAAATTTCAAAAGACAAAAAATGTTTTTATTAACTAAGTTTTTCTCTACGTGAAGGTGAACACCACTGTGTCAAAAACAAATAAAAAAAATATATATCAATGACAATTTAACTGACCTTGGAAATATCCCGGGTCTATGGAGTCTTCAAACACTGTTTTGTGACTCCTAACAATTTGCCAATGGCTAAAGTCCTCCTGCGTTTGTATTTTGGAAATCGACTGATATCCTCAGCAGAATCAATAATCCTGTCCCAAAGGCCAAACAGAATGCTATGCCTTCTCTAGAAGAACAAAAGAAGAAATCCCAGATAAACAGAATTAGGTTCTCATACCCCACCCGTTTGCAATACTTGCTCATTCAAGAACGTGCCGGATTCTTAAAAGGCTCACCTTCAATTGAAAATCTTTCTAAACGCAATGCGGGAACGGCGAAACAGCTGCATACACAGCCTTCCGCTTGTTCTTCTTCTGGCTGGTAGATTTTTATCCATCAGCAGTGATTTTTGGATACCGAGGCTTGAGCCTCATTACTCCATCTTCTCGGGTTGAGTATGTAGTCGTGGGTTTGTATTCTTCTTGGTCTGTGTGGTCTTGTCACAGTAGGGCTGGTTACACAGCCTTCCGTCCCGCAGTGCGTTTATATTCCTCACTCAGTATGTCACGTGATCGCAATCGGATCACGTGACATCATACGAAAATTTCGTAACCATCTCTTGAATTTAAAAGTCAAAGGGCTCACTTAGAAATCTTCTTAAACGCAATGTGGGAACGGCGGAACGGCTGCAAACACAGCCTCCCGTCCCACAGAGCGTTTATGTTCATTACACAGTATGTCACGTGATTGCGCTCTGATCACGTGACCTCCTTCGCTAATTACATAACTATCTCCTAGATTTACACGTAAAGAAAACTCATCCAGAGATACTAATGATGTATGTAAAAATAACCATTGCGTTCTACTGTGATATGAGTAACTCGCCACACAAAACTATCACGCTTTTAGCGTTACACTGTGTCACATGTTCACAGAAAGGATCACGTATTAAGGTGTCCATCAGGACACGCCGTTTTAAGATTTCCCACGCTTAAACTTAAAGCGTACAGGACATGTTTCCTGATATTATTTTCTGTGCAGATTTCCCACGCTTAAATATAAAGCGTACAAGACATGTTTCCTGATATTATATTCTGTGAGTAAATGCTGTTTTAATTGGGACACGTTCATATGTATTACAAGTTGATTACCTACTTGTCTTAAGCAAGTGAATGGGCAAAGTCTGCACGTTCGATATCCCAGATTATTGGTTCAATGTAATACTTTCACTATGAATAATGTGCCTACATTTTGAAGCAAACATTCTTATTATTTACGACGGTTATGCTACTAATGATTGAACGGGATATAGTCTTATTAAATCACTGCTAAAATAATATGTGTCATCTAGACATAGATAATATATTTTAATAACTGCATAGAAATCATTCCTCCAAATAATAACAACTGACACCTCCCAATGTTTTAATAATGTGTAATGATCCATCAATTTTTTAAAAGAACCACATCAATAAAAATGTAACTAAGATCCAAATGCCAGTGCACACCTTGGGTGTTCACTCTGACGTAAGAGACAATCGTACCTCGATTGGGACAGAATTCTTCATAGTATACAAAACAGTCCATCATTCCTATACATCACATATCCTCAACTGAACCATGAACATTTTTTTTTTAAATTACCACAGTTCTTTGTCCACTTTATGCTGGCAAAGCCAGTCAGTCCTAGGAAAACAAACATACAGTTCTGGATACTCCACGCAGTGTCACCGAGATGCAGGCTTCGTTGAGGGGGGCCTCACGCAGTTTTGCCACGGCGCATTAGCTCGCAGCGAGAAGCCCATAATGGTAGGTTTATGTGACTGGATTTGCTTTGGATTTGCTTTGCATGGGGGCATGTCTGGGCGTTCCGACTGCAACCTGCGGATAGGGTTACTTTGCGGGATTAATTCCATGAATACGCAGAGGGCGCTCAACATTTTCTGCGTGCAGGGACACACAAAGCCGGTCTCGGCATGGGGCCTTTATTTTTATTTATTTATTTTTTACATTTATAGAGCACCTAAAACATAAGGCATCTTGGCGCTGTTGCAAACCAATTACATGTGACAACTTCATAAGGGCAAGTTTGTGTGAGAGTAGCGAAAAAGGATCAGACACAAAGAGTACCAATACATTGAGTACATTGTTCAAATGGTGGACTAGTTAGGCAAGTAACCATGTTTTCTGGGTTTTGTGGAAGCCCAGTACGAGTCCTCAGCTCTTAGTTCCAGTGATAGAGAGTTCCAATGACTTGCCACAACAAATGGGAAACTTGCCTCCCCTCCTTTGGCTTTTTTTACTTTAAGTAGAGCAAGTCTGTGGGCGTAAATGGGTCTTACTGGTCTATTGCACTTGGGTCTTTCTATTTTTTGTGAAAGGTATTGTGGGGCAGTATTGCTCAGGCATTTATGCGTGATGGAAAGGATTTTGAAAATAATCCTTTTACGGATAGGGAGCCAGAGTGCCTTTTTTCTGGCTTCTGTGGGGTGGTCCCTTTTTTGGAAGGTTCTGTGCCGCTTGTAGTGCATTGTTCTGGATAATTTGTAGTTTGTTTAAGTTTTGTTTAGAGGTTCCTGCAAATATATTGTTACAATAGTCCAGTGTGGCACCCGTTATTGCTCTGGCAATGATCATGCAGCTCTCTGTAGTGAGGAATTGTCTGGCTGCCTTGATGAGCTTTGCTGTGTTGGCAGCTGAGGATGCTATTGAGTTGACTTGTTTGTTGAGGGAAAGGGAGGAATCCAGATGTACCCCCAGCGTTTTTACCACCTTTGGAAATCAGGATCTGGATACCATCTATGCGGAATGAGGAAAATTGTGGGCTAGGTATTTTTAACATCGCAGGGGAGCCCACGAGCAGGAGCTCCGTCTTGTCATTGTTGAGGCAGAGATAGTTGGTCGCCATCCAGGATTGTATGGTGGCATAGATCTTGTTGATCATTCAGGAGTCTTCTTCATACATGCCAGAGAGGGGAACGAGCATTTGGGTGACGTCGGCGTAGTTTGTGTATGATACACCAAGGTCATCCAGAAGATCAAATAGTGGCATTGTGAAAATGTTGTACAGGGAGGGGAGACACAAGAACCTTGGGGGACCCCTCAGGGTATGGAGATGAAAGGGACAGATGCCGTGTCTGAGAGGCCTCTCATGGAACAGCCTTCTAGGAAACAGGCAATCCACAGTGAAGCTTCCTGTGAGAAGTTCGCTGCAGGCAGAAGGTTGTGTGACTAACTAGATCAAAAGATGCAGACAGGTCCAATAGTAAGAGGAGTGCTGGTTTGCCTTCATCCTTGAAGGCGTCCATTTGGATTTTCAGGTTTAATAGTGCTGACTCAGTGCCATGGCCCAGTCAGAACCCTGACTGCTGCATCCCTAAAATGTGGTTGGATTCTAAATAGAATTGGATCTGGTTGTAGGCTGCTCTGTCTAGGATCTTAAGCGGGAACAGTATTGTGGTGATTGGGCGGTAGTTGTTGGGCAAAGCTGGCTCGAGGGATGGTTTTTTCCTTGAGGCATGCCTGGACCTGGGGCATGGAGAAAGATGCGTTAATGAATTTCGTG